>NC_139639.1:21894910-22369910 GCF_964638095.1 Poromitra crassiceps
ATTCAGCATAGTTAGCATTTAGGTGCTAGCCCAGCCCAGGCAGACAGGATCGGTGATTCAACCACCGCAGTAAACACACATCTGAACAGACCTCTATGTACCTGCTCTAGAATCCCCAATCCTGTAGTGTAGAGCCGCAGCATCGTCCTTTGGTGAGTCAGCCCATTTTGATATATGGGGGAGTTTTACCACACTCGCGTGCCAGCTGTATAACATTTTGTGGGCGTTCCCACACAGACGGACTCTATCTATTGGCACGACTTTCTCTTACATGGCTGATGGCTCTGGGAAGGTGGGAAAGATTTGGGATTCAAGGGGTGTGTAAGGGGAGTGGCTGGGGGGATGTGGGTGTGTTACAGGTAAGGTTAGGGGTAGGACTATTTCTATGTTGAAAATGATTAGCTGTGCTGAGTAGAGGTACCCCCAAAACATTGCCTAAAGTGTGCCACAAAGCTGAATGGCCACACCACTGCACTTGGACTATTTGCGCTGGTTGATGAACACACACACACACACACACACACACACACACACACACACACACACACACACACACACACACACACACACACACACACACACACACACACACACACACACACACACACACACACACACACACACACACACACACACACACACACTGGTAGAGAGAGATAGAGTGTGTTTTATTACCTCTTACTTTATTACCAAGGAGGTAAAAACTACTGGACCGATTTTCATGGAGTTTTGTGTAAGGGCTGTAGCTTGGGCCATGGGCCAGCCCATTAAGTTTTGAACCGGATCCCGTCCAACTCATGAAATTTGCATATCATAACAGACTGGACTATTGGCCTTGATGGAGGTCTGCGCTCTCCGAGTGCACTTATAGTTGACATAGTTCCTTCGTCAGTTCGAGGAAACATCCTCTCCAGAGAACCAAAACATAAACAATGCCAGTAGGGTAATTGGGACACTGTATTTAGATAACGTAGTGAGATATTGCAATCTCAGATTGGTTGTTTTAAACTTTTCAGTATTTCTCTCGGGTTACAAGACTGACCGTTTGGTGCCGTATGAACGACTATAAGGAAGACTGTGTTTTCATCCCTGTCACTTGTCATGTTTGGTATGTTTTCATGTAGTTTTTTTTTCTTTTACTGGATTAGACTGAATGATGTAAGAGTCAGGTTAGTAATATCAATATTTGTTCACAGCTGACCTCATCAGGCGGCTCTTCAGTTTATAAGAGCATCTCAGTCTAACAGCCATAGTTGGGGTTCTTCTGTACAGGCTGTCTGTTTAGACTGGCTCCAGCGCTTGTGTTGCTGACGCTAAGCACCAGTAGGGGCAGCCCAGGGTCGTAGTATTGGATCAGTTATTAGTTTCTTAGGGAAACACATGGTCAGCCTGGCTGTTATCCGAGGCTGCACAGTTCTGAATAGAGGCCTGTGGCTGGGCGGGAGGCTCCGGCGCCGCGTGTTTGTGCCCACTGGCTTGAGTCACCTGGCGTCAGGATCACGGAGCACTTGACTTGGCTGTTTGTTCAGTTAGGTTGGACACACAGATAGATGCTTAGGTCAGCGGTAAGCACACGCACGCACACACACGCACGCACGCACACACACACACACACACACACACACACACACACACACACACACACACACACACACACACACACACACACACAGCATAAATGTTTTTGCGTAGACCCGTGGTGTGACAGGAAAGGGAAGGGGAGGACTGTTGGTCTGACCGGTCTGGAATGGGTTTAGAAAGGCCAGGAGAATGTCATGCTTTGTGTAGGTGTTGAGGGCTGGCTGGTAAAAAACCCACCTCATCCTCAGTCTCACCTCACCATGAAGTTAACTATTCAACATTGGGCTGTGTGCGTACTACAAACGTTTCAAATGGTTTCAAATGTCATGACCAAGGGGATGCGGAGAGATGGTGATCAGAAGCCTTGTGTTCTGTGAAAAGATGCATTCATAATTTAGCCCATATCAGAGCCACGGACCCCCATTTGATCATGAGATTTTGTCTCTCTGACCCAAATCTGAGAATATTTTTTTTATTATTAGATAGGATTTTGTCCAGAATTCCATGACTAACCGTATTGTACAAACTATGACCAAAGGAAATGTAATTGTTCTGTGTCAACTTCTTTGTAGAATCCCTCCTAACTCGCCTGTTGTTGTCTCCACAGAGTTCCCACCTGGCGCTGATCGACACTCTGATGATGGCCTACACAGTGGAGATGGTGAGTGTGGAGCGGGTGATGACCTGCATCAACAGGTGCTCCTCGCACGCCGACGGACACGTCCAGGAGCTGCCGTACGACACGGAGGACGCCATCACCACCTGGATCAACAAGGTACCTATGCACACCGAGGAGGGCGGAGATTAGGCTTGGACAGATGACGCCAATGCAGAACTGCGGAACTGCAGTTCCTCTAATGGCCACTTGAGGCTGGCTGCAAAAGGGAGTCTATCCCCATTCACCCCCATGTTAAAATGCCCAACTTTACAGCAAAAAATAACATGTGCTCGGTAACCAAGATGGCAGCGGGCAAAATGCCAAACCTGAGGCTTCAAAACAGGAGTCCACAAAACAATGGGGGACAACACACTGACTCCGCCCATCTCTGTTTACAGTCAAACAGTTGTGTACATGAGCTCTTACTTATAACCAGGAAGAGATTTGTACCAGCTGGATCAATAAAGTGTGTCCACACTCAGGTGCCTACAAGAACACAAGGACATGCTTTCTTATTCCAGGCAGGGGATCAACTCGGTACACATCCTCAAGCTTCATCTAGTGGTCCTTCACATGACACACAGTTCTTTGTTTGCTCTGGATATAGAAGATATGCGAAGTGCAGGGAAGCTCGTCAACTCTCAAATCCTCCATAGCTGTCGTCAAGAGCGCTACCTCTATCTCAGAAGAACTGGCACCACCCACATCATGTCAGAGAGATGACCAGAGATACTAGAGCTTTGTTTAAATATGGTGGAATTATCTAAAAAAATCAGAATCAGATACATTATTTGCAGGGACACACAGGGACACACAGGAATTCATTCTGGCGTAACAGCACAACTCAACAAGATAAAAAAAAAACACAGACAGGACATGATATAACCTGTACATAGTCAAATTGATAAAAAAGATAATTTTCGAATAAAATATATGTTGACCTGATTGCACTTATTTTGAAATGATAAAATAAGTCCCAGCCTGGCATGAAGCAGACTCATGTCTCATGATGTAGAGTCACACCCAGTAGTGTCCCCCACAAAACATGCCACATGTTGGTTCCTAGCTGAGTTTGTTGACATTCCTCAGTGCAGAAGCTCATGTGCTTCCTGCTCCCTGCTGCAGGCCAAGGGCAGGCGGATACACACACACACACACACACACACACACACACACACACACACACACACACACACACACACACACACACACACACACACACACACACACACACACATTAAAAACACACATGGTTGGCTGTCTCTGTCTGTAGCTCTCAGGCATTGCATGCCATGGCTAGGATTAGCTGAACTGACTGTGTCCTCAGGCCAAAGTGTTACATCACTGTTGTTTGTATAGACCCTTTGAAGACAGAGGAACAGTATAATGGTAATAAAGGAAGAGTGCTTTTTAATGAAACAACACTATCAATAAAGTAACCTCGTTTGCTTTGAAGATGTCTCTATATTGAGCTCCAGCAGGAAGCCAGAAGAGTGTTCACTCACTAATAAGTGGAGGTGGTGAAAAGTGTTTCTTTGAAGCTACTTCTCATGTTCTAGTCTCTTTCACGCTCTCCTCTCTATCACTCTCCTCTGTTAACACACAGCATGTCCATTCATTCTCTGTGTGTGCACCAAATACTTCTCTGAAATTTGAACCAAAGTATTCTCTCTCCCTCTCTCTCTCTCTGTCCTATCCCTCTCTCTCTCTCTCTCTCTCTCTCCCTCTCTCTCTCTCTGTCCTATCCCTCTCTCTCCCTCTCTCCAGGTGAATGAACACCTAAGGGACATCCTTGTGGAGGAGCAAAAGTTACGAGAGGCCTCCTCCCAAGAAGACTCCAACACCACAACACACAAGGTAAGACAATCTCTCTCTCTCTCTCTCTCTCTCTCTCTCTCTCTCTCACACACACACACACACACACACACACACACACACACACACACAAAGCATAACAATATGAAATGTTCTATGGTCTCTCGTGATTTTGAATATAGCTGAATCACTTGGTTTTTTATAAGGATTTTTTGAAACATCTATGGAAAAATTATGCAGAACCAGGAAGAGGGTGTGACTTTGGCACTCTATAGGCTTAAACACGTGTATGCACACGAGGCATGCACGCACGCACGCACGCACACGCACGCACACACACACACACACACACACACACACACACACACACACACACACACATACACACACACACACACACACACACACACACACACACACATACACACACAGTACAGCACACACAGTACAGCACACACAACTCGCCTGTAAATCAGAGGAACAGATGAGCTCAGTCTCATACCAGCTGCGGAGAAAATGTTGGCAAGAGCCAGAACACTGCTGTCAGAGGAGACAGAGACATGTGTGGGATGGAGAGAGAGAGAAAGGGCGATAGACAGAGATATGTATGGGATAGAGGGAGAGAGAGAGGGTGATAGACAGAGATATGTATGGGATAGAGGGAGAGAGAGAGGGCGATAGACAGAGATATGTATGGGATAGAGGGAGAGAGAGAGAGGGCGATAGACAGAGATATGTATGGGATAGAGGGAGAGAGAGAGAGGGCGATAGACAGAGATATGTATGGGACAGAGGGAGAGAGAGAGGGCGATAGACAGAGATATGTATGGGACAGAGGGAGAGAGAGAGGGCGATAGACAGAGATATGTATGGGATAGAGGGAGAGAGAGAGAGGGCGATAGACAGAGATATGTATGGGATAGAGGGAGAGAGAGAGGGCAATAGACAGAGATATGTATGGGATAGAGGGAGAGAGAGAGAGGGCGATAGACAGAGATATGTATGGGATAGAGGGAGAGAGAGAGGGCAATAGACAGAGATATGTATGGGACAGAGGGAGAGAGAGAGAGGGCGATAGACAGAGATATGTATGGATAGAGGGAGAGAGAGAGGGCGATAGACAGAGATATGTATGGGATAGAGGGAGAGAGAGAGAGGGCGATAGACAGAGATATGTATGGGATAGAGGGAGAGAGAGAGGGCGATAGACAGAGATATGTATGGGACAGAGGGAGAGAGAGAGGGCAATAGACAGAGATATGTATGGGATAGAGGGAGAGAGAGAGGGCGATAGACAGAGATATGTATGGGATAGAGGGAGAGAGAGAGAGGGCGATAGACAGAGATATGTATGGGATAGAGGGAGAGAGAGAGGGCAATAGACAGAGATATGTATGGGACAGAGGGAGAGAGAGAGAGGGCGATAGACAGAGATATGTATGGGATAGAGGGAGAGAGAGAGGGCGATAGACAGAGATATGTATGGGATAGAGGGAGAGAGAGAGAGGGCGATAGACAGAGATATGTATGGGATAGAGGGAGAGAGAGAGGGCGATAGACAGAGATATGTATGGGATAGAGGGAGAGAGAGAGGGCGATAGACAGAGAGGGGGAACGAGAGAGACATGTGTGGGATGGAGGGAGAGAGAGAGGGGGATAGACAAAGATATGTATGGGACGGAGGGAGAGAGAAGGCGATAGACAGAGAGGGGGGAAGGAGAGGAGGAGACATGTGTGGGACGGAGGGAGAGAGAGAGGGCGATAGAGAGAGAGGGGGAACGAGAGAGAGACATGTGTGGGATGGAGGGAGAGAGAGAGGGGGATAGACAGAGAGGGGGAACGAGAGAGACATGTGTGGGATGGAGGGAGAGAGAGAGGGCGATAGACAGAGATATGTATGGGACGGAGGGAGAGAGAGGGCGATAGACAGAGAGGGGAAGGAGAGAAAATAGTCATTACAAGTGAGAAAAGAGCGCAGAGCAGAGTCATGTATATAGAAGAGTCGTGACATCTCCATTCACTCCAATGCACGTTTCTTACTCTCAAGAGTTCCAGGAAGTAAGGTTCTGGATTAAGCAGCAAAATGGACAGTTTGTGTTGTACTTTGAAGTATTTTTTTTTAAATCAAATTGTACATTATCAGCTTTATTTTAACATTCAAAAGTAGCGTGAGACCCCTTCCTGGCTGTTCATTGGCTAATGGGTCATCATGCATTTTGGTCCTCCGCTGATGCCACTCTCTCTCTAAATTGCTCTGGTGCAGATTACAGCACGGCTGATCATCAGAGAGCGGAGAGAGAGAGAGAGAGAGAGAGAGAGAGAGAGAGAGAGAGAGAGACAGAGAGAGAGAGAGAGAGAGAGAGAGACAGAGAGAGACAGAGAGAGAGAGAGAGAGAGAGAGAGAGAGAGAGAGACAGAGAGAGAGAGAGAGTGGCAGACAGGGAGAGGCAGTGTGACAGAGAGAGACAGAGAGAGAGAGAGAGAGAGAGAGAGAGAGAGAGACAGAGAGAGAGACAGAGAGAGAGAGACAGAGAGAGAGAGAGAGAGAGAGAGACAGAGAGAGAGAGACAGAGAGAGAGAGACAGAGAGAGAGAGAGAGAGAGAGAGAGAGAGAGACAGAGAGAGAGAGAGAGTGGCAGACAGGGAGAGGCAGTGTGACAGAGAGAGACAGAGAGAGAGAGAGAGAGAGAGAGAGACAGAGAGAGAGAGACAGAGAGAGAGAGACAGAGAGAGAGAGAGACAGAGAGAGAGAGAGAGAGAGAGAGAGAGAGTGGCAGACAGGGAGAGGCAGTGTGACAGACAGAGACAGTGCTGTCATTCTGCAGACAGAGAGGTTATATAAGGCTCCATGTGACGGAGTGAGTCGGGCCTCAGCTCCACTTCAGACTGATGGGGGACAAAGAAGACACAGCAGTCAGACTGCAGTCCTCTCCCACTCCTCATCAAGCTACAGCACAGTGCCTCGTCAGGTCATGACCCAGCCTAGTAGGGGTGGGAGTTTCCAACACTGCTGAAAAGATAAAGGTTAAAACAATTAAAAAGTGAGTATTATCTGTGTGGACACATAAAAACCAACCGTTACAACTGGGAATAGGGGAATGAACTTCCTGCAATTCAAGTCAACAAGTCTGGTTTCTGATCAAAGATACTAACAGCTGATTGGTTAGCTAAGCTTCCTCATTGATTGGCAGACTACAGCAAACTATTGTAGGGGGGAAAACTGTTTACATACAACAGGTTGTAGAATGGCGATGGTCATGTGACAAATATGTACTGTAACCGCAAAATTAGTTTTATCTTCAAAGCTTCAAAGCTGCAGAATGTCATGAGTGGCTAAATCAGTTTAGAAGGGAGCTTTTATCTTCTGTGGGAGTTTCTTGGCAAATGTCCTCCTGCCCAGTGTCTGTGTGCGGTTTGTTTGTCTCAGTGTGTTTTGGTATAGTGAGAGAAATCACTGCCTATCTGTGATGGCACTGTAAGCTGAGAATACACACACACACACACACACACACACACACACACACACACACACACACACACACACACACACACACACACACACACACACACACACACACACACACACACACACACACACACACACACTCACACTCACTCACTCACTCACTCACTCACTCACTCACTCACTCTCACACACACACACACACACACACACACACACACACACACACACACACACACACACACACACACACACACACAGCTTCTTTCAAAGGCAAAAACAACAAGTGTCAACTGGGGAAGAAGAGAGTCCTTTAAGGGTGTGAGTGAAGACGGGGATATACTGTCAGTCAGCTGTACTGTCAGGCTCAACAGATTAGCCCAATCACTGAATAGGACATACTGTGAGTAGTATGCGCGCACGCACGCACGCACACGCACGCACGCACACGCACACACACACACACACACACACACACACACACACATGGCTGAACACAAACAACAATCCACTTCTCAGTACTACAGCCGAGCCTATGCTCAGATGGTGCAGAAAGATCTTTGAGATCTTTAACCATGGTCTGATGACTAAGTGTGTGTTGCTCAGCAGTTTTGTGGATACAGTGAAAGGTTAAGAAAAGCAGCCTCCATTGTAACTTGAACAATGATCAAATCATTTTATATGCATAGTTAGTAGTCGATGCTAGAGAGCAGTTTGCCCCCAGTCCCAGATCTAGTAGCATAGCTCTTTAGCCTGCTGTTGGCCTAACGCCTGTCCCACTCTCTCCCGTTGTCATCCAATCATCATCCACCATCAAAGTCTTCTGGCAAATGGTATTGGAGGCTTTTACCTGTAAGTCCATCCATTCAAACACCCGTTCATCAACCTCCCAATCCCAAACCCACCCCGGCCCTCACCATCCCTGGTCCCCTTGTTTGTTGGTGCATGTGCCCTTTGACCCATCATGCATTGGACTGATCACCCCCCCCCAACCCCCGACCCCTGTTCCTAGGAAGCAGATTAATTGACCTTATTCCCTCCGTGGCCATTTTGAACTTACTACTCAGGGTGGGAAACTTCCTGAAAGTGAAGGAAAAGTATCTCAATTATGGCATGTTGTACCAAGATGCACAGAATGTCGGCAATCAGGCAAACATATGATTTTTCTGCACATTTCCCACTGAAACACATGCTGCCGAAACAGATCTCAAGAACCCAGAGGGATATACTGTAGGTTCATATTTTAAGATAATTTGTTTGGGGCCATTTTTGCCTTGATTGGACAGGTCACAGTGCAGAGAGACAGGCAAGAGTGGGAGATAGAGGGGGTAACATGTGACAAAGGTCCTGGTTCGAACCCAGGATGTGTGCCTCTGACTACTGAGTCACCAAGGCAACCCATAGGTTCACATTTTCAGTAATCAGGTATAGGCTACTAGCTAACTAGCTCATTGGCTAGCTAACATGCTTTTTTGGTCCCCTCTTGTTCAATCTGGTTTGTCTGGCGTCTACCACTGTTTCCATGCACTATGCCAATCTTCTGGGTAGAGTTTCCTGTCGTGACATAAGTTCAAAAATGGCCACTGTGCGAACACAGTCAATATATATATTTTTTTTTAATAAAAATCCAAATGCAACTTTTCTACACAAAGACACCGGCCCGTCTCTCAGACACTGGTGAGGTTGTCGCAGACATTGAGAGCTGCTGTGATTGTATCTGTTGTAAAATGCAGACATGACACCACCCCTGTGTGTTCATGGGCAAACTGGGAGCACTAAGCCATGTAGACATATAGGATGGACTATAGTAGTGATGTATCTGTGGGTTTTTATAGGCCTGGAGAGACACAAACCCCATGTCAGAATAGATGCCTTCCAAACACAGCTTATTATTAAACTCTAAATCACCTACATTGCCTCAGGCTCTCACATCATCTCAACACCACAGAGGAAGTTTAGACTGCCTTTACTTTACGCCACTGCATTGTACACATTTATAATGCTGTTGCAAAACTGTTCATTTGCTCGCATGCATTTTGTTCCCCTCTTATTCCAGAGAGCTAAACACTCCTAATACGGTAAGAAATGCAGTAGAAGAGAACAGAATAGAGATGAAGCATTATATGATTATTATTTGTTTTTGTCCATTTAAATTGGTTAAGATTATAATTGTCAATGCCTTTTTCCCCCCAAAGTGTGATTGATTGCATGATTAATCCAATCCTTCAGAATCAGTTGAGACTGAAGCCCATCCTATGCTTGAATTTCCTTGACATAAAGGGGCACTTCACCGAAAAACAACAATACTGATTTTTTTTTGCACATGATCTCACACATAGGCTATCCAAAAACTGTAAACAGTTTGAGAGTTGACTTGAGTTAACTTGAGCACCAGTGATGTCATCACAAGACATGTTATGATTAATACAACACAATGATTCAGTGCCTTCTGATGACATCACAGGTAAACTTTTCGGGTATGTGAGATCTTGTGCAAAATTAATTATCATTGCTTTTCTGGTGAACTGCCCCTTTACCACTAATCTGAGTATTACATATGCGTATGTGGGTGTGTGTGAGAGTGTGTGTGAGAGTGTGTGTGTGTCTGTGTGTCTGTGTGTCTGTGCACCAGGGCATTATATTGTATGAGTATGTAATGGTGATTGTGTTTGCACTCACTGGGTGTCTAGAGAGTAGGGAGCCTACTTTACAAATCCACTCCCATGACACACATAGGCGTATGATGGTGATGTATGTGTGCCGTTGCCATGGTTTCAGGCTCGCTACAGGAGGGAGCTTGCCCAGCAGAGGAGCGCTCCCTCACTCCCCCTGGTGGACAACCTGCTGAAGGACAACACAGACGGCTGTGCCCTGACTGCCCTGCTGCACTTCTACTGCCCACAGGCTATCAGACTGGAAGGTGGGGCCAGCCCCTCAAACCATAACCACACCCACTCACCCTCACTAACCAGCCCCTCAAACCATAACCACACCCACTCACCCTCACTAACCAACCCCTCAAACCATAACCACACCCACTCACCCTTACTAACCAGCCCCTCAAACCATAACCACACCCACTCACCCTCACTAACCAGCCTCTCAAACCATAACCACACCCACTCTCCCTGACTAACCAGCCCCTCAAACCATAACCACACCCACTCACCCTCACTAACCAGCCCCTCAAACCATAACCACACCCACTCACCCTTACTAACCAGCCCCCCAACCCATAACCACACCCACTCACCCTTACTAACCAGCCCCTCAAACCATAACCACACCCACTCGCCTTCTCTAGCCAGCCCCTCTTCTGCTTTTAATGATTTAAAAAAGTAGGCTCACAAATAATACATACCAGATACAGAGAGCATTCAGTTCTGTTATGCACTCAGAAATAGGTGAGATAGGGAATACAAGGAGCTAACCACGGTGTTTTTCCAGTCTAAACTCAACAGTATGCCTTCTGCTGCTACACCCGTCACTACCCCCATACATTTTAATAGGGTGCTCCAAACAAAGAACATATTTATAATCCATTTGCCCTTTTCCACTGCTTGCCTCCTAATCTTTTGCTTCATGAAATACATTGGAAAGTAAGTAAATAGAAGTATATAACCCTTTATATGTACAGACAGATCAAAGCAAATAATCGGTCTTTGGCAACATCATGGTGAGTGTAGGATTAAGTGTTTTATTGGCATCATTGGCTAAATTTAATCATAATCTCAAACAACACTGCGATCAAGACATTAAGGATCTTACTGACTCTCTGTATTTACTTTTAATGATATATGCGTTTAAAACTTAAACCCAAGAGGCAAAGGGGGGGAGGGCAGATATGGTTGAGGGAGAGAGAGAGAGAGAGAGAGAAACAAAGGCTTGTTTCCTCTCAACTCGCCCGCGCCCTCCGCTCTAAAAATGCCCTGGGCTGGGCTGTGATTGGTCACGAGGGGTCCTGGGCTGGGCTGCGATTGGTCACGAGGGGTGTGTGAGTGAGAACCGTTAGAAGAGAAGTTAGCCGCTGTTATTTCAAAGATAAACAGCTCTCGCCTCGCTGCTCCAACACTCTGCGGGGTTGAATGTAGTTCAGAGCGAGTTCACACACACATGGGAGCCAGCTGTGGAAGAGAGCTGCACTTGGGTCTGTTCACTGGCAGCTCTCTACATACTGTAACAGTATGTATCCTGAAAAACCTACTGTAATGTATGACATCATTTCAGTGAAATCGCCTGCTGTAATTGGATATTATGTTCTTGATCTAAGGCACATGCTTGCCCACCGCTGGTATAGTCCCTCATGCATCCTGGGCTGTTCTTAACATGGCAGCAGCCAGCAGGCGCTCTCTATCCTAAATATTCCCCTATAAGGAGTTGAAGAGGTGTGGAAAGAATTTGAAGTGATCCAAATCAGCTATAATGGTACACAAATACAAGCGGGACAATTTGAGCAATTTGTTCTCATCTGGGTCTCGTTTCTTTTTAAGCTAAAGTATGTCTTATCTTTTCCATGCCTTCCTGTCTGGTCTGTTGCTTCACCCCTCCCTTGTGTGTGTGTGTGTGTGTGTGTGTGGGTGGGTGTGTGTGTGTGTGTGTGTGTGTGCGTGCGTGCGTGTGTGCGCGCGCGTGCGTGCGCGCGTTTGTTTGTTTGTGTGTGCCCCCGCCTCCGGCTGTGCAGATATCTGCCTGAAGGAGAGCATGTCTCTGGCCGACAGTCTGTACAACCTGCAGCTGGTGCAGGACTTCTGCGGGGACAGCCTGAACCACTGCTGTCACTTCAGCCTGGAGGACATGCTCTACGCACATGCATCTGTAAAGGTAGGAGAGGGCGGGGGGGGGGGGGGGGGGGGGGGGGGGGTGAAGACTTGGGGCGGCGCGGTGGCTCAGTGGTTAGCACTGTCGCCTCACAGCAAGACGGCCGCGGGTTTAAATCTCCACCCCGGTCCTTTCTGCGTGACGTTTGCATGTTCTCCCTGTGTTTGCGTGGGCTTCCTCTGGGTGCTCCGGTTTCCTCCCACAGTCCAAAGATATGCTGTGTTTGTATAGACCAAATCACCGTGACGTCACCATGTAAACAAATTTACTTCCGGGTACCACTTGGGGAAGGCGGCAGGTTTAAATGTGCGTGTTGTCAAATAAATGCTGTCAAACCCTCTCGCTGTTTTCGGCCGACTACTTTCAATTTAAATGGTTAAACGGTTGGTAAACATGCTTGTCCGACGTATCTAGCCTTTCTTCTGTGTTTGTTTTATGTAGTGTTAGCTAGCTAATAAAGTTTGTTTGTCTGTCAAACTCGCTGGTTTTTTGCAGACTCGTGAGAAGAGCCTGGTGACGCGAGGTTATTACAGACAGAGCTACTGACGCCAAGTTAATTTAATTTAGCTTCAAGTCTACTCTGGTCTGGTCCAACAGGTAAATTAGCTAGTCTGGTCTCCACTAACGTTAGTGAAAGTGTTGTTATGAATGATATTAAACAACAACACAACACGGACGAACCATTTTTGTCTTCTTTGTCTGTTTTTGTCTTCAACACGTCAGTTTGTGCCGTCCACCGCCATTATAATGTGTGGACCTCAGGGGTACCCGGAAGTAAATGTAAACATCCCGCTGATTTGGTCTATAGTATAGTATCGTAATGTAATATGTGTACACAGTCAAATGTGTAGTGTATGTAACCTATGTTGTGTGTAGTATATGACTGTGATGATGCTATGTGAAACCCTTTGAGACATGCTTGTGATAAGGGACTACAGTACAAACTAGGGATGGGCATCGAATTTCGAATTTTCGAATAATCGTTGTTATTATCAAGGTCGACTTTTATTATTGAAATTCGAAATTCGAAAAAAAAAAAAAAAAAAAAAAAAATTTTTTTTTTTTTTTTTTTTGAGTGAAATGTTGCATTGTCTCCCCCGATTCTAAGTATAGTCAAATCGCTTGGTTTGAGCAAGTAAAACAATTTTTATAAGCATTTTAAGCAAGGTTTATGGAAAAATGAATGGCGGATGAAATCCCATGAAGAGGGAGAGGGGGTGACTTTGGCACCCCTTTGGCACTCAGACCTGAGCCTACTAAATATTTAATGAACCACTCATGATTGTCAAAACTGTTTTTTATTTTCGAAAATGTCAATGTCATGTAACATGTTCTTTACTTCAGTGGTGCAATGCTTGTTTGAGCTAAAAATCCACAGCAGAAGCTTTTTATATTAATTAATAAAGCCGTAGACTTAGAATCAGGGGAGACAATGCAACATTTCACTCACAAAAAAAAAAAAAAAAAAAAAAAAAAAAACATAAAAAAAAAAAAAAAAGAACATTTTTTTTTTTTTTTACATTTTTATTTTTATTTTCGAATTTCGAATTAAATTCGAATTTGAATTCGAATTTGGCCAGCGAATTTCGAATAGTGTTTTTGCTAGAAATGCCCATCCCTAGTACAAACATAGCTGAACTTGTTGGACCTCGCCCGGGCCAAAGGGCTCGAATGGAGAAGTTGGAAGTCTAGTGTTTTATGTTATGGACTTGGTGGGAGGAAGACAGAACAGAAAGAGGGATGAGGAAAGTTCTTGGTAGGAAATTACAGATGGGCAAAAATGACTCACCCAAGCAGGCTTTTAAGAGTGTGTAGTGTGTGTGTGTGTGTGTGTGTGTGTGTGTGTGTGTGTGTGTGTGTGTGTGTGTGTGTGTGTGTGTGTGTGTGTGTGTGTGTGTGTGTGTGTGTGTTGATGTATTAGAGGGGACATGTGAGTGTTGCTTTGCTGCCAAGTTAAATGAGTGAGTGAGTGAGTGTGTGTGTGTGTGTGGGAGTGTGTGTGTGTGGGGGGGGGGGGGGGGGTGTGTATGTGTGTGTGTGTGTGTGTGTGTGTGTGTGTGTGTGTGTGTGTGTGTGTGTGTGTATCTAGCACAGACGCCGGTACCCTCTGGGCCAAACCTCCCCTCTCACCCAGAGGACAGAGGCAGCTCAGAGGAGTTTTGCAGTCCTGTCCCATCTCCCTCTAACTCTCTTGTTCTGTCCCTTCACATCGCTGCTGTTTTTATCATTAACATTTGAGCAGAACACAACAACTGCTGATTCACCCGCAAACACAACTGGAAAATTATTTCAGTCCAGAGGCAGAGATTCTCCTATTCATACGTGTTTGTTTCTGACTAACTGGGAGACTTGCTGTACAATGCCAAGCAGCCAGTTTACAATGTTGGGCAAGTTACTTTCAAAATGTAATATACTACATATTACTAGTTACTTTCATTTGAAAGTAATACGTTACTTTACAATATTACTGTCTGTGTAGAGTAAGTCATGACTTATAACACTACTTTTGCATTACTTTCACCAAAATAACTGCAGTAGCAGAATGACATTGCCTCCTTCTTGGAACCATCCCGAAAAAGAATTTAAACCGTCTTGAAGTCAGTGTAAATGAAGCATCCAAAATTCTAAATGTTATCCTTTTCCTTTGTTAACTGTCATCTAACTCAATTTGTAACTTGTGTTACTTGACAGAGTTAACTGGTATAATATTACTGAAATCATATTGGTAATGAGTTATATTACCGAGTTACTGCTAAAAGTAATATATTACATGTAATATGTTACTTTTGTAATGAGTTACCCCCAACACTGCCAGTTTATAGATGATGTCTGTGCCATCCAGACACTAGAAGCAGCAGTAGTGGACTCCTCCTACAGCCAGTGTGGGTAAATAGTATGCAGAGAGCGTGGGCAGAAACATTGGGATTCTAGTCACGGGCCGGGCCGGACCGGACCGACAGGGACTTTCCATTCTTCAACACAACAGAGGGTTTTCACACTTATACACTCTTTGCTCTCTATTTCTCCCTCCTGTCTCTTTCTCCTCATCGTTCTCTCTGCCTTTCCTACTCACAATATGGTGTGTGTGTGTGTGTGTGTGTGTGTGTGTGTGTGCGTGCGTGTGTGCGTGTGTGTGTGTGTGCGTGCGTGTGTGTGTGTGTGTGTGTGTGTGTGTGTGTGTGTGTGTGTGTGTGTGTGTGCGTGCGTGTGTGCGTGCGCCTGCGTGCGTGCGTATGTGTGTGTGTGTGTGTGTGTGTGTGTGCGTGTGTGTGTGTGTGTATGTGTGTGTGTGTGTGTGCGTGTGTGCGTGCGCCTGCGTGCGTGCGTATGTGTGTGTTGACTGGATAGTGCTACAATAGGCAAAGGAAGGAAGGAGAATGAGAGCACTGCTCATGAAGATTAGCCAAAGGCTCTGGCGCCGTGCCCGTCCACCATAGGCCTACCTCCCACTGGATCCCAACAAGCATGAGTCCATTCAGTGAATAGTTTGATGAAAAGAAAGATTGTTTATGAGCAGTGCACCATGTTCTGTCCACATTTGAAGGTCCACGTTGAGGAAAAGCACAAAGCAGTTTAGAGCAGGGGTTCTCAAAGTTTTGATGACTGAGGGCCAATTTAGGGACCGAACAATAGACCAGACAGGCACATCCGGGTACATCGCAAAACCTCGAGGCCGTGCCCCTTTTAGGGGGGAAACACAAGCCATTCTCTGTGTAAAATAGCGGTATAAAAAATCAATAGAAAATGAGCAGAATTAATTTAGTTTATACGTAAGTGACCCAAAGACACCATGACATGACAATATTTCAACTCGGCCGGCCATAGAATGCGCAAGATACATTGACAATAGTACTTGGCCTTATGAACGCTGTATCCAGCCCACTGATAAAAAACACGATTTAAAACACGATTTTAGACGGACAAGCCCGTCTTTATTGTCACACGGTTACACATCAACACATGCACGGAGGGCCACAAACACACACATGCTGACGGTGGCCGGTGAAATTTGTCCTCTGCATTTAACCCATCCTGGCTTTGTCCTTTCCTCCGGGGGGCAGGCCAGGAGCAGTGGTCGCTTTCTCGTACAGCGCCCGGGGACCGACTTCGGATGTTGTCGTCACTGGTCGGATGACGATGACGATCTGATCTTCTGCATGTTTTTAATGGGGGGGGGGGGGCTTATGTACGGAGGAGCCCCCCTGGGGGAGCACGAGGAGAACATGCAAACTCCACACAGACAGAAAGGCCCTTACGACGAGATACCCCACCTGGGCAGTAGGCACTGAAGATATGAGGGGAACACAACCACAGCGCCCGCAGTGTCCCAGGCGAGAATCGAACTCAGGACCTTCTGACTGCGAGGCGACAGCTCTACCACTGAGCCACCGTGCCCCCATGAGTTTCCACCAGATGGTGTCACCCTACTCTATTAATTAAAAAAACATTGCGTATCTTCTTCTTTTTTCATTTATTGTTAGTGAAAACAACAACACAGCAACTCTTCGGCATATCTCTATCAAGTTCAACTGTTTTAAATTGTTTATTTGAAGTGTTTTCGGGCTACTTGTACAGTCTTTTCCTATGGTGGGTTTCCCCCGTAAAAGGGGCGTGGCCTTGGCACTTGACGCTTGATGACGCGCCGCTCTTCTGGTCTATGGATTGAGGGCTGCCCAAAAACAGAACACAAAATAATTCCAAAACAAATGTTTTCTTTAATAGCCTGTTGGAGACTAAAAGTCATGAGCATTGTGAACCATGTGACAAATGTACGTTGTGTTTTCTAGGAGAAAAAAACCCCATTTGTCCATTTGTAGATGTTTTACCGCACGCACGCACGCGCACACACACACACACACACAACACAACACATGCGCACACATGACACGGTCATCTAGTTTCATATGATACCAGAAATTTCACTCTGGCTTTGGAATTTGACCAAATAATACCATCCCGTGGGCCGCACTTTGAGAGCCCCTGGCTTAGAATTCTCACTCTTTGTTTGCTGTCCGCACTGTCTCACTGCTGTGTTGCTGAAAAAGTTTCCTACAGTTGAAATCATCCGTGGACGTCTCCAGAGCCTTTCTGTTTATTCCATTAATGCATTTACAATGGATCTGGGTTCCTCACAGCTTGGTGCATCCATGTGTGAATATGTCACATTATATTTAAACTATACTCCAGATGGTGTTTTTGGCAGTTTTCAAGAGGCTTTGGTTTTGACACTGAAACATCCACACTCACAGGCGCACACCCTGCGCCAGTTACCTAGCAACAGTTGCCAGGCCATGACCTGGTTGATCTGTCACAGCACAGCATAATGTTGCAGCTCATCTAGCATTCCTACGGAGACACCTGGAGGAGAGGAGCTGCACCTACAACTGCAAAGAGACTAATACAATACACTGTATATACAACTACTGGCTTAATGGCAATAGTGAAAATTACAACGATGTGTGTGTCTGTGTGTGTGTGGGTCTTGCAGAGTAACTACCTGGTGTTTATGGCTGAGCTCTTCTGGTGGTTTGAAGTGGTAAAACCCTCGTTTGTGCAGCCCAGAGTCTTCGACCCACACGGTACAGTACTGGCACTATGATGATGATGATGATGATGATGATGATGATGATTTGACAGCATCATGAGGCTAATTGTTTACTCTAATAATGAACTCCAGATTACGGCTGGATATTGAATGTGTGTCATATTTTATGTGTTTCCCTCTGCAGCCTGTGAGGCCATCTCATCCTGTAGAAATATGGCACCTGTGTCCAGCCCAGTCAAACAGAGCTATGCAGACAGAGCCGACAGCCCAGAGAACATCCCTACTCAAGGTAACATTACCTGTTATCAATTAGAGTCAATTCTCTCATGGTCAACTCTTCAGTGGTGCCCCAGACAAATATTTTGATATTTTGTGCGTGCTGAAACGTATAAAGGTCAAAGCAGGATGTGGACAAAAAAACACGTGCCACTTTTTCTCTTTTTCGGGAACACTAATTATTTTTAATGACTTATCTCAATATAAAAATAAATAAATAAAAATATTCTGCTTTTTTTGCGCATCCCTACTATCAATTACATGAATCGCATAAAATAAATATCTCTATGGGAAGTGTCGTCTGAATGTGTGGTTGGGACTGGAGGGTTTGGATCTCCAGAGTAGCTGGGAAAGCCTTGTCACAATGAACTGTATGTAGTATGTGTAACCCCCAACTAGAGTATTTGTTTGGGACATACATTTTTAGTCAACCGGACCAATGAAAAATGAGATATGAAACAGTTTAATTTCAAACTGAGATATCCAGACTTATTTCATGTAGCATTTTCCCCCAAACCCTTTTAAAGTAATAAAGTCAAGTAAACTACTCTGTCTTTGTGTCTGTAATAGGTTTGATGAAAAGATCCACCTCCATGTCCTATGTGGATGGCTGTGTTGGAACATGGCCCAAAGAGAAGCGGTGAGTACCTGAACTCTAAAGTAGATGACATTCATCCACATAGCATTCTGAGGTGATCTGTCGTGTCCCAGTTAAATCAATCCTGATTTGGGGGTACTTCCGGCTTGGTCAGATGTTCCTACAGACACAATTGGCCATGTCTGTGGGTGGGCGCCTCCTCTGGTTGGTCAGGACGCCTGTTCGGGGCGAAGGGGAACTGGGGGAATAGCATGGTCTTCCCATGTGGTACGTCCTGCTGTTGAAATTGTGCACATGTGTCGGAGGAAGCATGTGCTAGTCTACAACTCTCCCCAGATCGACAGAGGGGCAGGAGCAACGACCGGGACAGCAGGGGGAATTGGCCAATTACAATTGGCGAGAAAATGTATATATATATATATTAAAAAAATCAATCCTGATTTAAACTAACAGACTTCCCTCTCCTTCAGCTCCTCCTCTCGGGGAATCTCCTTTGAGATTCCACTGGATGGAGACTCGCCCGGTGGGGGTCCCGCCCTCCGCGGCGGCATGGCGCGCTCTGCCAGCACCGAGGGCCTCGGGTTCAAAGTTCACTATGCAGCACCACGAGGAGGCATGAAGCGCCACGTCTCCCTCATGCCTGTCAATGTCAATGGGCAGAGTGGGAGCCGACACATACCAGAGGAGGACGAGGACTACAACTCCCACAAGCCTGTCGGGCGGAACAACACATTCTCAACCAAGAACCAAAGCAGGTACAGTAATGTGGGATGTGGCAGGTCCTGTTTTCTGAATAATGTTACATTTTGAGAAAACATCAAAAGTTTGGACACATTTTTTTTTTACTATGTATCACATAGTAAAGACATCAAAACTATGAAATAACACAAATGGAATTATGCAGTGACCAACATGTTTAACAAATCCTAAAATAATTTTAGATTCTTTAGTAGCTTTGGAAAGAAATTCAGACATAGGCAATGGCATCAGTATTTTTTATTTGTATTTTTTTTAAACAAATTCCAAGCATTTGAGCATACAGTAAGCCTTTAGATCAAAATGGCTTTAACATCATGAAAAACATAGTACATTAAATCAGATGTGTCCAAACTGTTGACTGGTAGTATATATTATCAGTTGAATCAGCCATCATTCCATGTATCCAGACATCTCCCTAGGTATTCCAATGGAGTCCTCCCAGACAACAACCACGATCCCAGCAATCACCATGGTAACCACAGCGGCCACATCAGCCCGACAACCCCTCCGAGCATTGAGGAGGCCCTGAAGATTATCCACGACACAGACAGGCCACATGCCACCTTGGGCCTGGCAGATGGAGACGCAGAGAGGCCCCATGCCAGCTTGGGCCTGGGGGACGGAGACAACGGCTTCTTCCTCCATGGCGCTGAACCTCCGGGGGCTGACGGTCACAGAGATGACCCGGGTTCGGCGAAGGCCCAGTTGAACGACCACGACCCCAACTCTCTCTCCACAGACGAGGTGGACACGGGCATCCACGTGAGGACAGAGGACATCCAAAGCTTGGATGAGGACTCCTCCTCTCTGAGAGACTATTCAGATATAGACCCAGACTGTGAGGCCACGACCAAGTCGTGCCCTCTGCCTGAGAGGGTGGAGAGGGAGCGGGCAGCCCGGGAGGGTGACGCTAACCCTGGGAGTGAGAGTGGAGAAGTGGGCGAGAGGAGCAGCCCCTGTCCCAGTTCGGTGCCCACGCTCCCCAGATCGCACACGGCCAGCCCCGTCTCCTCCTCCGGCGGCTCTGGAGGCGGCATGGTCCGCATGACCAGCTTCGCAGAGCAGAAGTTCAGGAAGCTTGAAGGAAGGAGCAGTGGAGGAACCACGCCGGAGAGTTCAGAGCTCAACGTGCCCTATACACACCCGACAAGACCCATTTCTTCTGAGGTTTGTGACATAGTGTCTTCTTTCTTTTTGCAGAGAATGATTTTAGAGTAAAACTGATTTATGTGTAAGCTCAAAGCGCGTTGACAAAGAACTAAAACTAATTTCTAATATCGCCCATCTTTCCACCCTCTTTCTAGGTCTCTGGTCCCCCTTTGCCAATCACAACACCTTCTCCAGTCACACCTTCCCCAAGAGACCCCTCCCATATTCTGGCCTCCGAGATGGTACACCTGAAGATGAAGCTGGAGGAGAAACGCAGAGCCATCGAAGCCCAGAAGAAGAAGGTAGGCAGGGATGGATCGATAGTTAGCCATAGCCAATCGTACAGCTTAAGATCTGAATGTCTACATCATATTAGTCTTTTCACATTCCAGGTGGAAGCAGCTTTCACTCGCCATCGTCAGAAGATGGGCAGAACAGCCTTTCTGAATGTAGTGAGGAGGAAAGGAGTCACTGCCCCCCTCAGCCCCACCCCAGCAGGAGCAGGAACACCTTCCCCAGAGCCACCTCACCTCACGTCCTCCAAGGAAACCAGCGAGGGCAGCATGGGGCGAGCGGAGAGGTGCAAGCCAGACGGAGCAGCTCCCAGGTCCCCCTGTGAAGATGGTGGAGGTGGGTCAGAACGTTATGGAAAACCGAATGCAATAGAACTGAATAAGAGAGAGCAGAATAGAGATGTATCTCTCTAGAGTGCTATCATGTCTGCTGTGCCACTGTGCATGTAGACATTGTGGATGATGCTGATTAAATGGTTAATGGATTGATTGACCAGTCTATCTAATGCGATGGAATAGGTGTGGCTCCAGGAGAAGTCGACCTTGGAGAATACACACGCTCCATTGAGAGGCTGAACACGTCGCTGGGCTTCCTGCAGACCGAGATGCAGCGTCTGGCCCAGCAGCAGGAGAAGATCATGGCCATGAGAGATCAGCAGCAACAAGCCTGGGTCATACCTCCCCCTGCCCCCTCCCCACACAGGTATCACCCTCCCCCTGCCCCCTCCCCACACAGGTATCACCCTCCCCCTGCCCCCTCCCCACACAGGTATCACCCTCCCCCTGCCCCCTCCCCACACAGGTATCACCCTCCCCCTGCCCCCTCCCCACACAGGTATCACCCTCCCCCTGCCCCCTCCCCACACAGGTATCACCCTCCCCCTGCCCCCTCCCCACACAGGTATCACCCTCCCCCTGCCCCCTCCCCACACAGGTATCACCCTCCCCCTGTCCCCTCCCCACACAGGTATCACCATTTAAATCCACCAGTCAGTGGTGGGTAGAGTAGCCTACTGACAATCTATACTTAAGTAAAAGTACAATTACTCCCAGGAAAAATGTCTCAAGTAAAAGTGAAAATTACCATTTGGGAAACCTACTCATGTAAAAGTAAAAAAGTTACTTAGTTGGAAACGTTACTTTCTATTTTAATATTTCTTAGTGTGTACGGGCCAGTGCAAAACAACGGGGTGAAAGCACTTGTTGATCAAACTTTTTTTTATGAAGTAGAGCAGGTAGGCTGATCAAACAAATAAGGATAGCCTATAGGCCCGATACAACTGAAATAATGAACAATCCTCCCACTCTCTCTCTCCATTTCTTTCTCACTCTCTTCCTCATGTACCCTTCTCTTTCTCCATTTCCCTATCTGTCCCATGGTGGGTAGTGAAGTAAAAAGCTAATTACTGGCTCAAAAATATATTTGAGTAAAGAGTAGAAGTACAGTTTAAAACAAGGAAGGTCAAAAGTACTTTTTTAAACTCATGTGCGTTACTTATAACGTGTTACTACCCACCCCTGAGCATAAGGTTGATTTGACCCTCACCATGTGAGTGCTTACATGTCCATGTGGTTCTCTCTCCCCACAGGCAGCTCCGTGAGCTGCGTAGCAGCAGTGTAGCAGGCCGGGGATCAGTGGGCTCCTTGTCTCCTATCCTGTCCTCGTCCGGCTCTCCCCGCGCTCCCCATCGCTCCCCTGCTGGCATTAAGCGCCGGCCGGCCTCTTTCCACGCCAGGACGCCCCGCACCCCGCGGCCAAACGACCTGAAGGTCACCCCCTTCAGCCGGATGCTCAACACCCCCACCTCAGTGGACAGTCTACCCAGACTGAGGCGTTGCAGCGCCAGCCAGAACCAGACCAGCTCGTTTGCCTACCTGGGCCACAACGAGGAGCCCGGCACCAGCCAGACCCGGTTCGACCAAGAAAAGAATAAGTGCAAGGAAGATGCAACGATGAGTGCTGGCACTCCTCAGTCCCCTACTAAAGAACCAGCCAAAGACGAGGAGGGTGAGAGACAGGAGGGAGGGAGCGAGACAGAGGTGCTGGGTCAAGCGGTGTCTGAGATCCAGGGGGGTGGTGGCAGCCAGGGGAAGGCGGACGTCCAGGAGGACCCCCGGGGCAGGAGTGACCTGGTTGAAGTGCCTCTGTCTGGGCTGAAGCCTCCAGATGGTCAGGGGGTGGCAGGAGAGGCGGAAGCAGGAGGAGACGCTTACGGAGAGGATCAGAAGATGTGCTGTGGATTCTTCTACAAGGTATGTTGGAGATACATAACCTGCAATCTATTTTTATGTATAGGAGAATATTTACAGTCACACAAGTAACTGGAATTATAGGGGAAATAGTGTATTTCTGTCTTTTTTATTGTCAACGTAACTCATTTAGTAGTTTCTCGAAATATTTCATGGTGAAATAAATTGTGTTATTGACATGAAACTTTATTGCCCCTGTGAGCTCCATTCTATTGCCATATTTTATTGGCTCTCCAGTGCTTTTGAAGCACACATTAATGTCTACTCCCCATTTGTAACAATATCAAACATGTGATTGCTGTACAATGTGTACAGTAATCACAACTGCTGTAATTGCACAGTTCATTAAATGCTCATTAACAATACATCCATATAGCTTTATGGGGCTGTAAGTGGGTAGCTGCCACAAAGATGTGTGTCCAGCACAACATGTGCAGCGTTGTGCCTCTTGAACCATGAGTTGATCAATCATCAACCGTAGTTTGTATCTAGGCCAAAAGACCAGCCAGCACACAGACCCATGAGAACAGAAGACTGCTGCTCTGTGCTGCATTGCTTCACTAAGAGGGAGCTCAGAGCTTTGTTGATACAAGGTGATTGCCGTGCTGCAATACCACCAATATCCACATTTGGGATAAGGCTGTAAAATATGCACATTCCTTAAAATACAAATGTACAACTATTGCCGGTTAAAATGGGTCACATAATCATGACAGATGTGACAGATGAAATAAAGACACACACAAAAAAGACATTCTGGCCTTATTTGTCCTAACTATGCAGTAATTAATTAAGTTAAACATTCATTGACAAATTAGCCAGTGTGTTCTTGTCTTAAGTAATAAATATAAAGATGAAGTCTAAATCTGTACTTATAATATCTGACCTATGGATTTCATGTGTGTTGCCCACCCGTCCCATCACCACCAGGATGATATGAAAGGGGAGCAGGACATGGCGGCAAAGAGGGCAGCTCTGCTGGAGAAGAGGCTGCGGAGGGAGAGGGAGACTCAGGAGAGGAAGCAACAGCAGGAGCTGGAGCAGAAGCAGGAGAGGGAAGCTGCACGGTCAGTCTCACTTCCTGTTTGTCTGTTTGCCAGCTCCAATACTCCACCATTCCCTAATCCAGAGAATGCTGTAGATTTTTTTCATCAAGTTTTTTTTGGTTTTTCTTGCATTTTCTCCCCAATTGTACTTGGTCAATTAGCCCTGCTCTCCCGGTCATTGCTCCACCCCCTCTGCCGATCCGGGGAGAGTTGTAGACTAGAGTTGTAGACTAGACATGCTTCTTTCGATACATATGCAGTCGCCAGCCACTTCTTTTCACCTGACAGCGTGGAGTTTAACCATCAGCACGGAGCACGTGGGAGGATCACGCTATTCCCCCAGTTCCCCTTCCCTCTGAACAGGTGCCCCGACCGACCAGAGGAGACACTAGTGCAGCGACCAGGACTCAAACGCCTTCCCACCCACAGACATGGCGAGTTGTTTCTGTAGGAAGTTAAGAACGTCTGACCAAGCCGGAAGCACCGCTGCCGGGAATTGAACCCGGGTACCTCTACAGTACACTATCAAGACTCCCCGCGATCACTCTTCTTTCTTTCTTCTTTTTTTAAGTTGGAGGAGTCTGAGTCTCTTGCATTTCAAACACCAGCCAACATCATTTTGTCTAGCACAACCTTATCGGATCTAATCTTTGTCTCCCCCTGCAGGTTGAAAGCGGAGGAAGAGCAGCAGAAGAAGGATGACGACAAGGCGAGGAGAGACTACATCAAGCAGGAGTATTTGAGGAGGAAGCAGCTCAAACTGATGGAGGACATGGATGATGTCATCAAGCCCCGACCCGGCAGTCTCAAGAAGAAGCCACGCCCCAAGTCCATCCACAGGGACGTCATGGAGTCCCCTAAACCCCCTGTGAGAGCAACAGGTAAGCAGCACACACACATCACATGCACATACACATCCTTATGGCTGTTGTGTGACAGACACTGATCCGTGCTTGCCTGTATGTTGTGGCGGTCCAGGGGTGCGTCCTCGAGGCTTCTCCGTCTCCAGTGTGTCTTTGGCCTCTCTCAACCTGGCTGACAACGACAGCAACCAGCCAGATAACAAGAAGACCCCCAGGTAAGGCCCACTCTCTGCCTGACCAAAAACCTTTTAAGGATCCTTGCTGAATTCTGGATGTCGACCTTGCCTTTGACTTTATCAGCTAGAGCCAAACAAACACAGTGAAAGCAATGATTTCCAGCTTTGTTCTTTGTGAATTTGAGTACCAAATGGCAGGTTATAGACGTTTAAGACCCCATGAAAGAAGAGAATACAGTATAGACTGTCTTGAGTTGGTGGACAATGTACCTGCTATAAGCTCTGTTGTTGTTAATTGGAGCTCATACTCTGCATCATGTTTATATACGAATAACTTAAAACTAAACTTCAGCTCAGTTTCCTCAAATTATTCATCCGACTAGCCCCCCCCCCTCCCCCCAACCCAAAAGGCACATCAACATCACCTCTCCATTGTTCTGTCTAATTATAACAATTTAGTGGGGATGTTTCAGAACAACGTTGATCCAAAATCGAGAGCTGACTTCACTCTGCACCGTTACATAGTGTGTAGTACTGTTAAATGACTTCACTCTGCACCGTCCGTTACATAGTGTGTAGTACTGTTACATACATAGTGTGTAGTACTGTTAAATAACCGTTACATAGTGTGTAGTACTGTTAAATAACCGTTACATAGTGTGTAGTACTGTTAAATAACCGTTACATAGTGTGTAGTACTGTTAAATAATTGGTTCCTACTTTTTGGCTTGTATCGTCACCAACACGATGCAAAAGTTCAGCTTGCAAGACTCCAGAACTCCTGTCCATCTTTCCTTTTTGTCAGAGCCAGCCATCATAAAACCAAGCTCTGGTTTTGATTTCATGGGGCCTTATTAGGATGATAAGGTTATTATTTATTATTAATGAATTCTATGACTGTAACGTTCACAATTGACTTTTTTAATTATGAGCCTTAAACTCTGCATCTTGATCCACTTTTATCCCTCTCTCTCTTTTTTTCTTTCTGTCTGCCTATATTCTCTCTATTTTATTCTTTTTTTATTTATTTTTTGCGACCCTCAGAGGCAATAAAGTAGCTTCTGGCCATATCTCGTTCTTTCTAAGCTCCCCCAAAGAGAGAAAGGGAAGGTTAGTAAGGACGCCAAAAAGTAGTGGACTAGTTCCATCATGTAGATATAGCTCCATATAAGAACTTTGATCACGCTTGCAATCCATTAACACTCACGATATAGCGCGCACGCTATATCCATAGCATAAAGTGGACAGACATATCAAGAATACAGTTACTTTACAGATTCTAAACTAAAGCATTTAGTTCATTGTAGTCCTTTCTTCTGCATTAACTCATTGAGTGCCAGCCACTTTTGGAGAACGGACGCTCCCAGTGCCAGAGTTTCAGAGCGTTTTCAGTGATTTCTCAAGGCCCACAGAATATTGTGTGATATTACTATGTAAACACTGAACACGCACAAAGAACGATGAGACTCTCTTCTATCATCTGCAAAAAAAAGTTTATTGATCCCATTTTCCGTTCTTTAGTTATGAGCCGGAGAAGATAGCTTGATTTAACCAAAAACAGCAATTTTTTTCTAGAAGCTGAGATAATGAGCCTTTTGTGAAATTAAACATTTCAAGCACATCAGACTCTGAAGCTAATATTTTCTAATGTAGTCACACCTCAAAAATAATTTCCTTCAATAAAACAGTGAAGGCCAGGGAATTTTGTTTGGCAGAATAATATTTTTTAGCTGCAACCAGCTGGCCCCTGCGTGCGCTGCTGGTTGCAGCTTCTTGCTGGTCTTGATTTGCTGCTGGTGGGCATCGGATATTCTGGCTTGCGTTTGCCAATCCTGTCCTGCTGTCTGGGTCTGTCTGGGTGTTGTGTGCTGCTCTGCGTGCCCCCCCCCCCCCCCCCCCCCCCCCCCCCGCCTCAACTGCACACTCCTCCTCCTTATGGGAGTGTCTCTGGTGGCTCTCTGCTGAGTTTGCTGTGCACAGTGAAGGGTGCGCGACATCCAGCTTTTTTACAGCGTTCCGCGTGTGTTTGTCACCGGCAACCATGCTTCCAGTTGAGAATAATAACAACTCCACGGCTGATCATGCGGATGTGCTGTCGCAACGGACACGGAGCGGCTCAATTGTGGGAGCAGATTGGCTGCTGCAGGCACAGCTACAGTAACGTTATGCTTCATGCATATCGATGCATACGGATGCGATGCGATTTCCGTTTCCCCAACGACTTCTTCTTTGTTTTTTCCTTGCCTTTCTGTTATCTGGAGAGCACTGTCGCCACCTAAGGGTTCTGTAAAATAGGTTAGACACATTCAATAGCTCCCATATTGTAAGAGGCGATGTAAGAGGCTTAGATCGACATCCCCCCGTCAAAAAACGCAATTGACGACTTTAGTCGTCTTTGGCACTCTACGTCACTATTTGAATTGACGACTAAAGTCGTCATTGGCACTCAATGAGTTAAGTTACGTAACACATGCCGGGCTGAGCTGTTTCTACTTGCCGTCTGCTGTCTGCCTGAGTTTCAGCTCTTTACTGTCTGCTGTAGCACTGCTATCTGCTCACTGCTCCATGCTAGCTGCTCCATGCTTTAACCACTCTGTTTGCCGTTTCATGCAGAACTGCTTGAGCTTGTCTCTCATTGTAGCCCGGCCGTAATGACAGGACTAGGACTTTGCTCTGCTCTGTGCTCGGCTGAACATGCCTTTCTCTCCGTCCCTCGCTGCACAGCTTCTGTGGAACATGTATGATGTGATGCAGGAGAACAGGCAGGGTTGGGAGAATTGTGTCACAGTGTCTGACCTTGGTTTGATCTCTCTCTCTCTCTCTGTTCAATATCTATGTGTGTGTGCATGTTTGTGTTGCAATCGGTGGGTGTACGCTGTCATACCTCGTACATGCTCGTGTGCGTCTTGGTTGATGCGTTTGTTGTGGGTGTTTTGTTGCGTCTGTGCGTGTCATTTGTTTGTGTGCGGTCGTCTCCAGGCCAGACTCTGCGGAAGGCTTTTCATCCTGCCCATCGGCTGGTAGTCGCAACGGAGAGAAGGACTGGGAGAACGAATCGACCACATCCTCCACTCCCTCCAACGCTGAATATACAGGTACACACTCTCCACTCAGTGATACAGGTACACACTCTCCACTCAGTGATACAGGTACACACTCTCCACTCTGTTATACAGGTACACACTCTCCACTCTGTTATACAGGTACACACTCTCCACTCTGTTATACAGGTACACACTCTCCACTCAGTGATACAGGTACACACTCTCCACTCAGTTATACAGGTACACACTCTCCACTCTGTTATACAGGTACACACTCTCCACTCAGTTATACAGGTACACACTCTCCATTCAGTGATACAGGTACACACTCTCCACTCAGTGATACAGGTACACACTCTCCTTTCAGTTATACACTGGCGTTAATGTGATTTACATAGTTACATGCCATACATGCCAGACTATTAACCAGACTATTTCATTGTTGTTCAGTAAACTTTGGTATTGGCAAATGCAGATGTGTCATATTCTAATCTAATGGCTGTTGTTTTCCCCTAGGACCCAAACTATACAAGGAGCCCAGTGCCAAGTCCAACAAACACATCATCCAGAACGCTCTGGCTCACTGCTGCCTGGCTGGCAAAGTCAACGAAGGGCAGAAGAACAAGATACTTGACGTATGTTTTGTGATTGTGTGTCTGTGTCTCTATATGTGATTTCTTCTTTAAATTTCTTCCTGCTTTAGGCTAATATTCTGCATTAAACAATGATGCCCCCCCTCATTGTCTGCTGCAGGAAATGGAGAAGTCGGAGGCCAATAACTTCCTGGTGTTGTTCCGTGACGCGGGTTGCCAGTTCAGGTCTGTGTACACCTACTGCCCCGAGACCGAGGA
Organism: Poromitra crassiceps; assembly: GCF_964638095.1. Taxonomy (NCBI): domain Eukaryota; kingdom Metazoa; phylum Chordata; class Actinopteri; order Beryciformes; family Melamphaidae; genus Poromitra; species Poromitra crassiceps. The sequence continues at coordinate 21,924,096 of NC_139639.1, forward strand.
GATCACCAAGCTAGCCGGCATCGGACCCAAGAGCATCACCACCAAGATGATCGAGGGCTTGTACAAGTACAACTCGGACAGGAAGCAGTTCAGCCACATCCCGGCCAAGACCATGTCCGCCAGCGTGGACGCCATCACCATCGCCAGCCATCTGTGGCAGACCAAGAAGCAGGGGACGCCCAAAAAACTGCAGCCTAAGTAGTGCCAGATGTCTCGGGGCGAGATTTGGACATAACTCTCTGCCCTGCTCTGGAGTAGATCTAGAAGAATTTATGGGTATTCTTTGTTGTTCTTTCCTCCATTAAAGAGCCTCACGGCCTCACCGGTGTAACGGCCTCACCGGTGTAATTCACGACTGGAATGTAGCACACGGGCTACAACAAAGGGGCCTCACGGAGGACATTGTTGTCATGAAACAGAACTGACTGTGACACCCTAGACTATTTAAATGGGGCACGTGTGTGTACTTGTCAGCATGTGTATCCATGTTCTTGTGTGCCAAAAAATGAAAGAAAGAAAAGAATAGGCGGACCAATGCCTTACCTTGTTGAACCACTGAAGCACTGAATGTCACTCCTCTGAAAGAGGCAGAATTTGGTTTCCCTAAGTTGATCATGTGTGGCCTTATGCTTGTTTTGTGTCATATGGAAGCGATGTGAGTGTCAGTGTCATTATGTAAGCACCTGTTGCAAAGTCTATGTCGTGATGCAGGCGAGAGGTTGTGTGTAACCACAGGTCTGGGATCAGATTACCCTCCCTCACTCTCCAATCATCTGAAGGACGAACAGTCTGATCTGGGATCAGGCAGAGGCAGCCCGTGTGGATGAGAGATTTGCTGCTACACAGGCACGCTTTCCCATGTGACTGAGAAACGGAAGCGTTCAGATCTGTCTCGTGTGTGTGAATAGTGAAGTGCCAAGAAGAGTGAGGAAAATACCTCAGTTGTTGATTGCCATTACTTTCCCTCAGTGTAAGATGATAATATTGATTGTTGAGTATCATCAGACCAATTCTGTAAAGCACCCGCAAGTGACTCTTTTAATTTATTTCATTTTGATAATGCTTTGGAGATCTTTTAAAAGGCATTTGAGATTTTATTCAGATAAACATATACTATATGTCTATAAGTTAAATTAGTTTGTATATAATGGCTATTCCATTCAAAATGAATGAGTCAGCTTCTAGTAGCTTTTATCATTTATCATGTACGCGTATCAGTATATCGTCGTTTGGGGCCTTTTATCGTGCTACAAATAAATGCAAAAAGTGAAGTGTGAGCACTCAACAGTATCACTAATAAGACTACCATCAGTAGTAGAATAGCCAGAAACCCCACACTGTGTCATCAGTCTGTGCAATCTAAGAATAATTTGAATAACCACCGTTGACATAAAGCAGTTGGACCTTACAAATATGTCACTTTATTGTGGATATTGTCTTAACTATTAGATCCTGATTACCCTCAAAGTAGTCCACAATTTGTAAATAAAAGTCTCAATTCACCTATGATAGCACTTCATGTAGTTGAGTCGAACCACAAAGATGTTTCCACTTCAGGACTGTCATGCATGTTATTTTACTTTTACTTTACTTTTTTTAATGTGTTCCTTTATTATTATGCGTTCACGCTGTACAGATATATTTTGGCATAAAGATGTATTTTTTGTATCCACATTAACCATTTGGAGGTATTGACAAAGCAGCACAACTGAAGAAGGAAGTACTGTATGTTGAAAGCATGGTGTATGGTGGGGAGATGGGCCTGAAGTCTTCAGACTTTATTGTGGTATAGTTCAGTATGGAATTCTGAAACCCAATATTGTATAAGTCGTTTTTTTTCAACAATGAATTTCTTTTCTTTACAATGTAGGCCTACTAAATATGCTCAATTATTCATGATTTTTTGTCCTTTTTCTATTCCTTTGAGCTTTATTAAAATGCCAGCTATCAACAGTACTCATGGTGTCTCTTTTAATGTTCCTGTGCTATTTATTACTACTAGGGATCTCGCACGCTCGATTCCTAGGCTTGCCCGCTCTGCAGGCTCGCTTGAGCTGTCCCTGCAGCTCGCCAAGCTGGCCCTGCAGCTCACATTCGCAGCTCGCCCGCTGCGCGGCCTTGCCTGTAACTCTTCTGCTGTGTTGCCAATGAGACCAGCATCACTGATGATGTCAGATTTATGTCATCAGTGGGATTTATGACATCACTGATGATGTCACAGTGGGATTTATGACATCATGGATGATGTCACAGTGGGATTTATGACATCATGGATGATGTCACAGTGGGATGTATTACATCACGGATGATGTCACAGTGGAATTTATGACATCACAGTGGGACAGAGAAACAGACAGAGACCCAGCTCCCATTTATATACTGATGATGATGGTCTTCTTATTGTCTTAACCCAGTTGCGCCCTGTGGGAATAAAAGTTCCCAAAACCTCTGCTCTGAAATGGTGGAATGAATCCATGTAACGTTCTATTTTTTTCCCCAGCCCTCATGGAGACCAACATCCTACTCAGAATTTAAACCGTTTCATTTCACTTCCTGATCTGCCCTGGCTACAGACACACTAACACTGGCCGATTCACTCTGGGTTCAAGCGAGACTACTCTGCGTTGATCTCGTCGACTATTAGAGGTAAGATGTGATGCATTGATATTAAATTTATACTGTTTAATAACAATCGAAAAAGTTGCTCGTAGCTGCTTTAAGTGATAGAAAAGTAAAGTTTGTCTCTTGTTAAAAAAATAAAACTTTTGTAGAAAGGGGAACAAACTTTTAAAAAAATCCACAGCGATACTGCTTTTTAGTAGAAAAAATATTGAAAAGCCTTTATTCAGAGTTCAGACATGGCTATACATTAAAATGTTGTTGACTGTAGTCTTACATGCAATTCACATAGTTACAGAAACAGGAGGCTTTTATTTTTGAAAGACGACTAGCGCGTGTTTCTTCAGTCCGTAGCCCGGTGAGCGATATTTTTCCCAGGATGGCGAAGGCATGACCCGCCCTTCTCTGCCTCTGATTGGCCTAGCGTCAAACGTTCGTCACATTCTCTTGGCCTGCGCTTTGGTTACGTCAGCCCATGACGTTGACGGAAGTGCCTCAGTGTGTGGTTTGTTTGGCTAGCGGATAGCTAGCCATAGCTCTTCTTATGATCCCTACATAACGTTACAGGTAAGCAACTTCCGATCCATTTCATGTTTGAATTAAATACACATATTTCACGTCCACTTTGGCCATAGTGTTGATATTTGCGCATATTTTTGATCGCGGTCATCACAGCATAACGTGTTGAAAATCTCGAGCTGTTGGCAGTATTATTGTAAGCAGTACAAGAGTACAGGAGAGGAGCTTGGGAAGGGGAGCTGGGTGTGCTCCCTCACTCCCCTTTGTCTGCCACCATTTTGCAGCACCATAAGAAGAGCAAATGTTTGCACCAAATGTGTTATACCCAAAAGCTGTGAAAACCACACGGTGATGCCCACCAGTAAGTTATTAATTGTGTACCTTTTGTTTTGAGTTATACTTACCTGCTGTCATGCATCGGAGTTACATGTCTGTATCTTGCCTATGAACAGGTCCTGTCTGAAGTTTGGAGCCACATATTGACTGGCGTGAAACCTGTGCTGTTTATTTTGACCTTAGTTTAATTGAGTGGATGCATTCAAATGTAAGCTTGTTATATATACCTTTGTTTATTGTTATTTTTAGTTAGTTATGGTGGACACATCAATGTATTAATCCTTTGTTTGTTTATCATTGAACAGAAAATCATCCAACCTACTGCCAAATAAATGGGTAACCGGCCCCTTGGATCCTTGTGTTTTAATGTGGACACCAGTCAGAGGCTCGCTGATCCACACAGTTTTCCATAACCATCATCTTTGAAACAGTCAATTATTCCAACAATCATAGTCTTTTTCATAACGTAACGAGAAGCTAACTAGCGTTAGCTGTGTTTATCTGAACCCCAGTTCACGTTAACGTTAACAGCTAAATAAGAAATAGGCTTCTACAATGCCAACAGACAGGTCATCAATCATAGCTGCTTCTCCACCTAAGATGCCCTCACCTGAGGTGGTTGTGAGGATCTCTTCATCCGACCGCTTGTCAGCTGAGATGGCTAAGAAGCCAGAACCTAAGATGCCCTCACCTGAGGTGGTTGTGAGAATCTCTGCATCCGACCACCACTCAGCTGAGATGGCTAAGAAGCCAGAACCTAAGATGCCCTCACCTGAGGTGGTTGTGAGAATCTCTGCATCCGACCACCACTCAGCTGAGATGGCTAAGAAGCCAGAACCTAAGATGCCCTCACCTGAGGTGGTTGTGAGAATCTCTGCATCCGACCGCCACTCAGCTGAGATGGCTAAGAAGCCAGAACCTAAGATGCCTTCACCTGAGGTGGTTGTGAGAATATCTGCATCCGACCACCACTCAGCTGAGATGGCCAAGAAGCAAGAAGCCTCTTCTGGCCGCACAGTGAATAAAATTGCGATAGCTGCCTCACCTAAGAGTTCATGGCGGAGCTCTGTGCGGCACTCCCTCAAGCTGCAGCACTTCCTGGCAGGGCTGCAGCACAGCCGGACACAGGGGTCAGTGCGCCGGGCCTCCAGGTGTCCTTTACTAAAGAAGAAGAAATGCACGGGCGACTCCGCCAGCAGCAGTAATGTCAGTGGTGAGTAATGAGCCACATTTGGTGGAATGTTGCCTCAGTGTGGTTTGGGAGTTTGTCTTGCAAGTTCCACACATTAAATCTGGTTAAGCAATAGGTTATATTGTAATTGTTATTCATTGGCTAATACACTCCCCCCCTGCCCCCCCCCCCCCCATTATAGAGGAGCCTTCCATGGAATCTGAAGAGGATGGACAGGTGTAAGTGATGAGTAAAATATTTTTTTTATGTATGGGTGAATGTGTAAAGGATGATATTATTATTATTATTATTATTATTATTATTGTTGTTGCTGTTTTTGTGGGTGTTCCCTGCCTTACCGTCTGTCTCTGTTTGATTATATCAGAGCTGATTGGCGGGAAGAGAGACCTCTCTCAGAGGAGGAGAGGAACATTTTTGAAATGAATCCTTCAGAAGAGGTGAGTAAAACATCACTGTTTTATCACTGATGTTGCAACACACACACACACTGTCCTGATTCCTTCTTACCTTTCTCTTTGGAAACAGAGAGACACCATCGGACCCAGATGTCACCGCTGTCAGCAGTGTGACAAAACATTCACAACACTTCAAAAGTTAAAGAGGCATCAGAGAGTTCACTCAGGGGACAGACCTTACTCCTGTCAGCAGTGTGGGAAATCTTTCAGAGACTCAAGGGACCTAAGAGCACATCAACGCATCCACACTGGAGAGAAGCCCTTCCACTGTGACCAATGTGGGAGCAGTTTCAGTCGGTTAAGTATCCTAACAATACACAAACGCATTCACACTGGAGAGAAGCCCTTCCACTGTGACCAATGTGGGAGCAGTTTCAGTGACTTGGGTACCCTAACAAAACACAAACGCATTCACACTGGAGAGAAGCCCTTCCATTGTGACCAATGTGGGAGCAGTTTCAGTTGGTTAAGTAGCCTAACAACACACAAACGCATTCACACTGGAGAGAAGCCCTTCCACTGTGACCAATGTGGGAGCAGTTTCAGTCGGTCAAGTACCCTAATGAGACACAAACGCGTTCACACTGGAGAGAAGCCCTTCCACTGTGACCAATGTGGGAGCAGTTTCCGTTGGTTAAGTATCCTAACAACACACAAACGCATTCACACTGGAGAGAAGCCCTTCCACTGTGACAAATGTGGGAGCAGTTTCATTGACTCAAGTACCCTAACGAGACACAAACTCATCCACACTGGAGAGAAGCCCTTCCACTGTGACCAATGTGGGAGCAGTTTCATTGACTTGGGTACCCTAACAAAACACAAACGCATTCACACTGGAGAGAAGCCCTTCCACTGTGACCAATGTGGGAGCCGTTTCAGTCTGTTAGGTACCCTAACAAATCACAAACGCATTCACACTGGAGAGAAGCCCTTCCACTGTGACCAATGTGGGAGCAGTTTCAGTCGGTTAAGTAGCCTAACAAGTCACAAACGCATTCACACTGGAGAGAAGCCCTTCCACTGTGACCAATGTGGGAGCAGTTTCAGTCGGTCAAGTCACCTAACAAGTCACAAACGCATTCACACTGGAGAGAAGCCCTTCCACTGTGACCAATGTGGGAGCAGTTTCAGCCGGTCAAGTCACCTAACAAGTCACAAACGCATTCACACTGGAGAGAAGCCCTTCCACTGTGACCAATGTGGGAGCAGTTTCAGTCGGTTACGTAGCCTAACAATACACAAACGCATTCACACTGGAGAGAAGCCCTTCCACTGTGACCAATGTGAGAGCAGTTTCATTGACTCAAGTACCCTAACAAAACACAAACTCATCCACACTGGAGAGAAGCCCTTCCACTGTGACCAATGTGGGAGCAGTTTCAGTCGGTCACATACCCTCGCAGCACACAAACGCATCCACAGTGGAACAGGCTACTGGTGTATCCGCTGTAAGAAAATGTTTGTTTACTCTAGTAGTCTGAAGAGACACCGCTGCATCTAACCTGCTGAAGAGCACCTCCACTGTCTGCAGCAGGAACCAGCTTCTCTCTGTGCAACCAAACATACCATAAATAAAAGATCAGTGACAGCAAAGTCTGACTGTGCCGAAATATGTTTGTTTGTTTCTCAGCCATAAAATATTGGCATTGGATTGTAGAATGTTAACCTCAATGTAAAAATGTAATGACAAATTAAATAATATAGTCTGGATGGACAACTTTACAAATAGCTGTTTGAAGTAAATCACAATTGGTGAGTGTTCTACTGGAAATTTCTGCCCCTTTTGAGGTTTTAAGACTTTGGAAAAAACAAGCATGGATTTGAACCCGCAACCTACCACATGATGAGAGGCTGCTACCAGTGTTGGGGAAACTACTTTAAAACTGTAGTTTACCAAACTAGCTACTTCCCAATGAACTTAACTACTCTCAATACATTTTAGCTTGCCAAACTAAAACTAAAATGATCACAATCTGTCTGGAGTCTGGAATCTCATCACAGAGCCTCTGTGATGAGATTCCAGTCTCCAGACAGATTGTGATCATTTTAGTTGCAGTTTTAGTGACAGAGGTACAACTGAACTGACACTGAGTAAAGTGTAGGTAGGTGTGTGTGTGTGTGTGTGTGTGTTTGATCTAGTAAATTATGCCTACAATCTGACCCACACTAAAACCCACTAAAAAGATTGGTTGCAGGCTGCAGCTGAACAGACCTGATCATCTGTGCATGGCAGCTGGGTTATTTGCCTTTTGAGAAAAGGTTAAATTTGAAATAAATACAAAGTGAAAATATCTCCTTTCTATTGCAAAATATCCTTTTCACATTTCCTTGCCCAATAGAATAAACCCATCATCACTGTCACTGCCTGAGTAATCTAAATCTACTGAGCTGGGACTATTTAATCACATTTACAGATGCCTGTCTTGTCTATAAGATTCTGCATAGCCTGGCTCCTCCCCCCTTGGTGCTTTTATAAAGCAAAAAACAACTAATGACAGATGCACCAGGTCTGTGGCAAGAGGGGATTGCATGATACATTTGAGGAGGTCTGCCTTCGGACAGGCAGCGTTTTCAGTCTCCCATGACAGTGCAGAGACTGTGTCACTTATTGTTCTTTTAAAGTCAACTTAAAATCTTGGTTGAGAGACAATCAAGTGTGCGACCATACCCTATAACATCCTGACGTGCTTTGTTTTATGTTTTGTATCGTTATCCCCTATTATTGTATGTGATTTCTATTGATTTTATGAAGTGTGCGGCACTACAGGTAGCTACAGTGTCTGCTGTTCCTGTTCAAATGTATTTTATGTATTCATACCTGACCAGGGACTACGGTTGAAAACTAGCCAAACTGGCACATTTACAGAAATGTTTATTAATGTGCACTGTCCCTGTAATTTTAAACCCAATAAATGAAATGAAATGAAATGAAACTTTGTTGTCCAGCCAAGGCAGGACATTTGTCATTGAACATCAACAGCCTCAGGACATCACATCACATAAATTACTGTAGTTTATTGACTATAGATTGCATTTGGAATATTTGTAGATCTTTTTCCCTCGCCAGGGGTAGGCTACTCTAGCCAAATCTAGTTAGATATCAATCTTCTCTATTTGTGTCTAAGTAACTAGTTAGCTAATGTTAGATTAAAATGAACTTGGAAACCTTGTTATCAGTAATCTGCATAATGAGAAACTCATACACACATAAAAGTAACAGCAGGTACTGATATAAACAGTCAATTCCTGTCTATGCCTGTGTGTTTATGTTTGTATGTTTTTACTATCTAATGTGTGTTTGTTTATTGCTGTAAGTATAATATAGTCTACTGTACATAATTTCAGATGGCATTATGAAACAACAAGGCTATGGCAGGTGACACTGAGTGGCTCTCTACTGGGGCGTCTGGTATGGCCATCCAGTGAGGGAAACAGGCCTGCTCCTTGCCCCCAAAAAAGAGAGATGGCATGACCTTTATAAGGTAAGATTATATGGCTTATCCATGGTCAAGTGAACAACATGACCCTAACACAATACACTGTAACATCAGGTACAGTATGTGATGGTACATGTATGTGAGTCCAGTTAAGGTATGTGCATTGTGTGTTTCAGACTGCCACAGCCAGGTATCTGCACAGCTCAGGGATTACTGAAGTATCCCAGCAAGATGGAGCAAGGTGACCCTCTACTCCAAGCAGGGCTTCAGGTAGGACCTCACCTTCACACACTCATGCCTCTTTGGCCAACAAGGTGAAATAGTCATATTTAATTTCACTGGGACTTATTTTTCCCTCTGTGTATCTTTCTCAAGGTGAGCACCTACACTCCAGACAGCGTGTCCCAGGCATTGGAGTATCTGAAGGAGCTCCTGATCGTCATCCAGCACCACAACCACATCTTGTCTGCACGGGCACACATCCCACCTGCTACAGCGAGCGTGGACCAGCCTGCAGGACTCCTGACAGTGAGTACCTGATTGTGTCTCCTGTCCAGATTGTGTTAAAAACATTTTATACAACCTCACACAGACAAGACTCAAGTCATTACTATTGCTTCAGACAAAATCATTTCCAAGGTTGCTCAGTGTTCAACTGTATGGTCTAATCTTAGAAATCTTGGTGTTATTTTGATCAGGCTATGTCCTTTGATCAAGTTAAGTCATTGTCCTGTACCATTGGGCATCAAGAGTGTTTAAACACCAGGTGCAGTGCTGGGAAGAGGAGCACTCCTAGAGCGTCCTTACCATAGAGAATGAATTGCAGAAAGGTGCTGGCAGCTCAAACAGACGTTCCCTGTGGACACAGCTGCTTAGTCCAGCACGACATGTCACATCACATCCATCTTAGCTTCCTTACATTGGCTTCCATCACGTTTAAGGTTCTTGTAATCACTTATGAAGCCCTGCATGGTCAGGCACCTGTGTAAATCTGTGACCTGATCCATCCCTACATCACCAGTCAATGTGACTGCTCTGTGAAAGGTGCTATATAAATAAACGTTACTTTCTTAGTGAATTAGCCTACTTAGCTGGATTCAATTTACACCTGGCATTAAAACAGGTCCAGGATCTACATCAAAAATGTGATTCATCCTGTTTAATCCATGCCAACTATGTCTCTTTTCATCTATCATCTACAACGTGTATCTATGAGTCTGATGTGTCCCATGTTTGTGTTTTCCCTACAGTGGTGAAGTGTCAGTGTGGTGTCTGCAGAGCCTGCTCGCCTCCAACACAACCCACCATCATCAAGACCTGGGCCCAGGAGCTGCTGACGCCAGCATGATGGCAGCGTGCAGATGCCAGCTTTTTGCACACCACACACACTCGACACTGATCAACTGACACTGACAAAGTTACACTCACCACACACACTCGACACTGATCAACACAAAGTTACACTCACACTGACCCTTTCTGAGGCTGCCTTTGGATGTGTCAGCTCCTGCTCTCTAGCTGTGATTGGACACTCTGGGGTCAGACAAGTGAACTCTCATTCAAAGGACCCTCTCTGCCTCTTTTCTTCTTTTTCTTCTTTTGATTGCTGTTTATTATTATTCATTGTCCACTGTGTTCTTTATTTGATTTAGATTGCACATTGTCTAATCGTTTTGTTTTTGTAAATGATTAATTTATTTGAAATGTATTCTCTCTTCGTGTCTTTGATAATAGCCTACCATGATATTTAAATCTACTACATAATAAATTATAGCCAATACGTTTTATACTTGACTGAATGACCAATAAAGTGCTCAAATCAGTTATCACTCATTCAATCATTACTTTCAACTTGTCTTTAGGGCATTACCCACTTTTGAGATAGCCTAAAAAAACAAAATATTTAAAGTGCATACTTTCTTTCCCTATTACAATAATAAAGACCCAGTTTTAAAACCATGCATTGCATATTTACTAACATGCTTGAGGTGGTAAACCTGTCTCTTCCATTTTACATAAGTAGCCTAATGTGATGGTGCATTAAAAGTTGATCAAAATCACATTATAGATTAATTAGATTTGAGTTCCAGTACACCAGTTCCAGTCGGGAGAGCGTTAGACTGAAGATCTAAAAGTCCCTGGTTCGATCCCGGGTTTCGGCAGCGACCAGCTGGTCTTTTGATTATAGGCTACCAAATATCACCACGAAACAGATGCTGCAGACAACACGCACACAGCACTGCAAGCAAGTTTTCCTACACAGCATAATATTATTTTCAGCTTTATTCATTTTTGTCAGAATTGTGTTGTAACCATTTGTTTGGGAGATGGAGCTGCAATGTGAGTCAGATCAGAACCTTTGAAAAATGCTGGGCACTTGGTGGTTGGTGGTGGAGCTCTACTGAAACCAGGGGGTGCAGTGATGCATTTGAGCCAGTAGATGGGACAATGCGTACATCTTTCATCGCACGCACGCACACGCGCACACACGCACGAGCACGCACGCACGCACATACGCACACACGCACGCACGTGCACGAGCACGTTGAGGAAGCCGCTAATCAGACGCTAATCAGACGGAGAGTTTAATCTTTCAAAAGCCAATGAAATCACCACGTCAAATATGTTTATTTCAAAAGCCAATCACATCGCCAGGTCAAAATGTCAAAAGCCAATCGCATTGTTACTGCGCTTGGCTAGCGCTTGGCTAGCCTGCGTCTCTTCTGCGCCAATCAGAGGCAGAGATGGGCGGATCATGCCTTCGCCGTCCTGTGTACAAATATCGCTCCCGGCGAACAACAGGAGAGGGAAGCCGTCGTGAAGGAGAGCTCAACATGTAATGACCGTTCAACCTTCAATTTTATATAACGTTACATTTCAGTAGGAGCTAGCTACTGAATCGCCATTTTGGATACGTTCATTTGTTTCACTGTGTAATTCGCGCTCGTTTGACAAGTCTAACAAATGTAACAGGTTACACAGCTAGCCAATAGTAGGCCTAGCATGCTTAGCTAACTAGCAATAGCTGTTCAGGTAGTGCTGATTCCTTGCTTTATGTTTATCGTATGCTAAATCTGATTACCAGTTTGTTTCAGAGGCTTTTGCTGTTGTCAGTGATGGCAGTATACGTTACTTGTGGTCTAAAATGCACATGGTGTTAGTTAAAGCCTTTAATAGTTAGGCTATTGCATTATTGGGACGTATTCTTGCCATTTTGTTAAAGTATAACGTTGTTGTGCCAATATTATTGTTGCTTATTTATTTGTCATGTCAGCCTAATCTATACGTTTAACCAATAGGTTACGCTGTCTGTATCTGGAAATTTCAAAGAATGCCATCCTTGAGATGCCATACATCAGGATTGGCATAGATCAATTGAGGCCATTTACACCTGCCATTAACATGAGTTTTCTGTCATCAGATTGTGCTTGACCACTTGAAAGTACACATGTAAACGCCCCCAAGACACATTGAAGACGGATTGCAATCTGATCGGCCAAACCACCTCAGGAGGTGGTCAGGGACGCATTGTGTACACATTGAACACAAGTGTAAATGCAATGTGTCCTCTCAATTCGCATACAGTTGCTGTTTGCGGGTTGAGAGGACACATTGAATTTACACTTGTGTTCAATGTGGTCACAATGCGTCCCTGACCAGTGACCACCTTGGCCAATCTGCTCGCAAACCATCTTCAATGTGTCTTGGGGGCATTTACACCTGTACTTTCAAGTGGTCAAGCACTATCCGATTGCAATCTGATCACAGAAAATGCATGTTAGTGCCAGGTGTAAATTACCTCATTGTTTACTTTGTCCATTTAGATTACTTTTCTCATTTCAGATTGGAAATCAGTCAGCAGGTAGAGCTTAGAATTGACTTCAAGTGACACATTAAAATGTGTCTCTATTGGACACCTCTTTAGATAAAGTTGAGGAAACGCATCAATGCTGTTGAATTACCGTAATTGCACTGAGTTGACTTCAATCTCTTTGCATTCAGTACACGTTCTGCCCTTGTTGGAATATCTAAATCAATTCAAATCTGTTGAATTGAATTGTAACGTCTGAAAAAATCTAAATGTATTTCTGAGTGGTTGGGTTCCTCCATAGAAACGTTGGACTACTATGCACAACATCTAACAGTGTTATGAGTCGTGCAAGTCCTTACTGTTTGAGAAAGATTCAATCTCAGCTCAGATGGAGCCTCACTCAACTTCAAAACAGGATAATCAGTCATGTGATGGACCACAAGTGCCTTTCAACTAAATTGGATGTTGCCTGCTTTCATGTCAGCTGGACACGCAGGGGCTTAGATGCCGTGCTGTAGTAGGTGACACTGCCTGTGTTTTAAGATGGTTGTTAGAAAGGCTCGTCGTTTGCAGAAAGACAAAGCCTTTAATTCACGTTTCCTGACAGCTACCAGGTTTCAAGCATGATATGTTCTGTTGGGTTGTATTTCTTGTCTGTGGCCGGTTCTTGATAACTGACTTTCACAATTCACAAACCTGCCAGCCAGTCAGTGTCAGTGTTTTTTTCATGCTAAGTATACAGCATGAATAAAATGTTTTCTGTAACATGCAGGGTTTTGTAAGAGTCCTTTTATTGTTTCTACTTGAATGTATGTCAGAGGCTTTATGTAGCCATGCCTCTCTGTCCCCGCCCCTGCCCTGCATGTCAGTCATTCCTGTCGTTTTCTGCAGCTCCAGCACTTCCAGAGCAGAATGGTGACGGGGACAGTAGAGTTGCCAGGTCATGGATAGACTGCCACAATGACACATGAGACACTCGCAAGCTCCCAGCTGTCCGTCAAGGTGGCTGCCCTGCGCATCGTCGACCTGCCCCTCTCCGTATACAACTCCCTGGCACAGGTGAGGAGGACATGCTTATTAATGAATTACTTTTCATTTATTTTTCTTCTTACTTTTGGGGTCACGAAAGTGGAAACGTGTGTGTAGAGTTCATTTGCAAAAACGGATATCTGTATTTTTTTTTATCAGAAAAACAATTATATAAATAAAGGTGTTAAAATACTGGTAGTAAATTGAAAAATAGTAAATATCGGCAGCTGAAGCTGTGGCCATGGCTTCAAGCAGCTGCCCGTGACAATTACTGAAAAACACACCCCAAGTAGCAGGTGGCCCCGTCGCACCAAGTCTCTATGGTAATTTTTTATACAAGTACGATTCATACCGGTTTAAATAAACAATTTGATAGTATTTCCAATCTTTGCTGAGCAAGAATTTGGTGCAAAAGGAACTTGTTCCATATAAATTAGACACATGTCCCAAATATACGCCGCCAGCTGTTGAATTCACTGATTGAAGTAAATAAAAGCTGTTACCTGCAGCTGTATAACACTTTGTTTAGAAATAAATTTTGGACGTTCTTCTCTCTTAAGCAATTGATTGTGGCCTCTACACTGTGATTTTTATTTAATAATTATATTATTGATTATTATTTTCTAGTAACTGTTCAGCTCTACTACTGACACTCACTTTGTAGTGTAGGGAGTGCGTGGGCAGAGTTTGTGGCTGGAGTCATGTAGCGCCTTACTGATCAGGTGGAATCTGGTGGGAACACGCATGGCATTGTAGCAGGCTATAAAGGCAGCGACAACTAGGAGAGCTCTAGCACGTTTTTTTTATAATCAGTATCCCCTCCCATTCACTAGCCAAGTCAATATTATGGCTGTTGTCATAGCTCTATACTTGCCATTTATATCATCTGGAGTTGGTGGAAATGTGCAGCAGTGGTGTCTTGTTGTGTATATACCGGTAATCCTCCTAATCATTCATTGTAGCTATCTGGATTTGGAAAAGCTACACACGCTACATGCTACAAAGCCCAGAACTGTTATGTCATCACACTAGGCTCGCTTTTGATTTGTGTGTGCTCAGGCTTTTGCGTCCTCAAGTGAACTCCGTTATCTGGCAGGAAATGTATCTCTTCAAGTGTTTGATACAGTTGTGTTTGATACAGTTGTGCTTGATAGTTACGTTTGATACAGTTACGTTTGATACAGTTGTGTTTGATACAGTTGTTTGATACAGTTGCATTTGATACAGTTGCGTTTGATACAGTTGCATTTGATACAGTTGTGTTTGATACAGTTGTGTTTGATACAGTTGCATTTGATACAGTTGTGTTTGATACAGTTGTGTTTGATACAGTTGCATTTGATACAGTTGCATTTGATACAGTTGCATTTGATACAGTTGCATTTGATACAGTTGCATTTGATACAGTTGCATTTGATACAGTTGTGTTTGATACAGTTGCATTTGATACAGTTGCATTTGATACAGTTGCATTTGATACAGTTGCATTTGATACAGTTGCGTTTGATACAGTTGCATTTGATACAGTTGTGTTTGATACAGTTGTGTTTGATACAGTTGCATTTGATACAGTTGCGTTTGATACAGTTGTGTTTGATACAGTTGTGTTTGATACAGTTGCATTTGATACAGTTGCATTTGATACAGTTGCATTTGATACAGTTGTGTTTGATACAGTTGCATTTGATACAGTTGCATTTGATACAGTTGCGTTTGATACAGTTGCATTTGATACAGTTGCATTTGATACAGTTGCATTTGATACAGTTGCATTTGATACAGTTGCGTTTGATACAGTTGCATTTGATACAGTTGTGTTTGATACAGTTGTGTTTGATACAGTTGCATTTGATACAGTTGTGTTTGATACAGTTGTGTTTGATACAGTTGCATTTGATACAGTTGTGTTTGATACAGTTGTTTGATACAGTTGCATTTGATACAGTTGCGTTTGATACAGTTGCGTTTGATACAGTTGTTTGATACAGTTGTTTGATACAGTTGCATTTGATACAGTTGCGTTTGATACAGTTGTTTGATACAGTTGCATTTGATACAGTTGCATTTGATACAGTTGCATTTGATACAGTTGTGTTTGATACAGTTGTGTTTGATACAGTTGTGTTTGATACAGTTGTGTTTGATACAGTTGGTTGCAGGACTTTATCTTCCACATTTTGTGCTATTTACTCAACTCATCATTGTGGTTTAGTGGAGATAATATTGACACAGCATTCTGAGGGTAGGAAATGAAAGGAACCCACCCATAAACTGCTAATCTGTGATGTCCAATGCTCTCCAGCTGTTGTTTTGTTATCGTTTACATTTCTTTGGTGAACCTGTTTTGCCTGAATGCCTTTTGACAACCCCCAGAGAACTGTTATGAACTTGCTGCATTGAGCTGTGTGGGGTTTTCCGTGTAGCTGGAGAGATCGATGGCAATAGCATAGCAAGAGAGCAAGTATTTCCAGTTGTGCCCCTTACTCGAAAATCAACATGTCTTGTGTGGCTGCATTGCAGTCTGGCCTATTGTGTCTAATGAAGTGGGTGGAGAAATTGTTCTCTGCCTCTTCTACGACGATGGCTTTCTCCCTGTTTGATTGTTGAGCTTCAGTGTAAAAGAGCAGCTAAAAGAAGCCCTCGCTCTTTGGTTCTGAGGGACGAGCACCAAAAGCTGACCATTGATATTTGAGGAACTCTGTTGTAGCAGACCTGGAACCTGTCAACGATCATACGCCACATCATTTACCTTTGGTTAGTTTGTACTAGGAATAAGAGAAGGACCCCTAACAAAATGAGCCCAGAAATGGAAGGTATATGGCAAATAGGGGTGGGACAAAATATCGATACTCACGGTATCGCGATATTTCCACTTGCGATACGTTATCGATACACTGGCACCAAGTATCGATATGTTTATTTAATTTTTTTTTTTTTTTTTTTTTTTAAATAAACAGGCTAAAATATGCTGTGTGTGGTAGTTGAAACATAGTTTCAAGTTGACGTTTATTTATGTTTGTAGTTGAAACAAAAACATAAATACTGTAGGCTACATGAATGGAAATGTTTGCTCATTAATATCTACTTTTAGAAATTATATAGGTAGGTAGGTTATATAGGTTTTCTTGTTTTAATAATAATAATAAAAAGACTTAATGTGTAACTTTTCCTCCGTGGTATCGAAAATGTTATGAGTGAGTGAGTGAACTCTGAGAGAGTTCATGTCAATTCTGCTAATACATACATAATACCTGCTTCTTGCCTTTTAGGGGTATTTTTTTCTCTTCAGTTACACAGGTATCGTGATGTATCGTCTTCCAATATATCGATTATCGCAGAATCGCTGTATCGTGATAATATCGTTATCGAGGGCCAAGTATCGTGACCATATCGTATCGTGAGCTACTCAGCGATTCCCACCCCTAATGGCAAATAGCTGATTTTCTTTTACCGTGTTAAAAGTGTTTTATCTATGCTCTTTTTATCCTTTGACTCTGGTCAAATGCTGGTGCATTCAGCTATGGCTCATAAGATTGGCTTCACTACCAGCCTTTTTAGCATGTAAGCAAGCAGCTAGCGTTTAAAAAAGTGAAACAGTGGCAGGTCCATACTAACCCCCCCCCCCCACCCCCCCCCCCCCCCCCCCAGGTGAGTCTCAGCACAAGCACCAAGAAGCTGGTGGCTGCCACGGCCTTCGGTGCCCTCTCCCTCATCTTCCTGGCACGCCACTTCCAGAGGAGGAAGGGCAGGAAGAAGGCCCTCTCACCTCAGTGGGAGCAGGCCGGCTATGAGCTCCTCTCCCCGCTCTCACCAGACAAAGGTAGGACTCCTGCTGAACCAGGGCCCGAAATTAACTTTTTGACCCACCGGCCAGTGGCGGCGGGTAGATGGAAAAAATCTACCCGCCAAGCATATTTCTTACCGGCAAAAAGAAAAACGCATTTTTGTGTCACATATATCCATATATATAATTTTTTTTCAGTACATTTCAAGTAGATAAGGTATTATGTTGAAGAATACACACTTAAATAAGAGGCCAGAGTAAATTTTGAAGCAAATTATTTTAATATATTGATTGATGATTGATTAATCAATACATGTCAAGTCAATCTTATCAATACATGTCAAGTCAATCTTGAGCTTAAATTGTTGTAAAAAAAAAACAACGCAGCTAAAAGTAATAACTGCGACGGTGTCAGTGCACTGCAGACAGCGCACAACTTGGGCTACGCACCTTTCTCTCCCACTCCACACCTGGCACCTGCGTTAGCTCTCCTGCACTCGTTCTCGGCTCCCCTTCGGCTTTATTGGTGGTAAGCATTTTGATTCATCTCCTCATCATACGAGCTCGGCAACAAGCGCGATTGATTCATTGATTGATTCACCCGATGTAGGCTGTCAATTTAGCAGAGGTTAAAAGACGCTTTTTACCTCTGCTAAATTGACGGCTGCATTCCATTCCAGAGTCATGTTTGGTAGCCTATACGGGAGAGCCAGAATGAAACAGTCTCACAAAGCACTCGTGTTAGCCAGCTGCGCACCAAAACACACATGATAACTATTATCTCCTCATATATACTGTATCATACGAGTGTCGGCAACAAGTGCGAGCGATTGATTCATTGATTTATTCGCCTGACGTAGGCTGTCAATTTGCCTCAGCTAAATTGACGACTGCATTTCATTCCAGAGTCACGTTTCGTAGCCTATACGGGAGAGCCAGAATGAAACAGCCTCACGAAGCACTCATGTTAGCCGGCTACACACAGTTTTAATATTACATGACGACTATTTTGGGACCCGCCACGTGGTGGACAGACGCCAAACCTAAAATCTGCCCGCCATTGGCGGGTGGCAGGCTCTAATTTTGGGCCCTGTGCTGAACCTTCATTTGTTGTGCTTTTACAGCCATTGGATCACTGACCTGTGAACTATTTACCATCTTAGGCTAGTTGTTAGTTTGTGATGTAATCAAAGTGACGGGGGGGCTGGTCCTGTTTGACCTTGCGCTATAAGCAGCAAGCTCCATAAATGTTCATTTAATCTCACGTAAGTAGATTTACCACTGATAAGAGTCCCAAGGAGAAATTGAAAGAAGCGCCAGATTAAATTAAGTCAAATGAGCAGTTGACCTGGGTCCAAAACTAGTTACCTTCTCAGCATTTATTTAAACTAGCTGGTGTGTCTGGTACTTCAAGGAGAATAAAACAAACATTAAAAAGTATTTGTATATGCTATTTGATTGACGTAATTTCTGTAAAAGATGACATATTCCTAAATGTGGGTGAATAGTTGTTTGTGCAGTAAACATTTCTTCTAGGCACTGTAGGCAGGTGACATTTTTTGTTTACTAGCCCTCAGCCACTGAGCCAAAAAGCTACTTTTGGACACTGAGTGGAAGTGGTAGCTACTTTAGTTATAGTTGCAGTATTCAATGGAGCAGAAGCAAAATTGGCAAAAAGCAATTTACATAGTCTTGCTAGTACTATGGTCAAGTTGGCGTGCATGGATTATGCATTGTGTATTCCAGACACATGCTCATGTAGCGTGCGTGAGAGAGTAAACATTAACTCTGTATGCTTGTCTGTCTCTCTAGACAACACCAGCCAACAGAAAATCACCCTCTCCCTCAACTCCAAGACTGGCTACTCCTGCGGTCCAGTGCCCCCTAGAGGAGAATACAGAAAACTGTCTGGGTCGCTGCAGAGCCTCGCTTCGGTAACATAAGCACACTTTTTCCCCCAAGCGTACATTTGTCTGTAGACCTAAGCAGCACAATGCAATAAGTGTGTGAAGAAGGGAAAATGACTGACATGCATTGTGTTTGTTGTGTGATGCTGCTCAAGGTTTGCTGTGTTCTCTTACCTGCTGTCTCCTTCCAGGTAAAAAGCATCAACTCATCCAGCAGCAGTACCTGTGCCAATGAATCCACGTGTTGGGACAGAGCAGGGGACGACGACATGTGCAATGTGGTCAACATACCCGTCACCACACCGGAAAACCTATACCTCATGGGTAAAGAGACGAAACGCATGCCATAACACACATTCTGCCTCTAGAGTCCATTTGTAATCCTGAATGTATGGTGTAATAAATGTGTTAATAATGTAAGAGAAGAGATTTGTTCCACGATGAGATAAACAGCATTTAAAAAAGAGAGAGAACCTTACCCTTAAAGGACCACTTTTGCCGATTTTCAACCAGCTTTGTATCATTACAAAATCGGTAGGATTATGCAAATGACCGAGAGCTCCCGGTCCAAAATCTCCAAATGATGCCCGTTCTGCCATGGTGTCACTATTACGATGTTAAAAATTCTTAATGTGCATATACTACTGATTTTGTAATGATACAAAATGATACAAAGTTGAAAATCGACAAAGTGGCCCTTTAAAAGAGGACTGATAGCACAATATTGTACTTTGTAAATTATTAGATAGATTAGATAAAAGATATATTTCAGGTAGTCACTTCTTGGTTGCATAACATTTTGGTACAGAGCTCTTCAATACTTGATTTATTTTGGAGACTCAGTGTGTGTGTGTGTGTGTGTGTGTGTGTGTGTGTGTGTGTGTGTGTGTGTGTGTGTGTGTGTGTGTGTGTGTGTGTGTGTGTGTGTGTGTGTGTGTGTGTGTGTGTGTGTGTGTGTGTGTGTGTGTGTGTGTGGTGTCCTAGGTATGGAGTTGTTTGAGGAGGCTCTGAGGCGGTGGGAGCAGGCCTTGACGTTCAGCAGCAGGCAGACTGAGGACGATGCCACTTGTGCCTCCGTCAAAACAGGAGCTGGAGACGCCATCGCTGAGGAGAGCATGGAGGTGAAAACCCACACATGACAAAGAGATTTATAGTAGGGGTGCTCCAAAGAAATCGATTCTGAAAGGATCGCGATTCTTAATGCCACGATTCCTGGATCGATTCCAAACTCCCAAGAATCGATTCTTAAAATCTAGTTTGCAAAATGAATTTAGGCCCTGACTGTAATACAGAAGTTGAATTTGAAGTTCAGCATTAATACATTTGTCATTTTTTCTTAGATTTACCTTTGTGTGTTATTGCAATATAAAACTACATACCGTAATTGAGAATCGATTCTAGATTCTGGAATCGAGAATCGTTGGAATCGAGAATCGTTGGAATCGAGAATCGTTGAAATCGAGAATCGATTCTGGAATCGGATCGTGACCCCAGGAATCGGGATCGGATCGTGGCTTAGCCGGATCGGAGCACCCCTAATTTATAGTTACAATTCAGAATTTATTTTGTTATCTATTCTAAATTAAGACCCGAGTTACTAAACATGAACATCAGGAGCATTGGAATCAGAGCATTGTAAGGTGAAGTGTTGTGAGCTTCCTGGATTTCTCACAGTTGATCTTGACTGTTTTGTGTTTCAGGACGTCCTCAGCGACGAGTTCATCCACAAGCTGGAGTCTCTGCTGCAGAGGGCCTATCGCCTCCAGGAGGAGTTTGAGGGAGCGCTGGGCATGTCGGAGCCCTCATCCCACAGCAACAGCCAGGGTGAGTCTGCTTACACACACACACACACACACACACACACACACACACACACACACACACACACACACACACACACACACACACACACACACACACACACTTAAAGGTTTCTGTACATAATTTTTATTCATCAAAAATCCTTAATGGAACAAATTCACATTTCAAAAACTGTTTCTGTAACTTATCCAGACCTAGAAAACCGTTTTCAAATTCTATGACTGCCAGCTTTAACACGTTCAGTGCCAGCGACGCCATATGGCGTCATTAGAAATTTACCGTACAGTGCCAGCGACGCCAAATGGCGTCATAACTCCAAATTGTTTTTTTGACGGGGGGGGGTGTCGATCTAAGCTTCTTACGTCGCCTCTAACAATATTGTAGCTATTGGAGGTCGATAACCTATTTTACAAACCCATTAGGTGGCGACAGCACTCTCCTGATCAGAGAAAAAGGAGCCAAACACACAGAAATAGTCACTGGGGAAAATGAGGAAATCGCATCGCATCCGTCCGTATGCATCGACGTGCCTCCATAAACGAGCACAACGCCAGCTGTGCCCCCAGCAGCAGCATCCGCTGTCACAACTGAGCACCTCCATGTACGCTGCAACAGCACATTCACATAATCAGCCTTATTATTCCGAACTGGAAGCATGCCAGCCCGTGACAAACACACGCGGAACCAAAAAGCTGAATGTCGCGCACCATTCACTGTGTGTGCGCAGCAAACTCAGCAGAGACTGAGAGCCACCAGACACATAAGACACACCCAGGAGGCGTGTGCAGTTGAGGGGGGGGGGGGGGGGGGAGCACGCAGAGCAGCAGAGCAGCATACACTTCACCCAGACAGACCCAGACATCAGAAAATTAGCTTCAGAGTCAGTGATGTGCTTGAAATGTTTAATTTCACAAAAGGCTCATTATCTCAGCTCGTAGAAAAAAAGGGATGTTTTTGCTTCAATCAAGCTATCTTCTCCGGCTCATAACTAAAGAACGGAAAATGGGATCAATAAACTTTTTTTTGCAGGTGATAGAAGAGAGTCTCATCGTTATTTGTGCGTGTTCAGTGTTTACATAGTAATTATTAAAAAAATTATATGACTGTTTTAAAATGCATTGCGGCCTATGTGGCACAGCAAGCAACCTTTTGCCCAAGGGCCGTGGCACTCAAAGTGTTAAGTTGAAGCTCTGCTCCATCATTCCTGCCTGTATCACTAAACCTGCTGGATTATTAATCTTACAGGTCTAGGGCACCTTTCTTTTCCGCTTGTTAAGGTCAACAAACCGTTTTACACAATAAAATAAAATGTCAGCACTTATTTCAATATATTTTTTAAACCTAATTTAATGTCAGGGCATTTCATTGATGCACAAAAAAGTTGCCAGCCGCTTCTTTTCACCCGACAGCGGGGAGCTTCACTGGCAGGACGTAGCACGTGGGAGGATCACACTATTCCCACCCGCCCTGAACAGGCGCCCCGACCGACCAGAGGAGGCGCTAGTGCAGTGACCAGGACACACCCTCATACCAGCTTCCCACCCACAGACACAGCCAATTGTGCCTATATGGACGCCTGACCAAGCCGGAGGTAACACGGGCACCGCAAACCTGCGACCCCCGTGTTGGTAGGCAGGGAATCTACCGCTACACTACCCGGACACCCATACAATCCTTTTAAATGAATCCTGCTTACACCTCCACCTGAAACCGTGGCTTAATGTGTCTATTGCATTTAATATTAATAGGGATTCATTGTCTCGCTCAAGGATAACTCATCAAGGTAGATGCTTGTCAATACAGCAGTGTACACCCAGGTCTTCTTGGTTTACACCACCCTGCTGCCCAATTAATTATTTGTAACTAGTTATTTGCGTCTATTTGTTCCCGCCGGCATGTTTATGGTTTATGGTTACTCCCTTTCTCAGATAAAATGGCAGACATTTTGTCCAGAGAGGAGCTGGACGACGCCTGTCTGAGAGACAGCATAAGCATCGCCTCCACTGACTCCTTTGTGTCTGCTGCTGAGGTAAGAGCGTCATTCAATCAAACTCCTCCAGGGGTTTCTGCTTCCAATGTTTTTTTGTACGATTTTCCCACGTCCTTTCTGTGAGTTTGCATGTTCTCCCTGTGTTCATGTGGGTTTTCTCCAGTTTCCTCCCACCGTCAAAAAGACATGTATGTATGTTAGGGTTAATACTCTTATCGGTGCCCCTGACCAAGGCAATGGCAAAGGCAAAGAGCTGGAGTTGGTCGCCGGGTGCTGCACTGCGGCTGCCCACTGCTCGTAGTTCTAGGAAGGTTCCTAGTAGAGGATGGGTCAAATGCAGAGGATGAATTTCCCCATGGGGATAAATAAAGGATAACTTAACTTAACTTAACTTAACTAATGTGCAGTTTTCACCTAGTATCAGCTCAATTTATACCTCACAGAAATCACACACACACACACACACACACACACACACACACACTTAAAAAGGGTAGTAACAGTACTTTCTACACATCATTACAATTTTCCCAACACACATTCTAGTCGATGATGGTGTCATGTCGGCGATCTAGGAGTAGAAGCTTCCTGCTATCATTATTGTGCAGCTTTGACTTGTTTGTATCCCGAGGTCTGGACATCAGACTAGGAGAGTACCAAGATAGAACCAGCAGTGAGTGCAGTATATATTTATTATTTAAATGAGAGGCTTCGTAGCCCCATATGAACCTAGGACACTCCCAGTGAGTTGAAGGGAGGCAGGTCAGCAGTGTAATCTCAGCCTGTTTGAACCATCAAACACGGTGGCTAGATCACAGCAGGGGACTTGATTCAAATAACCACGATCCTCCTGAAGGGAAAGCACACCAGTGTTGACCAGCGTTGACCTTATCTCATTTACTCATTAAGAGGCTGTGGGGGCTCGGGCCGTGTATCCAGTGTTACTGCTGTTAATGCTCTTGAGCCAGAACGAACAAGACTACTTAATTATTGATTTGTCAACTCGCTGTTGACGTTGAATTCCTTCAAGGGAACATTTAAGTGTTTAAACCAAGACCTTGTCTCGTCGGCTGCTGCCAGCTGAGGAAGTGTTTGGGTTGGATGTTTCCTGAATTTCAATTACAAAAACACATCTGATGTAATTAACTGTTCTGCTGTTACACTTTGGTGACTCAGTTAAATAGTGATTTTGACCCCCGACCCTGCTCTTTGCCATTTGCTGATGAGCAAGAGTGCCTAACCCTAACCCTAACCCTAACCCTAACCCTAAGGCAGAGCTCTTAGCAGTCAAACTGGGTCAGCGCTCATGCTGAGTGTGAAGGAGTCACTATAAATAGACCTTCAACATTCCTCCATCACTCCACAATATACAGCTTGTTGCTCTGCAGCTGTTTCCAGGAGGCCTCTCGCTGCTGCTTTGGAAAATGTAATTACTACTACTTACGGCTGTAGCTCAGGAGGTAGAGCGGGTCGTCCACTAATCGCTTTGGATAAAAGAGGTCGGTGGTTCGATTCCCGGCTCCTCCAGTCTGCATGTCGAAGTGCCCTTGGGCAAGACACTGAACCCCAAATCGCTCCCGTTGGTGTGCCAGCACCCTGCGTGGCAACGTGCCGCCATCGGTGTGTGAATGGGTGAATGTACCTACTGACTGTAAAGCGCTTTGGATAAAAGCGCTATATAAATGCAGGCCATTTACCATTTACTACTACTGATGCTGCTGCTAATTATTAATATAATACACTCAATCTGTTTTTGTAAATGCCAATAAGAATAAAAAGCCAGACATGAAGTCAGACAAGAATAAGAAAGATGTGATTTAAGAAGGAATAAATTGGGTAAAAACTCCTGAGAGACAATATGGCAGAGAAAGGTGGGGCAGGGAGCTTCAAGTTCAGCCTCTCAGACCCATTGGCACCTACCATGATGCGACACAATTTACTTTGATTAGGATATATTAATGAAGGTCACTCAGAAGAAGACTTATTTCCCCTTTCAAATAATCAACGATAAATGCCAGATTTTGGTGTCAGTCCCTCACACAGTGAGTGCTTCTTTCTCGGTCATCGCACCAACCTTCAACAATCGTACAGAGAGAAATCCATTGGAGAAGAGGCAGGGAGACCAATTTGAGTAAAGAAAACACATTTTACTTTCTACTAACTGGAAAACCTCTGAAGCTGTAAAGCTGTATTGATTTTAATATGCTATTGCTATCACTCTGGTGGTTGTTGAAAGGTACTCTGAGCATCACAGATTGATGATATATAACAATAGAAGTGTCTGAGGATGGATTTCTTTGTGTTTTTTTAATTGTCCATCTCATTGTACGGGACAGAAGATCATCTGTGATGTTGCACAAGATAATACAATTAAACAAAACTATAATGAATAAAGTAGTCTGCAAACATGGCAGAGGAGCAGATTAGTCCAAATGAGGTGAAACACATTGCCTCTTGCTGTGGCAATTGTTTGCAACAGGTTGCAATTAGGTTGTTTTTGTAATTATGCTGTAGTGTAAACTGGTCGTAGTTTATTCCAATGATCCTCGCTGCTTGCCTCCTTGTTCTGCACAGTACATGATGCTAATTGTTTCATGATTTTAGTTTCCATCTGATAGAGAATTAAATTCCACAGCCAAAAGGTAAACAGTGAACCACTTGAAGGAAACCAGTTGAAATGAAATGATGGAGCCAGGAGTCAGAAGAAGTCGTCTGATATGATGTATTGAACATAGATCTTGGCCAAGAGATGCACTCTTGTATATTCACGGATGGATACACAGGCTTACATACATTGAACAGAAACTCAAAGATACTTATAGGACACACATCAGATTACATGTCTTGACGCACATCAGATTACATGTCTTGACGCACACTTGAAGGCTACTCTGTAGACTCAACCTATCTGTCATTCTGGCCCTGTAGAGAGCACCGTGGCATGGTGACAGGGCACAGTGTGCGATAGAGAGGAGCTGCAAATGTATGGTACAAGTTATCTAAATACGTCTGTCTGTGTATGTACACAGGTTATCCAAATATGATGTCTATCTGTGTATGTACACAGGTCATCTAAATATGAAGTATGTCTGTGTCATAACTATATGTAACTAAAATGGAAATGTATATGAATATATTAATAACTAGTGATTGTCCAAATAAAGGCTAATGTGATGTAAATTTTCTCTATCACCATCACACTTTTAGATGTTTTATTACAGAAAGTGTATGAAACCCACGAGCAAAATAGTCCTACATTCTGTCATTGTGTTGGAATTCTAGTGAAAATAAATGATTGCCCTTTTTTCTGGGAACCCCCTCAAGGACCCCTGAGAACCACTGATTTAAATTCCCCCCTTCACCACGTTATTAATAATCATTATTTATCATTGTGATAACAGTGGTAGCAAAATCATGAGTATTATTATTTTGGCCATAAAGCGTATAACTCTTAATTCATCGTCCCTCCTCTGCCTCAGCTGTCAGAACACCGGGAGCTGAGGAGTGTCTTAGCGCTGGGCCATGGCCATCACCCATTCTACGAGGAGGCGCTGCAGATGGCAGAGGATGGCAAGATCTCCTGCAGGGTGCTCCGGTAAGATCTCCAACCCCCCCAGTGTTCAAATACATCATGAAAAGGAGCCTTTAGGCAACAGCCTGTGATGGAGGTGCGAGTAGGTGTCGCTCCGATTTACACTGCCATAAGCTATTTTAATCTGATCTTTTGTCGTTTTCATTCTCAGAACGGAGATGCTGGAGTGTCTTGGAGACACAGACTTCCTGGCCAAGTTGCACTGTGTGCGGCAGGCGTGTCAGGTACGGCCGAGCCTTATGAATAATAGAGGTGTAGTGTAATAACACAAGTTCCCAGTTCCCACTGGTTTTGGGATTTCTGTAATATGGAAATTAAAGCTGTGTACTTCCAGACCGATGTTCCAGACAGGGGAAGTCAGAACATTGTATCAATTATCCAGGTCATGAAATACCAGGGAATTTTACAAGTGGGTCACTGTAATTCACTACTTACAACTAAGAGTCACTATTAAAAGAATATCTATTGTCTCCAGCTCCTTTTGTGTGAGAGGGCAACCAGGACGTTTCTGGCTGACACGGGAAAGAAAATACTGTCTTCCATAATTGTTAAAGCACGAAAGGTAAGAAACACACACACACACACACACACACACACACACACACACACACACACACACACACACACACACATTAGACACAAACTAGAGAGTTAAGATGTCTCTTCCATCACTGCTTCTCCTAACTGGCCGCCGGTTGGTTCCCAGAGCCCAAAGAGATTTGAGGAAGTGTTTGAAGAGATGATTTCCTTCCTGGAGAATACGGAGCACTGGGAAAACACAGAGGTGGAGCTGGCAACACGTGGGGTAAGATGACTTCTTGGACTTGGAACTAACATCATGCACAAGAACTGAGAGGCTGCAACATCTTCTAATCTAGAGACTACCATACACACGACACTGACAAAAAAGAAATAATCTGATGAGTCATGTAAACATCAAACTGAATTTTGTCTATAAAGTGGAGGATGTCATTGTTGCTTTTTATAGAGCTAGAAACGACCATATTTCTGTTTTAGTGATGAAAGCATTCGGTGAGGGGATTGAATTCAACCATAGATACAGTCAATGTCTCATCATAGACACTGGGGTAGCTGGTTGGGGGCGTGGTCAGGCCAGGGTGGGGTAAATCTTCCCGTTCTACCCATTCAGCATAGTTAGCATTTAGCTGCTAGCCCAGCCCAGGCAGACAGGATCGGGGATTCAACAGACGTCTATGTACCTACTCTAGAATCCCCAATCCTTTAGTGTAGAGCCGCAGCACCGTCCTTTGGTGAGTCAGGCCATTGCCCCACTCGCGCGCCAGCCGTAGTAACATTTTGTGGGCGTTCCCACACAGACCGACTGTATAGATATTTCCTCAACAGCTACAACCATGTCACCCCTGAGCAAGGCATGTAAAGGAATAGTTCACCCAAAAATGTAAATGTTATTATCTACTCAGTCGTCATGTCAGTTAAAACACTGGTGTGAAGTTTGTACTGTCTGTCAATATACACAGTAACAACACCTGCGAGTGAGCTGGCGCAGCTCTGTCCAAAACAACTGGAGTGAGTGGAGACCATTTCTTCAGTTTTACAAAAAGGCAAAAAAATGACCATAAAGAAAGTCACGCATTTTTGTAGGCCAACATGTTTACATTTTTCCCACTCACAATTGAGGATTGTTTGTTTGTGTCTGTTTTTTTTTTCATGCGCAGTGTAATGCATGCTCTAGGCCTGCACAGAACCATAATAATGGAAAAACAGTGTGCTTTCCAGCAGGCAGTACGATCGTACAAGCATCAACCACAGCAGGCTGGTGTGCGGAACATCCACGTACCAGCAAGTAGCTTGGTGATTTTCTAAGTGGTGTAGTGGCCAACTCAACACATTAATTATTTTCTTAATCAAATCTAGGGTTGACAGGTGTTTTTAAAATCAGTGTAGTTTCAATCAGTCAATCATGCAGACCCCCCCCATCCCTCCTCCTGGGCACCTAAAGCACTTTCACCAGAACACAGAATGTGTTCACTGGCCAATCAGAATTGAGTATTCAACAGGACAGTGTAATAAATGAGTGTACTGAAAATAACAATTGATGTTATTATGATTATGGTTAAAGTCACCTGTCTGTGGCACCGCACTCACTGCTTTCCTACTAACCATCATTTCAGGAAATTATACTGACCGGAGCGGACTGCCCACTCATTTTATATGATGACAATAATGACATTATTTACTCATCCTCACCAGGTCAAACACTTGAACTTCTATGACATAGTCCTGGACTTCATCCTGATGGACTCATTTGAGGACCTGGAGAATCCACCCATCTCCATCCAGAATATGGTCAACAATCGCTGGCTCAACAGCGCCTTCAAGGAGACTGTGAGTAATCGATGAAAAAAAACTTTTTGGCAGTCCATGATGGATATTTTTTGTTGCTAATTGATCTAATTGCCAGCTGAGTAGAGGACCAAGAGCGTTTGAAATTAAATCACAAAAAATCTTTATTGTGTAATGCTTAGAACTGGGTATTGGTACTCGATATACCTTTAAAGTTTTGCTCGCAGCCAATCAACAGGTGTTTTTCGATTTAATGCGACATGTGATTGTCCCACTAACAGCAGCAGCTACAACCCGTACAGTCTGTGGTGGTGATGAAGTCGAGTACTGTGTATGTGATGGAGTTGAATAAATGAATTAGAAAATGAATGAATGAATTAAGTAGATTTTTTTTATATAGTATTGTATCAGTATCACTATAAGGATACTGGTTAGAGATTTGTTACCCGACCCGCACCCGACGGGACCCCAGACGTTCAGTCCGAGTCTATAAAATAGAATCAGCTTCACAAAACACCCTTAAATATTGTGCTTACGTTTTCCTTCAAATGTTTAACCTTAGGGAGAAGATTTAAGGGTGTTTTGTGCAACCGATTTTATTTTATGGACACCTTAACTCGGACTCTAAGGGAAATCTTAACTTAAGGTGCTTTGTACAACTGGCCCGGGTTTTTAAATAAACAATTAGGACTCGGGTCGGGTAGGGCTTGATTGTCTCGGGCCAGGCTAGGGCCTAAATTTTAGGCCCGTGCAGGTTTGGAATTGGTACTTGTATCGTATTTTATTTTATTATTATTTTTACGACACCCAGCCCTGGTACTGCTTGGAATAATTATGCCGCAATAAAATCCAATTATGAATTACCGGTAAACAGAAAAATAGAAGCTACTACGACCTGCCCTCCCAGTGTCGATAAGACCACACCTCCACATTAGCATATAACAAAATGCAGTGCAAATGAGAAATGCAATTGGGCAGGGAAAAGTATTTTTCTTTTGTTATTGGAATTTGGCCTTTTCAAAGAATTTCACTCTGAATTTCTATTTTTGTTTTGAAGTGACATTTTATAATGATTGATCCATTTGTATTTCACAGGCAGTAGCATCTAGTTGTTGGTCAGTGCTGAAGCAGAAGAGACAACACATGAAGGTACAACTGTGAAACATGAATCTTAAATGAATGATCTTTTAAATATCTTATATATTATAAATATATTTTAATCTCACTCCTTTGCAACACTTTTGTCTCAATCCCAATAAATGAGGGTGAGATTAACTAGTTGGTTAATCATCATGTGATGTATTAGTAAACAAAAATACTAGAAGAGTACAACTCATTTTATATTACTTATACTTGCCGGGGTAGAAATTATATGATCATCCTATTCCCTCATCTGTTTTTGGCATCTTGATGTTTTTTTACAAGAGTAAATGAGTTGTTTGCATATGTTTAATCAACATATGAGCTACCTGAACATACGTACCGTCCCAACCAGTAACCTGTTTATATGCAACTCAGGTGTCTGATGGCTTCATCGCCCACTTCTACACGGTGTGTGAGCAAATCAGTCCTGTCCTGGCCTGGGGCTTCCTGGGGCCCAAGACCTCCCTGCATGACTTGTGCTGCTTCTTCAAGGCAAGTCTCACCACCACCAGCCATGAGAACATGAGTGAAATGCTGATATTTTGCTTCATAAATGACAATACACAACTACTTTAGTGGCACTTGCAAATTCCTACCAGAGAGCATCCCTAACTTGCATGCATGGTGCTTCCTTCAGGACCAGGTGCTGTTCTTACTGAAGGACATCTTTGACGTGGAGAAGGTACGTTACTCGTCGGTGGAGAGCCTGGCGGAGGACATGCTGCACCTGCTGCACCGCCGCTCTGAGCTGCTGCTGGGCTTCCTGGGCTCAGACTCCCTGCGCCACCTCAACGGCTGCGTCTCCCCACAGGTGCAGCTGCTGCCCAACGCCCTCCTGGAGGCAAGGGTGCAGTGAGACTTGGAATGACTGCACGGTGTACCACATGGGCAGGGCTCGCCAAGTTCGATGTGACGAGTACCAGAAACGTCAAGCAGTCATTCATGTGGCATTCTGTGATGGCCAGCTTACCTGACAGACTGACTGGTGTTGATGCTCCACCCATCTGGTACACACAACAGTTTAAACCAAATGCTGCTCAATGGACTTAATTGAAATGGCTATTTCCCTGAGAGGTCTTGAATCCACCACTGCTGTCACCCACAGCAAAGCTCCCAAACTGGACACCATCATCCTCCCATCATGACACTTGTTCATCTGTATTGGAGGGTCCAGGTGAAACTTAGGAGTCTCTGATCTGCATTTCGCACTATAACACCATCTACGATGTTGTCTCCTCCTCTCCCCAACCCCTGTTCACTGTGCCATGGCAATGCATAGTTTTTCTTACTAGAACATCATTTTGATAATTTAACTTGCTGTGAGTGACTTTGTTTTCTTGCAGTAAACATTGTGCTTTGTAAATAGGCAGTTTCAGTGCCGTTGCAGTATGTGTTGGGAAAACACTACTGTTTTACCATAGTATTTATTTTATCTTACTATAAAACTGAATGTGAGATATATATTTTTAGAAGTTGTAGTCGTGCCTGGATGCAACGGTGGATTTGTCATTAACTTCAAATATAGTCTAAATTGTGGACTGTTTAGCCAGTGTTGTATAAGGAACTGTTCACAAGTTATCTGCTGCAAGCTTATCTTGCCTGGAAAACCTTTAAACATAAAGGGAATGAATTGTGAAATGGGTATTGCTCTAGCATTACGTTTAAGGACTTACATGGGATGTTTATGGATTTTTATAAGCCTATCTTTTTTTTATCACTAATCAAGCCCCCTGGTGATGCAGAGAAAGTTTTCATTTCTGATGGTTTGCTTCTGAGAAGTTGGCACTAGTCTACAATTTCTCCTAAATCACTTGACCTAATGGGATAGGCTTCTGAAGACCCTTAACCATCCCTTTTACATCAACACCGGAGGCTGGATCAACTTTATGTAAGATTGGCTTTATTGACCCATTATTGATAGCAGCCATGTGTCTGAAGGTGGAGATCTATGTAGTTGCCAACATGCCTTGTAGTAAAGTTTGTCTTTGCACTAGAATATATCACAAAACCTCATGCAATAATCCTAGGAGGTTCTACACATGCAGCCCAGAAAGCCATGGATCCTATCCTACCTGTACTACACAATTGTATATCGCTATTAAATATTCCTATAGCATTAAATGTCACTAGATACTTGGTTCTTAAACTTGAGCCACTACTTTGACCACCATAAAAAAAAAAAGCGTATAAAGCCTTATCAATGCACATACTTAAGTCTCGTCTTCACTGAATGTTTTATTCATCACCCTGTGGTGTAAAAAAAGGGGGGGGGGGGCTTTCTGCACATCTGTTCAGTTCATCACAGCCATAACAAATGCACATGAAAACTTTCAGCAATATGGCACTTCAGATTATGCAGGACTAAACTTGAAAAGCTATGCTATATACCCGTTTTGGGGGGACATTAACATTTGACTGTCACAAGCAGCAGCTTAAGTTATAGGATCCATTCTCTTATGACTTACATTAGCTAGTTACATTTTTTACTTTATGCTGTCAAGTCATTTTTGCAAAGTTGTGCCACATTAAAGGTGGGCCGCATTTTGGCCACATACAAGGGAAGTCATTTAGCATTGTAAGTTCACCTTGATTTTTGTGCAGATTACGTAAGCAAATAAAGACATGTAATACGAGACTCATGTGGCTGTACTTGTCAAATCTTGGATCAAGCTGAATTCAGTGAAAGTGTTTTCCTTTGGAATGCAAAAGACACAAGTAAACTACATTAGTCCAATTTATTTGTGACAACTTTTATTAATGGACATGGCAACAATGCAAAGTCAAAACAGTGATTCCAAAAACAAGAATACATTTGATAATATACACAACACATGAAACCTTAAATTTGTTTACCTCTATGGCATGCTCCTTATTTCTGAATTGTGTTTTTGTCTTCTACACCCCCACGAACTGTGTTGAGACACTTAGCTCAGAGGAAAAGAGCATCTCGCACTCATAGTGAACAGCTTCGAACATAATGCAACCTTTCACTACATAAAGTGTGGTTCAATTTCAACAAAAAGCTCACTAAGCCAAATTTACTGCCAAAAAAAAGGCATTCATTGACATCCACAAAGTACATCGGTTCCTGGTCCTCGTCCAACTTTCTAAAGCATTGTTTCTAAGCAAATTCCTATTATGACAGTTAATTGGTGAAAGCATTCAAGCGAATCAAGAAAATTGAAACTACCATCAAACAACTCTGAATACACTATGGCATGGTTAGAACAGTCAGTCCGAGCTGAAAACATGTATCTGGCCAACACTTTTCAATCACAGAATTTGCATTTCATTGCATTGCTGTTTACCTTATCACTGGAGCTCTCGAATGGTCTACGTTCAGCAGTGGGATTGACTCCTTTTGGGACAAACTACCACAGGGCCTGATTCTACGACCTAAGCTTGCAGCATCCTCCAACACTGTGAGCGAGAAGTGAAGGCAGCAACGTTTCAATAGTCGATTTGCACTGCACTTGGGGCAAAGTCACACCACCACAGAAAATGCATGTATTTTACGATTGCGACCTGGTTGTTGAGCACATTTCTAACCTCTGACAACAGGTTTGCATTGCATGCAATGTGTTTATACCAAAAGTCAAAGAGGTCACAAAGTCAAGCATCATTGATATTACTGCCAGTCTTACGGAATGCAAAAATAAGTCTAAGATCGGAAATACTAAGCACATACTACAATGACAATATTTCCATACTGAGCCTAGGCAACAAGTGGAATACTTTTGTTCAAGTTGGGTTAAGTCAGATAGTCAAACTTGATGTAACGAGTCAAACAGCTCATACCATGCAATTCATTCATGAGCACATTATTATTTAAACAAGGGCTGCTGATACTCAATATCCTGGACATTGCTTACGACTCTAAGCACAGATTCATTTTTAACGACACAGGTAAGCATTTTTGCACCATGTATATTGGTCATGTCACTGGTCAAAACACTGGTTTCCTTAGGTTTCGCTTACCTGTGTTATTGCAGCAGAACCTAAGGTGCAAGGTCTGGGACGACACTGCAAAGATCAGATATTGCACTGTTTGCCATCAGTGAACAATGCAGTCAGGCAAATATTTGACTTAAAAATTAGTAGCCTTTCAGAACAGTGCTCATTCAGATAGTATGTCTGATGTCAACAGAAATTCTGCATGGCTGAGCTAGTCAGAAGCACTTCCACTAATGGCATTCCACATGCTCATAGGACATTAGAAATAAAACTGCAGAAACCTATACATGCTACATTGAACGGTGCTGGAATCAGTCATGAATGAAACAGGACTCCTCTGAGCAACTTGAATTAATCTGGTAATAAATGGCATTTGAAAACATGATCATCTCAACTAGACAATGGCACTCAGCATGTCAGATGTTCAAAACGCGGAAACCACATGTACAGTCAAGAGTTCCTACCAGGAGTGTTAGAGAGAACGCTGTAAATTAGACACCCTCAGTTCAGACTTCACACACACAAAAACAGTCCAACTGGCACTGAATTGCTGCCTACAAGGAGAATCTACAACAATCTACAATGCAAACTGAATCAACACTGTATGCGTTCAGAGTCTGAATGTTATGCAGTCAGTGAAGTCAAACAAGGGGAAATGTAACAGTCTCACAGAACATGTGGAACAAGAATCAAAAAAGTCCAAAGTACTATGCCTCTTTTCTAACATTTTATACTTACCCACAATTTAGGGGGGGAAATTGCATATATACTGTATATATATTTGACAAAATACTACATTTGCTTGCACCTTGTCAAACATCACAAAGCGTTTGTCTCTTAAAGTCACAGTATTGTACTTACAGTATAGGAGGGCTCAACTCATGGACGAAGGACTGCTTAGCCACCCCGAGCCTATAAACCTATGTTCTTATATTGGATAAACACTAACAGAAGGGGCACAGCAAAAACGACTTTTGCAATTGTTTATATTATCAAAAAAGGTATTTTTATAAAAGTCCAACAAATTTATACATGTGGGTTCACTGTCAAACATTTGGAAATGGGGGAGAGAACAAATGTTTCAATGCAATGCATTTGATACAGTGACAATTTACCTTACTGTCCTGTAAAGGAACGGCACAAAAACACTAAAAATATGCAACATTTCTTGCAACCACGTTTTCTGAGGAACATGTTGGGAAAAAATACTTGCTTACCGCTTTTCTAAACTTGCCTGTGAGGGAGGAAGTGACTATCAAGGCAAAACACAGTGCATACTACCTCAACAAAGTCAGCAAACCAGGCAAGATTAAAAAGAATGCCACAACAACGCAGTTAATGCATGAGTTACATACATAAGCCACCTCTAAGCTTTCTTACGACAAACTTCCGCCTACTGCTAGAGTCAGGGCAATGGTC
The DNA here is from genome assembly GCF_964638095.1 of Poromitra crassiceps. Taxonomy (NCBI): domain Eukaryota; kingdom Metazoa; phylum Chordata; class Actinopteri; order Beryciformes; family Melamphaidae; genus Poromitra; species Poromitra crassiceps. The sequence goes on from NC_139639.1 coordinate 21,959,432, forward strand.
AGTAACAGGAGTATAAACAAGGTCTATCGGCAAGGAAACTTCATTGGTCTGAACCACTCCGGATCATTGCACGCAAATAATGTATCTAAGAGCCTTGTAGACAGTTGGAGAGAGACAGACAGGACAGCGCAACTTTGAGTCAGCCATTTTGGACAATAAAAAATAAAAAACAGGCCTGCATCTGAAGCTTTTCCAAAATCCCCATGGTAAAAACAAAAACATACATCATTTCAACCCTCTTTTTTTACCACCCCAACTTACCAACACAGGAGGTTTCATTTTGTTTTATTGCAAAACACAACAGGCATATCATTTTAAAACTGAGATGATTTACATGGTAATGACTACAGTTTAATAAACATGAGTTCTAACCACATTTGATGTAGATACAGGGCTGGAATGACCATATGTATAATTACCTCACTAAAAACAAAGCATTTACAAGAAAAACAAAAAACAAAAAGAAAAAATGGGGGAGGACGTGTTCGCCGGGTAATCTGCCATCTATGTGAAACACTTTCAAACCAAGGGAAATTTAAGATCTTCATCAAGGCGTCTGCATCCAAACATTTAAACAAAGGATTTTGTTTCGACATCGACAATGTAGCATTTACTTTATGTCCACTTCACATTACTGGCCCTGTGCAGAAGAAATACATAGAAGATACGTTGCATGTTAACAGCAGAAACACTGGACTCAGCTTCCCAAAATAAAGAGCTAAAAACCTGTATGGGAAGGAAGCGGTGTGGTTAAATCTGCCGAGCTGCTGCATCCACCGCCGCCCTGCAAAACCTGCGGAACAAGAGGGTTAGGGCAGAAACAACGTGGCTACACGGTCTCTTTCAAAACACGGGGATTTGAAATGTGGGTTAAGAGAGCTTCAGACAATAGAGGAGACGCAGGGAGGGAGACAGAGATAAATGGATGCAGAGGGCAGGTTCTTAGCGGGGGTGTACCTGAGGGGCTTGCGGTGCGCCGCCCATGGCCTGTGGACTGGCTGTGCCATAGTAGGCGGCTTGCTGGCGGTAGTACTCTGCCCAGGCAGCGCTGTAGTCTGGCTGGCCTCCAGGCTGCGTGGCCGCTGCAGGCTGTGCGGCCTGAGGGGCAGCTTGACCTGGAGCGGAAAACACACCAGCTGCTGTTAGTACGACAAACAACCTCTGCTACAGATAGACTACACAGTCTAATGCTGGGTTTAAGTCACAGGGAAACGGCATGTTGCTTCCGTAATGGTCAAAATAGGTTGTCGGGGAGGGCTGTAACCAAGCAGCCAAAACCATGGGTGAATTTTGAACCCAATAATGAAGTGGTGGCAGTCACCAATTCTCATAATGTCCACTTTATAAATTATGATGGGTGGGGCAGAGAGGTTTGTTTAAAAAAAAAATTCTAAATCTGCGGTGGTATTTGGTTAGAATTTGTATGTTCACCTACAGATACACCATGAAGAAATGACTAAAAACTGTTATCCAGGCATAGTAATACTTTCACACTTCAAGTTCATTAGATGGTGCAGTCTAGCTTTACACACACACCAAAATACTAAATAATGACCACAGAGATTCAACTGCTACCAATCATCTTTAACAATGAAAAATGTTAAGATCATCTGGAGAGTTGTAATCCTTTTACTTTTGAGGCGGAGAGCCTGGTGCGTGTAAGAAGGGGAACGAACCCTCCACCGGTCCTCTGGGTGGCGGGACAGAAACCTTCCGTCTTTCTCTGGGGCAGCTGTGGGTGCAGCTGCTCTACTACAGAGGGCTGCAAGGGGAGCACAGCTGCCCATGACCTACTATCCAACTAATAGACATACTACTAAAAATTACATCCAATAATATATCAAGCATTGTAGTCAAATTAATTCTTCAAGATGAACTCCCATCCAAAGGCAGAAACAACAAAATTAAGAGTTGAATGAAAAATAGCTGCTCGACAGGCAAATCAAGTTTGGGCAGAATACTTTTGTTTTGTTTCCCTTATGCAAATTACCTCTATTAAACTCTCCAACTGTCAGTCTAGGCTGCTCACATAGTCCCTCCTTTTTTGTGATTGTTTGCGATCAAAAAGGCTTGATTTTGCAGCAGCTTTTCGCAAATTGCTAGTTGATGGGGAGGAATTAAAAAATAAAAATATATTACTACCTAATGGCAACTTTTCTCAAAAATTGCAATGGAAGTTGCTTAGTTTTGAGATTATTTTGCATTAAAAATACGGGAACTGGCTAAAATTGCAAATTGAGGAACCTTTTGACAAATTGAATGCCCCCGTAAATATTGCAGAGATTGGTTGAATTTGCATTAATTAGTGTGATGGCAAAATACCAATTACCTGGACGGACTGCACAGTCACCAAATCTGTCAAATCTTTCAGCTAACAACTTCGGGGCTTCACAGGTTCAATTCTTCATTCTCTCATTTCTGGATTTGGGTCGTTTAAACCAGAACTATCACTATAATAATCTATAATAACTATCATAATATAATATGAATAACACCAAGGCCTACAAGTAAACAGCATTCCCCTTTAAATCCATCTTAATATGACTACCAAATAATCCTATTCCTAACTCCAGGATCACACTTAATCGTTCCACGCAACATTTCCACAAAAGATTTCTTGGCGCAAATGTATCGAGATAACACAAAATTAGACACTTGAAAAAACAGGCTTGTTTCAGCTGATTGCCCGACAAAAAGTTATGAAAATTTAAAAGTACCCATCAAAAAAGATAGAAAATGATTTGCAACAATGATGCAGATCCAATTTGAAATGAATGACCTTTGATAGATTGTTAAGTGTGATCCCAGCCTCAAGTTTGACTTGACAAGCAGGAGTTCTGACCTTGTTTCTTGTAATACTCCTCCCAAGCTTTTGTGTAGTCCTGAGGCTGCTGACTCTGTTGACCTAGAAATACAAGAAAACGGTGTCAAGGGCATCCAAGTGTCAAACAGCATACACCAGAAGACAATGTCACACAACTGCACACAACTCACAATCTACATTCCTTACACCCATCATACCACTGACCTACAAATCCATTAACGTTGATTCACTTTGCATTTTATCCAATTAAATTCAAATTGGCATTAGCTGGCGCTGAGCAGACAGCTACACATTTCAGTCATCAAATACAGTATGCACACGAGACCGCAGGAATACATTCAAGGCACATGAGGAGGTGGCAATACTCCACCATCAGTATGGACAGAGCCCTAAGGTAGTCGAAGCTACTCTTAAGGCTGTTACACACCAAGAGCAATGCGAATATACAGCACGAAATTGCGATGTGAATTTTGACCCACCTGTCAATCAAAGCAACTCGTCGGAAGCAAATTTCAGAAAAATCTACCTTGGTCCAAAAAAAACAAACACCGCAATAACGCCCGGTGAAACCTCGCCGTTGGTATGCACGGTTGCATTGACCGATATCGGTCCGAAAAATATTGACGTGCGAATGAATCGCACAAAAAAGACGCTCCCAGTGTGTAAGGACCTTTAGGCTCATAAAAAGGTGATTCTGTGTCTTGACAGCACAGTCAAAAGTATCACATTCTAAACAGCATTTAGCCTTTTTCCCTTCTCATTTTGTGTCTAAAATGCAGGAAGTAACACAGGTGCAAGCAAAACCGTAATGGGGCCCCGGCACTGGATCACCAAATGGATTGGAAGTTGGAAACCCTCATTAATGTTCTGTTTGTACCCGTGTTACTTCCTGCCCTTTAGACACAAAATGGGTGAATTGGGTGGGAAGTGAAAAAGGCTAATGGGCTGTGAGAAGGCTCCACGGCCTGCCATCTGTACTTTACTGTGCTTTTCTTCCCAAACCTCAACAAGAAGCCTGTTCAAAGCCCACTGGCTGTTTAGACTGTCTCTTGGCAATAGGTGGACACTGAAGCTATGTTTAATTGTTTATACCCATTTTCTTGTAATATTCCTCCCAGGCCAGGCCTGGGAGTAATCTGCCTGTCCACTTTGACCCGGGGGCTGCCAGTCACCTGTTAAAATGGTACAATGTAATTGTAACCATTCTCTTTAAGGGCAGTTTGTCCTCCACCTGCCTAGATCAGACCCTCGGCCTAGGGGTGGTGGGGGAAAACTATCCTGTCCATGGTGTCAAAAATTTAATACAATTTTTAAATAAATAAAAAAAGACGCAAAGTAAATTAAAGATGAAACCAGCTCATCACTGGTCAGGGACAAACCAGTAAGTAGAAATGAGTAAAGCCATTAAACTAGACTGCTCTACTACTCTGTCTAAGCAGATCTGGCTCTCTCTTACAGAAGCAAAGACAGAGGCTATTGAGGAACAGGCTTGTTACCTTGGCCATTGGTCTGAGTCGTGCCTGGGGCTCCGCTGGTGGGCGTCATGGGAGCCTGTGGCTGCCCACCATACTGAGAATAGTAAGCTGCCCAGGCTGCCGCGTTGGCATCCGCTGCTGCTTTATCTGCACATAAAGAAACATGTTAAGTCACCACAAAGTAAGGCTGAGTTACCTCAGCTCAGCCTTACTTTGTGGAAAACATGCTGTGTCCACTACATAATACTTCATATGGATGACACCTGAATGTAATCTACTGTATTTTCATGATCTTTAGGTCATCTTGATCTAAAGGCTTGTTTCAAATTTCTTTTAGACAAGATATACAGTGATGTTGATGCTTGTGTGTATGAATTTTTTTCCAAAGCCTTGGCATCAAGGCACAAGGTGGCTACTTAAATATAAAATATAAGATTGTTTTGATTTAACACTCTGTGGGTCACTGCATAATTCCATTTGTCCCGTTTCATAGTTTTGATGCCTCAAAAGATTCGTCATTTTCACTGAGGACGATGGGCGAAGTTTTGCTCCAACATGGAGGGTAACCATGGCAATGAAAGCTTCCTAACTTGCTCAAAAGAGAGCCATGGCTTGCTTTTCCTTATGCCACATGAACCAATGGCAGCAGGTACTCACTTGGATCAGGCTGGCCCTGCTGCCAGTGTCCGGGAAAGCCGTTGCCCCATCCCTGAGGCTGGTAAGGCGCAGGACCTGGACCACTGAGGAAAGTGACAAAAACAAAAACGCATTAACCCACAAAACCCTGTACTGTACTCACGTGTATGAGACCAACAGTGACTGCAACTAGCTTAAATTCCGAGGTGACGAATATTAAAATAAGAGCAGTCTGCTGTACTCACTGTGGTCCTGGAGGGCCCTGGTTGTATGGTCCAGGGTTGTATGGGCCACCCATGGGTGCCCCGGGGGGGCCAGGTGGCCCGGGGGGACCGTGTGGGCCAGGACCTCCATGGGGGCCAGGAGGGCCATGTCCACCCATTGGAGTGACGGGTCCCTGAGAAGGCAGACATGACACGATCAGGATACAGGGATGAAAAGGTTGACACACACACACACAGGCAGACAGAAATGCCCTATTTTGGCATCCTAAAGGTGACTAGTTTGCATCTCCGGGGTAAGGCATCTTGGGTATATATTTTGACAGCAGCTGTTTCAGGCCTTCTAAACAGTTTATGAAATTATACTACTGATATTTTACCAGTGTTCCACTCATTTCATACAGCATATATTTCTCTTTTTTTATTCCCCTTATCACATTATTCTATATTCCTTCAAATTGCCTCAGTCAGTTCTGCTGCTGTTAATTTGATGCTGTAATCTATTCTTTTCTCCAATAGCTTTCATTCATACAGTCTACTTAGCATGTTCAAGTGTTTAAACTGCCATTTGCCTATGGCCCTATGTCTTTCTCTGCTAGATCCCAATAATATTTGCTGGAGGAATGACCCAGTAATTAGCCATCTCCTCCCAGGTTAATACCAAACACTCACCCCGATCTTCTCCTCCACCAGTTGCCTGGCATAGTCGATCTGTTGTGGGGAGCCCCGGACTGTGAACATCTTGAGGTTGGGGTCAGCGTTGGGCGGAGGGTTCCTCTGTAGCTCGATCCTGGCTCCAGACTGCTGGCTGATGCCCTTGATCGTCTCACCGCCTGGAGCGTTCAAAAAGAAACGTCAAATCAACAGTCAAACACATCTTCACTTCTATTAAACAGACGTCCTTATCCAGAACTAAGTCACTCCATAACTATAGTTTTCCATTGCCAACTAGTAGAATCTCAGTTTGGGATTTCCTTGCAAAAGGTAGAAGTATCATTTCTGTTGTGATTCTATTAAACTAAATTATATTTTCAAATAACCAACGTGGTTGCTTAGCGTGACGCTAACCACTATGTTACTGCAAAGTCTATCGTGTAGGTCTCAGATTAGGGTAGGGTTAGGGTTATACATCACATATTCAGCGTGGTGCATGAGTTTTCATCACAGACCATACACATGTTTTAAATGTCTATTTGAATAAAGTACAAGTCCAACTAACTATAAAATCAGATTTTTTTCCCCCTGGAACATTACATAACAGTTCAAGAACACTCCGCAAGTACGTCACTTTGGATAAAGCATGTGCCAAATGACTAATTGTAATTGAATACTCGCCAACCGTAACAACCTAGTTTCCCAAAAAAATCCCATGTGAAGTTCTTCTGCTGGGGCACTTGCCTTTTCCGATGATGAGGCCGGTCTTCATGGTGGGGACGGTGAAAGTGAACTCCTGCAGGCCACCAGGAGGGCCCATGTTCCAGTTGCCCTGCCCGCGGCCCCGGCCTCTGCCGCCTCCACCATGTCCCGGAGGCCCCCCCTGCTGGACGCTCCGCAAGAGGTCGGTGATGATCTCTGCTGCGTGCTGAGCCTGTTCAGGAGGACCCATGATCTGGGCTATCCTCTCTGGTGTGCTGCCATCATCTGCAGGAGAGAGCAGTATAATCTCAGTTTGGGGATTTCCTTGCAAAAGGTGAAGTAAAATTTCTGTTGTGAAAATAATGTTAAACTAATAGTCTATTTTCAAATCATTAACATGATTGCATAAAGTTGCAAAGTCTTGTGTGTATGTCTCAGATTAGGTTAGGGTTATACATCACGTTTTCAGTGTGGTGCATGAGTTTTCATCACAGACCATACAAGTGTCTTATTTGAATAAATTACATTTTGTAATTTAGCCAACGGTGTAACCCTCAGATCAAACTTTATACCTTGGGATTATTGGCGGGCCTCTACAACCAAAAGGCTAAACTTCCTGGGTCTAAGCTACAGATAAACAAGATGAAAATGTGAAACCATCAACACTCACCCTGCTTAAACTGGATCCTAACCCCTGTGTCACTCTGGATTTTCTTGATCATCTCGCCGTTCCTCCCAATCACGATTCCTACTGCAAACCGGGGAACAGGAACCTGGAGGAGAGAACACAGGGCCAAAGTTAAGAGACCACACTCCACGCCTCATCCTCCAACTGATAACCTTGTCATTCAACTGATGAAAGGACATGACCAATACTCACATCTAGGCTTTCTCCTCCTCCTCCTCCTCCTCCTCCTCCACCACCACCACCACCTCCTCCTCCACCACCACCTCCTCCACCGCCGCCGCCTCCACCTCCTCCTCCCATCCTGGAGCCATACTCGCCCCTCTGCTCCCTGAAGCCTTGGTCTCTGATCAGCTCCATCACCATCTCTTTGGCTTGCTGGAGAAAGACAGAAAGAACAGTGGTTTCCATCACACAGCTACTCCACTGGCTTACATCCACGTGAAGGAGGTGTTTACTAGGCCCAAGTAAAGTGTTCTGGGTTCTTTTTTAAACATTTTATTTTAAATTTTAAGTGTTCTGGGCTCTTAACAGGGATGCAATCAGGGACAACTCATGATTGTCATGATCACACTGTTGCGTGGCCCAATAAAGGTTTACTTTTCAAGTAAATCAAGTTGTTTAATAGTCAAGACACCCACCTGAACTTTAAAGGGTTCTCCTGAAATGCGGAGAGGTTTGTCTGCGCCTGTGTTTTGTGGTCCTTCTTGGATCATGACCATCTTCACTCCGGCTCGTTCCTGAGGGTTATGGGGGGGGGGGGGGAATATCAATGATTTGCAGAGACGTTACAGATGTCTTTGCACTAATGAAACACAAATTAAAGACTCTCAAAGAGCCAAATATGCCCTCTGCTTAAAAGGACAGTGTCACTACACCACCATTCTGCCACTTTATTTGGTCTCTGATGCTGACTGGAGACTCACCTGAAGGCTTTTGATGGTTTCCCCTCCCTTGCCAATGACAAGGCCGGCTTTAGAGGCTGGGACCATAATCTCCTGGACAGACATGCCTGGGCCGTCGTTGTGGTGGAATGCTGGAGTTGGCCGTCCCTTGTCGACAATCTCTGTTAGTAGCCTCTTTGCGGCCCTAATTGGGGTTAAAACCAAGATTAGTCAATTCCATCACAACTATTCAAGCCTGGAACCTACAATGAGCCAACAAAAAGGCAGATTAATGCTAAGGGGAGGGGGGGGGGGGGGGGGGGGCAAAGGTTGATAACTTACAGGATGTTGTCTGGTGATCCTGTTAACGTTACCGACCTCTCTGGCATCCCACCACTGTCTGTATAACAGAGAGGGAACCGTTAAAAGCGTTAACGCACAACTTCTGACAACAGATGTGTTCAATACCATTCATTATTGTTCAAATCTCCATTATCAACCACAGTAGCAAATCTCAACCTACCTGGGGCAATCTGTATTTTACACCCAGACTCTTGCTGCATGCGTGATATCTGCTCGCCTCCTCTTCCAATAACTGGTGGAGAAAAAAGATGATCTTAATATCCGATAACATTAAAGAGACCAGGCAGCAGGTTTTTGTTTAAGTTTAGTGTTTGTATATAACAATAAAGTCAACTCACTAAATCCAACCATTCCATCAGGAACCTTGAATTCCTCTGTCGTCGATCTGAGAATTATGAAAAATTAAGTAGATGTCAATATGGACTTTGTAATATGGGACCAAATGTGGGTGTAAAACCAATTGATGTGATGGCAAAAACCGAGACAGTGCAACTCTCAATATCTACCTTGGGGGACCACCCATTCCTCCTCCCATGGCTGCTGAAAACGCTACAAAGAAAACACAAGATAAAGGGAATGCACAATGTCACATAATTAAGACATTAATTAACAATTTTGACCAATTACTACATATCCAAATGCAGATGGCAAGTATTGAAATTAATTTACAATATTTGCTTTAGGCCAATTACTACAGAATAATCAAGACAGGGCTGATACTTACGGTCATTGGACATTGGAGCCACTTTCTTTGTCTCTGGTTGGTCTGTGAAGACATGGGGAAAAGGCCAACATAAGAACCCACTGTTGAACCCATTATCATGTTACTGACCTGACCGGGTTCTCCAAACTGCAGTTGGGGATTCATATATCTGAAATTGGCTTGTCAGCATGGCCTAAAATATGAATGTTAGGGCAAAGAAACAGGGGTATTGAATACTTTAAACTGTTAGTGGTCTTATTGCCAATGAATGCACTAAGATAAAGCTGAGATGCAAACACATGCCACTGATAGACTAACATGTAAAAACATATTACGGACTGCATAGTCATAAATAATAGACATTACAAACCAACATTACATCCCTTGTTTAAATACATTATCGCTACAGCTCCAATCGAAATACAAAACATTTCTACTTGGTCAAATAACGTCTACGTTAACCAATAACATTACCTTAGCTGCTAAAACATACAAGCAAGCATAACTGACGAGACTAAACTTGCAATGAATCGATTTAAGCCACTGACCTATATTGAGGTTAGGCATGGGAAAATACCCACCAGCATCTTCCAGGGGCCTTTTCTGGCCTCCGTAACCAAACTCGTTTGTTGTCGGTGCCGCAACGCCGTCACCTCCGATCTTTGCTGCGATCTAAAAGCACAAAGATAACGTTAGACAACACATTTATAAGTTTAGTGAATCCCTTCACAGGGCAGCTGGTATCTTCTCTGCTGTATCTGGGCAGAAACGCGCTGGCTGCCTGCGGCCTACACTTCGGCACGGAAGTCGGGCCCAACAAAGGAATACTTCCACATTCATGAGCCTGCGAGCTATATTTGCGCAATGCTGCTCGGTTGTTTTTTACTAACACAAGCGAGTACAACTTTATCAAACGACTCCATATCGAATATTTAACTATCAAGCACACTTGGCTATCATCACTTTCACCGACCATGGAGCCATGATGTCCACATTTTTGCGCTGTGGCGTAACGTTAGCTTAGCTTAGCTAGCCGTGTATGATGTTGCAGGTTTAACTCCAAAGCTTGGCGCCCAGTGACGGAATAAGAGCCGAAACTCGCGATTTCCCACCGATTCCTTCAAGACTGATATATTGATAAGTTAATTGATTTTCTATCTTACCTGTCGCGCTCGTTGAAGCGCGTCTTTAAAGGCGTCGTTCATTCCACCAGCACCAGAAGACGGAGGAGCCACGTTACTGTAGTCAGCCATAACCTGAACTCGTCTCCTCCTCGGCGAAACAAGATGGCCGGTTTCATTTGCGGGAGGAGCCTCGCGCGGTCATATGTTTTATCTCGCGAGATGAGACACAACATCCATTAGAAGCAAGGTGACCGCCTACTTCCTGCTTCAGCACATGGTCGCCCACCCTGCAGGTGCCGAGCTGGCCATGCAGCTTGGCCGCTGCGTGGCCTCGCCTGCAGCTCAGCTGCTGTGTGGCCTCGCCTGGTCTATTGGCGTGCGCGCGCGTGTGTGTTGCTCACAAAATGGTATGCTGCATTCGTTTATGGTAGGTGAGGTTAATGGTAGGAGCTGGCAAGTGGCAAGTGGCCAACATGTCATATCCGACCTATTTGCATTCGAGATTGCACTGGGAAGTAGCAAGTAACATGACGCAAAATGACATGTTTCATTCAATCTGATAAAAGTTTCTCACCATAAACAACATGCGTGGCCATCTTGAAATGACGTGGGAGCTACTGGGGGTTGAGAAATCATACCCAAGTTTGCGGGTAGGAACTCCGAGTTATAGTGGCGTTTTATTTGATTTTTGCTAGTAGCAACTGGCAACTTGCCACATCCCACTTATAATCGAACCTGGCATTATTGCCCTTAAGTTTGCGCGTGTGTGTCCTTTAAGTTTACATCACTGCCTATGACATCATTGGTGATGTCATAAGAACATCACTGATGACATCATCAGTCACAATGCCTCCTATGACATCATCAGTGGAGACATCACTGATTACACCATCAGTCTTATGACATCCCTGATGACATCATCAGTGATGTCACAACAATGCCTATGACATCATCAGTGGGACAAAAATTGAAACAGAACAGACAGAGAACAGTGCCCACTTGCTCCCTTTTATGAGATCCTGTTCCGTTCTGTGGACTCGTGGGAGTTAGACGCCCCCCCGGGATGATGTCATCAGTGATGTCATTCAAGCACTCAATGATCATGTCATCAGTGATGATGTCACCAGATGATGTCAGTATTGCATGAGTGACATCACATCATTAGGTAATTAGGGAAATCATCATTAGGTAGGCTAACTGGGGCAATTAATTTGCCCTAATGATCCGTTAGGTGCTCTTTACTTTTCCTGAAAGATTCAGCCCGATCCCACGTAAAATGACATAGCTGTGGCCGAACACAATTCTGCTCCCTCTCTCTCTCTCTCACACACACACACACACACACACACACACACACACACACACACTTCTCATTCTTATTATAGGATGGTGGCTGGCATGTGATCTGATAAGAAAGACCATGGAAATATGATCTTATGAAGACTAGGCTAGGCTAGTGTAGGAAAGCTAATTTGCAGACAAATGCAGTCATGTCTATTTGCAGCGGGCACAAGGGCTGCCTTCAAGTGGTCATGTGGGTCATGAGGCCTAATGAGGAAAAAAGATTAGACTGTTGGGAATATCAACATGTTCCTAGCGCAGACATAGGTTATTAAATGACTATGAAAAAGTTAATTACCACTCACATCCATGGCCTCTGCCATTTTCTGAAAACGTCACAAGACACGTCACAAGTTGTGAACTTCAGGCTTTCAGAAAAATTCCACTACCATGGGCGTACAATTGGACTTGTCATATTCACAGTAAACAGTACCCCAATTGAAGGACCGATAGGAATATCGCAGTTGAGTGACATCACATCCAAGGTGTCGACGTTCCATTTAAACAGCCGGGAAACCAGCCAGTTAGCTCTGTCTAGCCACTAGTAGCCAAGCTAGCCATTGTTAGAAATAACAGCTGATACCAACGCATTTCACAGTATTTTGCACATACAAACACATGTCCACAGATAGACGTTAGACAGCACTGTGTGTCTAACTGATTTAATGAGACACAAAGACAGAAAGTGCTATAATAAATGTGTGAGCGTGTGAGTGTGAGCAACTGTAGCATGACTCAATTTCCCATCGGGAATCAATAAAGTTATTCTGATGCTGATACCATTTGAACTACTGTTGAAGGGCAGAGCCGCCATCTTGGATTTTTTAGATCAGGCCTGGTGAGGCTCCCGCGAGTTCGGCGGAGAAAATCAGAGGGCAGGTGACATCACATCCATAGTTCCTGACCTTTGAACCATGAAATCCCCAGCTCCCAGGACAAATGGAATGGCCCATAATAATTGTTGATCCCTCAATACAATCTGAAAATAGTCTTGCACTAAATGGTTATCTGCCTATCTCTAATGAACCATTCAGTGTATAGCCCACTAAAAAACAGATAATGTAAAAAAAAAGTAATGTAAAAATAATAATATAACTGACAATAAATGGAGAAAAAATAAGATGTATGATGATATAAAATTTATTGACCAAGACAGACCTACCTACACATGTTCCCCAGCTGATGGATTTATTACATTTGGTCACATATTTCAAGTCAACCATGCAAACAATTATTTTACAACTCAGTGGGCTGTGCTGCATTCAACAACCAGGTTAGTCCAAGCTCTTGATCAATAGTAAACTAAATTGCAGGCTTTCAACAGCCTGTAGCTGCAGAGGTATTAAGGAATGAAGTCAGTATGTTGATGCAAGTCTGGCAGACTTAACTATTATGTCCTCTGAAGAAGATCACTGTGATTAAATTAATTTTCAAGCTTTTTTCAGGATGTCAGTCACAACTCACGTGGGAGATGACAGTTTAGCTGTCTTGTCTTTCTTTTCGTGTACCTGATCAAATCCCCCCAAAATATGTTTTTAATAGGCATAACAAGTTATTTTTTGTAAAATAAAAATAAAAAGGCTAAAAAGTCTAAGTTGAGAAAAACCCATTTTCTAGCTTTCTAGTGATAGTGTAGTTCAGCAGGGCACAGGGAACAGCCCTGACGAAGCTAGCTCCCATCCCATTATAATACCCTCTGACTCCGTGTCTCTCATATATTCCAATCAGGCCTTGTAGCACACTGGAGGAGGACGAAACTGAGCACAGAGCTGGAAAACAAGAAAACACAACATGAGCTAAACATACTTAATCATAAACTGTTGTTTCTTTCAGGGTTGAATTGAATTAAGAATGCACAGTGATTACAATTCAATTCCTGGAGTTTTAATGTCCCCCAGCTAAGGAAACTGAACTGTAATTGAATTGGAATGACCGGGAACAGAAACTAATTCAATTAAACTGCAATTCTATGAGAGTTTGCCTTGACTTGTTAAACATGATAAATTAAACATTATGAATCAAATAAAAGACAGTTAAATCAAATGCATTGAATGTATTAAAAAAAACACCTGTAGGGAGCAGCAATGGATATGTGTCCACAATAGTCATTTTGATACAATGCAACATGCATTTATCCTTATCTGTCATGTAGCAAAAACAAAGTCAGATGTTACCCTGCGCTTGCTGCTGGGTCCGGATCACTGCCAGCGGATAACTGGTCATCTGTCCAGAGGCAAAGGCCACAAAACTGAAGAAAAAGAGTTTGGAGTCGCTGTTGTAAGCTGGATCGCTCTTTGCCCAGTTCATGATTGACTGTAAAAAGGAGCAAATGATTAATCTTAGTATCTGTCAGATGAAGGTGAGCTTGATGTTTGAGTGTTGCTCCTTCTCACCTGATGAACCGCACACTCCACACCTGCATAGGGGATCATGCAGAGGATGCTTGGCTTGAAGCCTCTGTAAAAGGAGGCTAAAGACTCGTTCCTGTAGACGGAGCAGGCGCACTCCACCACTCCTTTATAGGTGATAGCTTGCTGCAGGTTCAGCCTCACCTTCAACACCTGAGAGAGAGAGAAGAGAAATTACCACCAGTAAGTCGTTTAAACACGTTTAAAATACATTTAAAAGACAAATGAAGAGTTTCATTGCAATGAGACATCCACTGCTGTAAAAATGTGACACCTGCTCTGAAGGAACCTTATTAAGTCGCTATGGGGTTTTTTTTACACAAAAGTATAGATGAAGTCATTGCCTTGCACACTAGTAACAATTTAGATTATATGCTTTTATTCTTTTTACAATAAGTGATTACTACTTGACTTTAATTCAGATACATTAGTATGTAAGCAACTGTAAGCAAACCAAACCATAGAGAAGATTGGCAGCCTCTAGCAGCTTATACACTGCATTTTACATTGTGTGGCAATGGATCAGATTTAGCAGGCATTTCTGGAAATGGCACATGTGAATCGAAAAATCACTTCCAACATAATCATCCTCTGCAGTAAAGCAAAAGAGAAAACCTTTGAAGCAGCAAAGAAGACAAAGACCAGAGAGGGAGGGGGGGACTAATGGCCCAATCCTTTTGTAGTCTATTGGGAACTAGGAATATTCCAGTTGAGTGACATCACACCCAAGTTGACCGCGTTCCAGTAAAACAACCAGGAAACAAGCCAGGGTTAGCTGTAGACAGGCTAGCCATTGTTAGCAATAACAGTTGATAATAAATATGTTGTGGTATTTTACACATACAAACACCTTAGCAACATGTCCACAGATAGAAGTTAGACTGCTGTGTGTACGGCTGATTTAATTAGACACAAATAAGACAGAAGTGCTAATAAACAGATTTACTACAACTGTACTGTTGAAGGGCAGATCTGCCATCTTGGATTTTGAGATCAGGGCTGGTGAGGCTTAACCTTGCTTGCAAGATGGATTTAGTGAAACGTAATGTGGAGCTAAACCGTCCATCTGGCAGCGTCAGGTTAGGTGAGGCTCCCCAAGAGTGGGGTTGGGAATCTGAATGGAATGTGACATAACATAAGTAGCAACATGCTTTAAGACAGAAAACAACAGGGATTATGGGAAATGCAGTCTTAATTTTAAGAATCACTGACACTAACAATACCACTGACATAAGCGAGAGACTGCCAATCATCTCCACCATGATCTCATTTGTTTACAGTAATTATACCAAGGCATCATAATTCATTTGAGGATGATATAGGGATGTTTAAAACTATTTAATTATGAATACAATCCATTTAAAAGAGTTCAACTGTTGCTATAGGGAATACATGACACAGCAGAAACATTAAAGCACTCTGATACCTCTAATACCGCCAATGCTCTCTGATACCTCTAAAGGGTAGAAGGCGGCATGAGCGACAGCGCCGGAGACACAACCCAAGCCAAAACGATGCTGCACCGACAGACTCTCCTGGGTTCTGCTCTGGGTGTACGCCTTCATCTGGAGACAGCAGAGAGGCACCAAGGGGGAGTCAGAACTGTCTGCAGATAGCATTAGCATTAGCATTTGTAACCGTTATGGAGCATGGATGGGGTTTGCTGCATCCTATAATAAGAATGTGAAGTGTCTGTCTGTCAGAATTGTGTTCGGCCACAGCTATGCCATTTTACGTGCGATCGCTCTGAATCTTTCAGGAAGTGGAGGCGCACCCCTGCGGATGACCTAACTGAGCCGGATTTTTGAATTAAGTAATTTGGGCAGACTAAATGGGCACAAATGTCTAATTAGTGGCCAAAATGACTCAAGACAAGTTCAGCACCATGGAGAGCTCCAGAGTGGAGGAGCCCACAGGTGAGCTGAGTTGTAATCATACTATGAAAACCCTCTTGGGAGAGAGAGGAGAGGAGAAGCTGCATGCCAACTCTGTGAGTGAGGCCTGACTAAATGGCCAGTCAAGCAGGGATGGGTATTACATCAGTCAGGATAGTTTGGACAGTGTCTGCGTGTGTGTGTGTGTGTGTGTGTGTGTGTGTGTGTGTGTGTGTGTGTGTGTGTGCGTGCGTGCGCGTCCGTGCGTGCGTGCGTGTGTGTGTGTGTGTGCGTGTGCGTGTGCGTGTGTGTGTGTGAGAGAGAGAGAGAGAGAGAGACTAGAGAGTGAAATAATGTGAGGGTCTGTCAGTGTCACCTGGGCGTAGATAAGACACTGTAGTGTAGACTGTGGCGTTCCTTTCAGCACATTAACAGCGTTGCCTTGCCACATGGCCCGCAGACCGCCTGCCCTCAGCTCCTGAAAGCCTTGAGAGAAGGCCTTGGATCCATGAGCCTGCAGAGCAAACACAAAACGGTGTCATCCAAATGTACAACAAAATGCAACTATGTGGATCAGAGACAACATAGTGACAAGTGACAACTAACAGAGTTTCACAGTAAATACACTTACTGAGACAACAGGACATCACATACCGTCAAAAAAAACAGTGCAAAACACACTACAGAGAGCTACCAAACTATTGACCAAATGCACCAACAAGCTGAAGTTTCTTGACCCAAACGTCAAGTCATTTCATATGAAAAACAAGAAACTTTTGGTGCAAGCTCTCACATTCTGCCTATGCTGGCTTATAGAAGAAACTGAAAAGTGGAATGCAAACCATGCAAAACAGTATCAAAACATGATCAGATATATATATTTTTTTGAAACTTTCCACCTCTGGGGTCAAATATACATGAATTTCCCACATCAAATCAAATCCATCCATTGATCGTCATCATCGGTTTAAGCGTCTCGTTGATAAAAGGACACCTGAGTGTGGACCCGACCTGCAGCTGGGTCTTCAGGCGGTCGATGGGAGCCGTCACCGTCCGGGAAACGGCATCTGCCAGTCCTGCTGCCAGAACGAACCTGCTCCACATCCCCGAACCAGACGGATCTTCAGGGAACTCGATGGGCATCGTGCGGCTCTCGCCCACATCAAAAACCTGCAGATACAGGAGAACAGGATTATATATCTGTCACCCTTTTGTGATGCCAGTGGTGGTCCAAGTTCATCCTCAAGTACAACTTTATTTGTCGTATTGTCTATTCTAGTATATACATAGAACAGACATTGCAACTAAACAGCGTAAACATAGCAAAAAGAAAAAGGAGATAGTGACAAATATACAATGTGTACAATCTGGATAAAGCTACAGTACTTAACCCATTGATACCTGATGCAGCATTTGTGTGTGTATCCCTTTAAGACCGCGAACCACGTGATGCGGTTCACGGTCTTAAAGGGATACACACACAAATGAGATTTATACACGCAAATGCTGCATCAGGTATCAATGGGTTACGTTAATATATAGTATACATAAAATAATACCATTATATGCAAAGTATATATGTTGGATTTATGATACTATACAGTATACCAAATGTTACTATGTTATTATACTTGCTTAGGTGAACATTAAATGGATGGTTTGGCTTTTTGTTCATTCCCTGAGTATCAGTCACAGACTCTGTATGCAGTTTGAGGTTTCACTCATTAGTTGTTATTCCTATGGAGTAAAAGGCCTTAACCATGGCTCTCAAATGGATCTGATCAGTGATAAAGATCAGGCAATGACAATTTAATAAAGGACCTGTTAATGTAGAGTTACACAAATGATTATAGCTACCAGTGTTGCCAACTTGGTGACTAGATTTAGCAACTTTTCAGAACCCCCTGCGACTTTATTTCTCAAAAGACAATTCCAGCAACTTTTTCTGACCATATAGGGAACAATGTTAAAGTGTTGAATCTTAAAGCATTTGCCAATAAATTGGTACTGCTGATGTTTACTCTATTGTTTGTCCAGAGAGATCACAGCGCTTCCCGCACACAGCGTAGCCCCCCCCCCCCCCCCCCCCTCCCTCTGCGAAAGGAGAGTATAGGTTATTAGTCTCACATAGGTTATAGGCTATTCATATGTAAATTCGCATTAGCCTTTTTGAGCAGCCAATAGCTAGCATCCTTGGAAACAAGTTGGCAACACTGGGCACTTCCCTTTGGAAAACTCTCCCTCTGGTTGTCAGCAGAACCAAACAGGTTTAGAATTTCAATCTTCCTGGCCCAGGCGTTAATGGATTGGTCAACAGTATGCATTGTTAATGAGGTTTCCCATACTCTGTCAGGCAATAGCCATCCAGCTACTTACCCAAATAGCCAAAATATATGCACATTGTGTTAGAAATCAACATGAAATCGCTGATGGAGTTGAAATCATTGCATACCAGACTGTGCTTCCAGGAGGAGACCAGCTCCCCTATGTTGTCCGCCGGGTGCAGGATGACATGCTGCAGGAACTCGTCCCAGTCCACTGTCATTGAACTGTCCTTATCCATCCTATAGCAGCGAAAAACACAAGAGATAACATTCAGTTTTCATTGGTGCCTTGCATCACAAAATGAGAAAGAAGAGTACGTTATTTTTACTCAGGCAGGATCAAATTGTGTCTGAAACATAGATTTACAATGAAACACTTGTGATGTAAAGTGTGAATCAGTTGTGCATCATGTCAACTATAGTCAAACTTTGCACCCATTACTACACTCTTATATCAATTCACATATTTTTCTTCCAGTGCAGAGTTGCGTATGAGGAGCGGGCAAAAACATTTCTTACATTTGTATTATTCTTTTTGCATTCGGCCTTGATATGACAACTCCTAACTCCTTAAACAAACATATGATTTCCTCCTGGTCAATCACCCCTGATCAGAAAAGAGATGGATAGGATTACACAGAGGGATCAGCTCAAGTGACTGATCAGCCATTCTCTCTATGTTATGAGCACAAACTCCATCGTCTGTATACAGTATTGTGTACCATAAACAAATGCCAAAGGTGCAAGCCTGCCTCCTCTCTGTCACCTTGAAAACATGTTTTTTTATAGCCTACTACTGTATGAAATAGCACTTGGACTAAGCAGTAAACATTTCTTATAACAGTGGGAAAAACCAATATGTAGGCCTACTTCAAATGATAAAGATGGACTGCTTCACCTACAAAACAACAACAACACTATAACATTGCTATAACATTCATAGGGACATTTGTGTCTGTCGCACACACAACAATGAAAAGTTATATCGTATTACTGTAATATTACTATAATATTCCTATTCAGTATTCATATGGTCTGACCGCTCACCACACTTGTTCTTGTCAAGGTCATGAAAGTAAATTTTCCATTTCTTCTCTCTGTCCATCATATAGCTGAGGAACTCGTTATAATCCAGTCGGCCGTCTCTGTCTTGATCATATCTACCAACGATATTCTGGAGAAAGGGAAAGAAGTGTAATAATAATAATAATAATAATAATAATAATAATAATAATAATAATAATAATAATAATAACGTAATTTCGATTAACTCAAGGACACTGTACAAAAATATATATAAAAAAGCGTTTGCCTAACATCTTGAATTAAGGTTTCAAGTATAGGCCTACTTAGGTGTGTGAATTAAGGGTTTTGGGGAAATGCAGACAGATAATGAGATCATTACCTGGGCCTTGTCATCCATGGAGAGGACTCCGTATTTTCTCATCTCGCTGTGAAGCTCCGCGACTGATATGAAGCCATCCTTATCTTTGTCCAGTTTGTGAAATAATCCGCGGAATTGATCCATGTCTCGTTTTGGAAAATGACTCTATCACAAAATAAAATCCCTGAATTTATAGCTATTTTTTTGAAGAATAAAATGCAGCCTCTTACTCTATCAATGCCAGAGGAAAATGTAATGCTCTTCAGTTCAGAAAGATAAAATCATCATTATCATAAACGTGCTGACTGTGTCATAAAGCCTGTGCTGCTGACGCTGAGTCATTGGTCACTGCTAGTGCGGTGGTCTGTCGCCCACTGACAGTAGACCTCAGTGGAAACCTCACTTCCACTGCAGGGCAGCAGATGTCGCTGTGGCTGCGGGGAAATAAAGACAGTTATCTCCATATCATAGTCCATCTACTCCATTATCTATAGCCTATTACTATAGTTAATTACTAGACCACAGATAGCCTAGATCAGAGGTTCTCAAATGTTTTTCAGCCCAGGACCCCTTACAAGATAGAAAATATACCCCCTCATTCTGATTTGTGATTTTGGGCTAAGCTTAATTGTTTCCACGTAACATGCTTGACTTTTAAATTGATAGGTTTGTTAGATTAGAATGTAAGACATGAAACATTTGAGATTTAAAGCATACAATGTTTTCGTTGAACTATGAAGCTTTTGCACACACACAAACATTTTTATTTTCCTGAAAACTTTTCACGGACCCCCTGGCAAAGTGCCACAGACCCCTGGGGGTCCCCGGACCCCCATTTGAGAACCACTGACCTAGATACTGTAGGCCACAGTTACTTTTCAGCACAACACATGCTAGTAGGCCTACCAGTAGGGATGCAGTGGAAGAGACGTTACCCAAATCTTTAGGTGATATAGCCTACATCTCCATGACCTAAACTGATATTATAGCCTATAACAAAGTGATGTGAATCATGAGGGTGAGGTCCTATAAGGGATTAAACAGAGTGAAGTAATATTCTCCAACTTGTAATTTGTCATCAGCTGTTCAGTCAATTGGACGAGTTTTGGTAAATTATATTCTGAAATGTAAATAGCCTAGTAGGCTAGTATAGGCTAGAGAAATTTGGAATTTAGCCATTTGTCCTGCGGAGGTCCCTGGTAATAACAGTCGGTCTTGCAGCTTGTTTATGTTTGCACTTGTTTATTTTGCGCACAAATGCAAAGTCTTATTATTCCCTATAATTTTACCCCAATAGGTAAAATGTAGGAAAACAGGTGGTAGATTGTATGGCTAAGCATGTGCTGTGAGTGCTTTTGCCTCAACAAACACAAAAGCAGAGAGGCTGACTTGTGTCACTGATATTGGTCTGTGAGTTGAGCAATCACTGGACAGACAGGTGACCTGTCAATCACGCCCCAAAACTAGTCTGCTTCATCTTCAATTTTACTCGAAATGGGAGTATGGGTCCATAATTTAATAAATGGACATCATGCTGTATTGAAGAAGACTTGAAACTAGTAGACCTAATTGAGACCATAAACTCATCAGAAAGTGTTTACTGAGGTAAATCAATTGACTTCCATACAATCAGACTTCTTTCTGCAGCCAGTGGAGTTTCACCCTGCTGGCCATTCGAAAGATCCAAATTGGCTTCATTTCTTTTCCGATTTGGAGGTTGCCCCTTAATGATGAGGTTTACTTCTGGTTAGCCCCCTGTTTTTCTGGTTCCCTTATGTTCCCGTGGTTGGGCAGATGATGACGTCATAACGCCAGTCCACGGGAACGTAAGGGGCTCTGGTTTGATTGGAGTAAAGAGAAGAACGTTTGACAGGTGATGTGGGAAATGCAGTGCAGAAACAGACTAAGATATTTTATGCTACTGCCGAGCCCACTGAGATGGTTTTGAACTAAAGCTGTTTTTACACCTGACCTGGAAGAAAACAGCTCGCTTTGGTAAATGACGTGCCTCAGCATTTACTTTCTAGAAAGAGCCACTGAATTCCAGTGTACAGCTGCGTCAAGCCAGCCAGAGTGACAGACCAAACCCGGAAGTTAGGCAGCTTTGCCTTAAAAATAAAAAAATGTGCGAAATGACCACAAAAATCAAGGGAAGCTGGGGGGCTATTGTATTTTAATTTACCTATTTACTGCGGAGGGAGTGTCAGGCACAAAAGGCCAAGATTTATTACATTTAGGTACAAGGTTGTAGGCCTATGCTGGGAGAATGTGTTCACTTCCATATCTCATTTGGATAACCCTCCTCACTTTCAATGTAATGCATTAAATACACAGTAGGCCTAATAATATAGGAACAACAATAAACATATTTTTTTTTTAAAGGAGGGGTGCAGGTAGATCTTCACCAGATTCACCCCTTCACACCCTCCCTCGCCTACTGCCCACCCACATTATTTTGTGTTGAGTTTAATTTATTTCATATAAATGTAAAAATTAAAAAGTGGAACCTTCGTGAACATCTCTTAATTTCACACAGGTTAAATTCCATTTCTACTTTTTGTGTAGGCCTATCCAATTCAGACGGGAACGGAAGTAGCAGTGTTTCTTGTGTGCAGCATGACAGAGGCGCTGTGGACGCAGGGGAGGGCGCAGCGGCTATTTAAAGAGGGTCATCTAGTCTCGGATAAATAACACAGGGTCCACAGCGTTGAGTAAGCGCCTGTAAATGGTCATCATCTTCTCTGTTATTATTTAGGATATTTGACCAGACTGAGCTCTGCCGGGCCGGGGGGGGGATTTCTGTGTTGTTGGACTGACAGCCGCCCGTCGACCAGACCCACATATAGCTGCTCTTCTTCAACCATATTGTTTTTATTTTAGTTTTGGGGGGGTGGGTTGAAAAATGGGGAAAGATTACTATAAAATCCTGGGGATATCTAAAGGAGCTGCGGACGAGGACATTAAAAAGGCGTACAGAAAGCAAGCTTTGAAATGGCACCCCGACAAAAACAAGGCTGCAAATGCCGAGGAGAAATTTAAGGAGATCGCCGAGGCATATGAAGTGCTGAGTGATCCGAAGAAAAGGGAAATTTATGATCAATATGGAGAAGAAGGTATGTGGGTTGCACAAACCTAGCATTCTTTTGCATGAAGGCTACTGATGTGTGACGGCTGTTCATTTGCCTTCAAGATGCGGTTATAAACCCGTTATAAAGCTATGATGATAAAAAGTAGCCTATAATTGTCGCAGCATACTGGCTTTAATTCAAGTCACATAGTATGGGACTAAACAAATAGACCCAGATAACAGCTGTTTGGCAGATGAGCCTACAATTCTTTGCATTTTATTATGAGGATATTTCTGGTCTCTGTTTGCAGTCATGTCTCCCGTTATTCCTGTTGTTAGAGAAATATAAAGCTCTGCCTCCCTCCATATTCAGCAAATATGGGTGTTGTTGATCAAAAAATAGAAGAAACAATTTGAATCTGCTTCATTAGCCTATGTCAAAGCCTTTTGGCACAGCACAGATTATGGCATATAGGCCTATTTGTGTTAAGCTTTTATTTTCTGTCCTTGTGATGGAGGTTGCAGTGCTGGGAAACGTTTGATATGAGGAAAGGAAGCACCAACCTGCTCACAATTCTTCTATAATTTAATTATGTTAAGCTACAAATAAATAAATAAATAATAGTAATAAGAATCTCTCATTAACATAGCATTCGTGCAGTTCCATAACAATAGGCCATATTTAGGGAGAAATACATAGCCTACCTGAATCTCTAAAATATGGAAGATCGAGTTGGCAGGCCAATAGAATTAGGCTAAGTCTCGGCATTTTGCCCACTATGGATGCAGGTTCCCTACTGTCTTTAAAAAATACTTTGTGCTGTCCATCATTTTGGCATCACTTAAATCATGCAGCTATAAGTACAGTATATGTAACTTGTGCCAATTTCCCCCCGGGGATCATTCAAGTCTTTCTGATTCTGATATCCCATTCTGGCCCTATTACATGAATGCTGTATTAGTGACAACTTGCTGTATTGGTGACAAATCAATAGGCTACTTGAAATTTATGATTCGATATCTGTAAAATCTGCAAGATCCAGTGTGAACCAATCTCAGCATTTCATCCAGAGATTGTCATTTAAGATGATAGATAGGCTATCCCATGTTGCCCCTATTTAAACATTTGTGTTGTATGCTAGTTGTGACGAATTGAGTTGTAGCCATGTCAGGGAAAATCACTGGGCCTACCTGAAGTTATCATTCAATATCTGTAAAAGCGGGAAGATCCAGTGTGAAAAGTATTAATAGCCTATTATTATGTCTGCTACAGGCCCGGTTCCAGAACAAAATGTCTGAATTTAGTGTGGGTGCACTAGTAGTGACAGTGCAGGCTGGCAACAGCAATGAAAAAAAGTATAGGTGTTAGGTCTCGAGCGTGGTCCCTGATGAACAGATGAGGTCAAGTTTTGAAAAATGGTCTCACTATAATGAAATGGCTACTATGGGGACTAACATCACACATGAACACAATTGGGCTCATTATTGACTCCATAAGAGTCTCAGCTTTCCAGTCATACCCAATTTATGCAATTCCAAGATGTTATACACCAGTATGCAGAAATATTAACAAAATTATCCCACACTCGAGTGTTAAAGATAACTCATGACTGATGAATCATCTGTGCCACCCATCAGGTCTGAAGGGAGGAAACGGGCCCACCGGTGATGGACAGGGCAGCAACTTCACCTACACCTTCCACGGGGACCCGCACGCCACCTTCGCCACCTTCTTCGGGGGCGCAAACCCCTTTGAGATGTTCTTCGGGCGCAAAGCCAACGGACGGGACGACGAGGATATGGAGGTGGACGGAAATGACCCGTTCGGCTCCTTCACCAGCTTCAACCTGAACGGATTCCCTCGCGCCGACCGTCACGTGGGGCTCGGGGGGCAGCAGCGGCGGAAGCAGGACCCGGCCATCCACCATGAGCTGAGGGTCTCCCTGGAGGAGGTCTTCCACGGCTGCACCAAGAGGATGAAGATCTCACGTAAAAGGCTAAACCCGGACGGCAGGACCATGCGCAACGAGGATAAGATTCTCACTATCGAGATTAAGCGGGGCTGGAAGGAAGGAACCAAGATCACGTTCCCGCGCGAGGGAGACGAGTCGTCCAACACCATCCCTGCAGACATAGTTTTCGTCATCAAGGACAAGCCACACCAACACTTTAGGCGGGAAGGCTCTGACATTGTGTATCCCGTACGCGTGAGCTTACGACAGGTGAGGCAATTTCTTTGTACTTTGGCACCCACTCTAACAGGGAATCATGAACTAAACTGAACTGAGAATGCATGGTACATTCCAAACAATTCCTGGAATTGGAATGTTACCCAGCTCTAAGGAAACAGAATTGGAATAGTTAGAATGACAGTAAACATTTGAATTCCACTCAATTCCATCAACTTCTAAGAGAGGTTGTCTAGACTTGAAACATATAAGCAAATAGTAAACCTGTTGTCCCCCACCAGTGATGTAGTTCCACCCTTGGGTCAGTCCCATTCACTGTCAGTTTCGGACAGACGGACGGATGGTGACCGATCCATAGTTCCTTTGGTGGGGAACAATGAAACATCATGAATCATAATGTACCTATATTGCAATTAGACTACTACATGTTACCTCCTGAAATTAACCTTTAACATTTTATGATATTCGGTATTGATAATATAGGCCTACAACACCCCGTATAATTTCGGATATGAGGTAAGAAAAAAACTATAAAAACATACAATTTCTCAGATTTTCACAAAATTAAATTAAACTTCCCGAAATTCTAATTCAATTCCAAAATAATTCCAATCCTGTTTCCTGTAACATTAGGTCGTTTCAAACTCCAATTCTAGTTCCTTAGTTGAACAGGAATTGATGATCATTCATGAATTGACCCCAAACACTGCTGAATAAGCACCAGTGTATAGTGTTGTAGCATTAATAGTCTGACAGATGAATTAGTCATAATGAGGACAGATTCAGAATCAGTTTAAATTTAGTCGAGAGTGACACTTAAATGCTGTGAAGCACTACATCTGAAAAGCCTGGATGTGATCACTCATCAATCAAACGTAGGCAGTCTCTCCTGGCTCCTTGGCTCTCCTGGGAAAGTGTGGGTCGGCTTAATGAGCATAGTAACGAACTACAGACCCTTTGGCTTTGTAGGCATTATGTAATTTGGATCATGAACGTTGAGAAACAGGAGCTGCATCACCAGGAGGGCAGAGAGGCTGAGGCCTGCCCACGCACACACGCTGCAAGATGTACTTATATGGTTCCTCCTACGCTGCTCACGCCTTAGTCAGGTGTTCATCTCATCCACTCAACTCCCATAATAATAATAATAGATATGACTTATATAGCGCTTTTCTAGTTACTCAAAGATGCTTAACTCTGAATATGTTGACCAGTGTGTGAAAACAACACCAGATCTGCTCTGCATGAGCACGTCATGGGATGTTGACATGAGACACGCGAGACATGAGATAACTTACTCCAATAATCTTTTGTTCACATTATTGACTTTGAGTCCCACGAGGCTTCTTTTCTTCTGAATTCGTCAACTCATTGTCATTCTGTAAGCGTGCTAAAACACACTTGTGATCATGGACAAATTGAAATATTGGAAGATTTGCTCAATGTTTTAATTCACACGGTCTTGTAGAGATCAATGCAGGTAGAACATGCTGCTAATACTATGAAGGATTGAGGCAAGGCGATTTTGATGCAGATCTCCACCAAATAGCACAAACATAACTTGTGCCATTAGCAGCAAAGAGTCTTTGATGCTGCACGTGTGGTAGTAGCAGGAATACAGAAGGCTGCATTCAATGGTTGACATTAGCAACCTGTCCACCATCCTCCAGCCTCATTAATCTTCCCTATTATGAGATTTCATATGCTGATTCCATAATAATCTCAGCATATTAACTGATTCATGGAGGCCTTCCTGCCCACAGCAGATTATGTGTGGGTTGCTCCTCTCCTGATCCACAGTCTCACCCCTGATGTCTTGTCTTTGCAGTCGTTGTGCGGATGTTCGGTGACCGTGTCGACGATAGACGGGAAAACGTGCAACATGAAGATCACGGATGTCATCAAACCCGGCATGAGAAAGACAGTTGCCGGACAGGGGCTGCCCTTCCCCAAAAACCCAGAGCAGAGAGGGGATCTGGTGGTGGAGTTTGACGTGAACTTTCCCGAGACTCTGCCTGGCAACGCCAAGGACGTCCTGAAACGGCATTTACCTGCCTAGGAGGACGGTCATGGACAGAGCAAGGGGTGATATATCTGCAAGCAGCGCTCACTCTCTTTACCAGACACACTCTCTCTCTCACACACACACACACACACACCCCCCCCACACACACACACACACACGCACGCGCACGCCACGTGCACGCGCACACACACACACACACACACACACACACACACACACACACACACACACACACACACACACACACACACACACACACACACACACACACACAGACAGACAGACAGACAGACAGACAGACAGACAGACAGACAGACAGACAGACAGACAGACAGACAGACAGACAGACAGACACACACACACACACACACACACACACACACACACACAAGGACAATGCTGACAATTCACAGATGGACCCCCTTCTAAGTAACGAATGTGCACTTTCTATTTTTTATCTGTTTGGTGTTTTTATAAATACCATGCATGCCGCCAAGTTGACATAAGTGCAAGTGAATGGTTGTTGAGGCTGTTTTATTTGAGGCTAAACATTTTATGTAATGTGGGCCCTCGTCACAATCACTTTATCTTTTTTGTTTGTTTGTGTTGGATTTGGAAGGATTTGGTGGCGAAGGAGCCTGCTGTTGCCAAAGGACCCCAGTAATCTTGTTGAAATCTGATGTGCCAAACAGCACTTCCTCTCATGCTTTCATTTACACTTGTCAGACTTCATCAAGGAGATTTGTTTTTGCTAGTTGTCCTTCATGTTTATTTTCTCATGAAGAGATACAAGCTTCTGTTTGGAGGCCATCTTAAAAAAATCTAAATGGATGTACACACATTAGTAAAATGTGAGGAACCCGAGTTAAAGGTGAAAAGGATCTCAGCTGGATCATCATGTGCATTGTAGAAAACTACAGTTGAAGATGTTAAACTTGAACTTTGAAATAAATATTTCCACATTAAATTGATCAACAAACCTATATTTCAATATTCAAATGTGAATGTTTTATGGCTGTTATAATAGACTTAATTATATGCAGAAATCGATATGAAAGAAAATAGATTGATTGAATTTGCTCAATGGCACAACACTGGCACAACTATGAATGTGTAAATATAGCTGTCTGGTCTCAGCTGCTGGCTGTTAGCTGCCAACACAGAGACCTTTACATTCTCCCACAAGGGGACGCCACATCACTCATCATGAGTCAGGGGCCCACAGAGGGGTGAGTGAGTACACACAAGAGGACCAAGGGCCCCGCTTGGCCGCCTACATCTGCACACATGTTTTTCATGTTCACTGTGTTCACTTTTAAGTTTGACATTTCAAACCAATAATAGCCTCGGGCTTGGGATTGATCAAAGCCATGGAAGAGCTCAGCTGATATTGAATGCTTGTCATTTTAATTTCATATCATATTCATATAATATGGTATGATATCACAGATGATTGATCTAGCTATCTTTGTCTGCATTCATTCTTTTTTCATGTTTTAAAATAGATTTAAGTTACTGTAGATGGTTTCAACTCGACAACATAAACATTCTAACCCCCCCAGCTTACCTCCTGTTGCAGTGTTTGCTAGTACAATAACTGACAGAATACATTTTAAAAGGATAACCACCTTTCAGCTGGATTCTGTGTTCAACGAAATGCTCCTCCATGAAATAGTCTATGACTATATCACTGACTATAATCAGTTTAATACTGGTAATACTGCGTATGCCCTATTTATAGTCAGCCAATAGTGGGTGGTAGGGTTCGAGGGAGGTCCCAAGCAAAACAAGAAGCAGTTTGACTTCACAATAAATTAATTTGCTAGAAACTATCCTTCCCATTTAGAGAATGTAGCCTATATGAATCACTATTCTGATCCTAGTTTTCACTCACGAGTAGACAGTTACAATGAATGTTATAGGCTACATTAACAACAAAAATCTTCCATATATGGATCCCTGGGACAAAACCTTATCAAATGGGGGCACTAATGTCTATTGTCTATTTGGGGGGGGGGGGGGGGTTGTATTATATGTTGTATTATAAAGCATATAGGCCTATTGAATCTGGTCTTGGTTGTGAGACCATAATTTTTCTCTAACTGGCTGGCACACCTTTATTTCATTTTCTCCTAAGCACTATTTACACACCTATGTTTAAAGGTCTTGAAACTTGAATGCATTGACTGGTCAAAAATCCCATGCATGGTCCAGATTAGTTTAGCTGTTGAGCTCCTGTAGACACAGATCTACTTCTCTGTTGATTCTTACTCTAATCATTGTTATCTCTAAGCATTATTTATTACATTTTGGAAAAACATTTTTTCTCTCTTTTGGTCTTGAATATGACTTGATTTACTCTGGCCTTGGCCTAGGGGGTCTAGCCCCGGCCTAGACCCTTTGGAGCTGGTTTTGACTTGGACTCACTGGACTAATGTGTTTTTTTACTACAGCCCTGGCCCCTGACTCAGGAAGAATCCCACTTGTTTCTGTGTGCACTAACTTTTAATTGTAACCATAATAATAACTATGCCGTATAAGTTTATATTAGCCTAGCTGTAAAAACAACAAACAAACAAAGAAACAAACAAACGTTTGAATAATTGTTTTAAAGAGGACATGTGACCCCTCTGTGGTGGTGTGCAGGTGAATTTGGTGACCCCAGTTTAGGTGAACCTTACCAATTCCACCCTTCATCCCACTGCGCCTGCGTCCCACGGCGGTGCTGCTGGAAAACAGTGTCGCTATTGTTTGCCCGGAGGGACCAGCAGGTTGTGTCAGAGAGTTTAGCAAGGCAAGGCGAGCATCAGCGGAAGGAAGACATCCCATATTCGCCACCTACCTACCTGTTGAATATTTACAGCGACGGGTTGAGTTGAGTCGAGTCACTGTCGAAGAACAAAACAAAGTCAATCCTCTTTCCCTGTTTAGGTGAGGCGCGAGGTAAGCGGAAGGAAGGAAGGTAGATAGAAGGAAAGGCACGCGCAGGATAGCTACTTCAATGCTCTAGTAGCGACTTTTCTAAGCTAAACAAAACAAACGCAAAAACATGCCGTTGGCACCATGGAAGAAGAAAAACAAGTCGACGAAGGAGCACCTGGTGGAGAACGAGGAGGTGAGCGGAGGACACGCAGGTGGGAGCGCGGTGAAATCGGCGGTGAACGGAGCAGCTGGTCTCCCGCCTCCACCTGCCAACCTGCGGCCCAAGCTGGTGTTCCACACGCAGCTCGCGCACGGCAGCCCCACCGGCAGGATCGAGGGATTTACTAACGTCAAGGAACTGTACGGGAAAATAGCAGAGGCGTTTAATATGAGCGCGCCAGAGGTAAGTTAACTTGTGACTTGTTGCCCAACTCAAATGTCCATGTTAATGTTAACCTTTTTTTTTCGCTTTTCAGGCGTCTTGTATTCAGTTATACAAGTTCAGCTTTTCCTCAAAGCAGGTGAAGGATGCTGCTGTAACAGGGTGGGATAGTTTCAGTTGGCGTCATGTTTATAGCTACCATTATGCTTTATACATGTGCCAATGGTGCCAATGCAGGAATTTGCTAGAAACCAAGAGACAGACAGACAGACAGACAGACAGACAGACAGACAGACAGACAGACAGACAGACAGACAGACAGAGTAATATCTTATAAGGCATATAACTCCAATAGTATCATCTTATAAGACATATAACTCCAATAGTATCAAGAAAATGTCTTGGAATGGAATAGTCTTACCCTAAAATATAATTTCATGACTCAATACTAGCTTAAATTTGCGTGTTTATGTCATTTTTTTAGCATACATGTAATAAAAGTTGGGATGAGAGTTTGTACAGGTTGCTGTACAAACGAGTGATTGGCGAGTGATTAGCCTTTAAAAGATAACTTTGATTATCTTGTATGTTGTATCATCTAAGCCAGTGGGGATTTAGGTAAAGGCTAAATGAATACACCTTCATAGCACTTTATAGCACCCTCATTTATCTGAGAGGCCTGCATCATATATACTGGTAATGAGATGCAGGCAGCCATTGAGTAGTTAGCTATAGTGTGTGCCTCTTTTAGATAATAAACCTTTACATAGCTATTCAGCATCAAACCAGGAAGCAGGGAATTAACACTTTCAGCCTGTTGGAGGCTAAATTCCACTCGCATGCCTTCCACGTTTCTGCATTTCTACATGAAGGTCCTGAAGACAAAAGCAGGTTCCGAGACCGGAAAAGCTTTTCTTGTCAAAGGAAAATGTGAGTGGTGTGTGTTTGCCTTTTGTCATGACCAGATAGGCCGGCCAAGGCAGGCAGGCAACCTGCTATCAGCCTGGGACAGTGAAGGAGCTTAAGTAAGCTCAGTGGTGGAAAGGGTACTACTGTAGCTGCATGTCCTACTCAAGTAGAAGTACTGTGACTTTGCTGATAATTTTACGAAGATAGAAGTATTAATTGCACACCTTCAGTTTCTTGTGGACAGGTGCGTGCGTATAGAGGAAATGTCCATTATGCAAAAGAAGAGAGAATTCCCGTACACTTTCCCATTATTACTTGCAATAAACTTTATCACTGATCGATTTCGGCCTTCATCATGAAGGCCTTCAGGAAACATATCATTCAGTAATAAAGTTTATTGCGAGTAATAGGATAGTGTGCAGTGCAAGAATTCTCTCTTCTTTTGACAAAGGTAGAAGTAAAAGTACCGGTGTAAAAATCGACTAAAGTAAAGGTAAAAAGTAGCTAATTTAAAATGTACTCAAACTTTAAGTAAAAGTTACTGAGTTACTTTTTGAGAAAAGATAACATTGATGATGTGATCTTTCCCGTGCATTTCTAAAATGATGAGAGGACAGCGCTCACACTAGATTATTTTCTTTCAATTGAAAAATTGTAATATACACTACACACCATATCACCATACACAGAAACATATTAACAGAAACATATCTATGATGGTCATATACTGTATAATCCCCACACACACACACACACACACACACACACACACACACACACACACACACACACATTTCCATCTATCCACCCATCCATACATACATGACACGTACAGGAACGTTATGGAGAGATCCTGCTGTAAAAGTCTGAAACCTGTCACCACTCATACTGATGGTTAGATTATGGGAAATGCAGCGTTTTTCTCTGAACGGGACACCAGCCATTTTCCTCTGGGGACTTGTCCCATCATGTCTATCAGTAACATTGGTACTGACTTTTCTCTGTCTCAACTTGTTTTAGTGCAGAGGATGATGCCTTATGGGACGGTGTGTTCTTTGACATTTTGGATTTTAGCTTGATTAGCTTGGCAGCAGGTTGCACTGGGAAAGCGGGGTTCAAACCCTCTGGGTTGGCAACCGTCTGCCCTGCCGTAGTGTCTTTGAGCAAAACACAGAATCCCTACCAGCTCCAGGAGTCTGTAGTTGTCCCTAACCTCTGACCAACTGTGGAGGAGGGCAAGAGAAGAGACGATTCCTTGTGTGTGTGTGTGTGTGTGTGTGTGTCTGTGTGTGTGTGTGTGTGTGTGTGTGTGTGTGTCTGTGTCTGTGTCTGTGTCCGTGTGTGTGTCCGTGTGTCTGTGTGTGTGTGTGTGTTAGGGATGTCACGATACTAGAATTTCTACTTCGATACCGATAGCCAGGAAAATATCGATACTCGATACAATTTTCGATACCAGGGGAAGGCGGGAGGATCAAGAAGCATAAAAATCAATTTAGACAGATGGACGGACAGACGCACACTTCTCCATAATCTAGGCCTGATCAAACTTTGAATTTAGACAGCAGATTAGCCCTGCTCTAGCCATCAGCCTATCAGAACATGTTTAGCTTGTTGAAGCAACAGATACCCACCAATGATAGGGAGGGAAAAATCAGATTTTTCACTTAAAGAAAGCACTACTGGTATTGAAACTGTTGCAAATGAGTATTATATCCAATTCAAATTTTCAGTATTGATACTTTCGATACTTTTGACAACCCTAGTGTGTGTGTGTGTGAGACACGGACAGAGAGAGTGTGATGTGATGGAGTTAGTTAGTTGTTGAACTGCACAGCCTCAGACAGAGGAAGTCCCTCGCGTCCGGCTCAGTGGACTCAGCCTGCAATCTAAAGCAGATAACCCCTCACAGCCACAGACGGCCCAGGGGAGCAGCTCTGACCAGGGCCGCCTCCCTCCATAAACATCACCAAACCTCACTTGCATCCAGTCAGCAGATAGATTGGTAGATTGGACTGATCAAGCTTACTGTCGTGCGTAGCCTAAGCCTACATTGACTTTTGGGTTAGTGTCAGCCTCAGGGTTATCCTGAAAACAAATATATGTCATGGTTAGAAAAGAAGCTTGATTTTGAGTTATTGTGTATAGTCAGAGTTGTCCGTCCTGATCTCAAATATGTCAGTCATTGTCAGAACTTATGGAGCACTGTGTTTTTTACAGCATGCCTACAGTAAGTTTTAGAAAGGAAGTCATGTGAAGGTACAATTGTGGGAATTTATCTTTGAAATTCTCTAAAACGATACAGTAAGTCAAGTTTATTTGTATAGCCCTAATTCACTCACAAGCATGTCTTAGAGGGCTTCACAGAGACAGTGTCTAGCGAAGCACTATCAATAAACAGGATTGAACAATCTTACATTAGAGAGAGAGAGAGAGAGAGAGAGAGAACAAGGGGAGAACAAGGGAGAGAGAACAGCTCAAATAGGGGTATACTGCGATATGGGTGATATACCGGTAGTTGAAATCAATATCACAATAATCACAGGATCTTTCTCAATATCAATACATATCACAATATGGTTAATGTAAGCACCATTAACATTTAACAAACAAAACAAACATGGCTAAAACATCTTGGGGGGGGGGGGGGGGTGCCAAAAAGTCCTCTATGCAGAAAAAACCCTGGCCTCCTTTCACCCAATAAAACATGCCTTTGCAGGTATTAAGGAAATAATGTGTAATTCCTAGCAAATGGGAGGGCCCAGGCGCCCAGGCATGCCCAGAGAGGCTTTATTGCATGCTGAACTGAAAAAAGTGATCTGTGCTCAAAAAACTAATTGAAGACGGATGTTTCGGCTTATGCGTTGCTGTCATCAGTTTCCATAAATATACAATTAAATGCCTTGTAAATCGTGGCTCCCTTCACCTTGTTGGTTTGATTGGTTTCAAAACATCAACACGGGGTTTAAACTTTCTTCTTAAAACTGATGAACATATTTTCAGTCAAAACATAATAGAGCCACACTTGTATAAAGTTACTTCTATGCCTGTGTGCCGTGCGTTTCAGCTATGATGAAAATGTTACTCCCAAAGAAACTGCAAGACGAGCTGTAACATGATCTCCAAGTCACAGAAGCCATACCTGTGGTTGTTTGTAAACGAATGGGAGTTTGTGACGCCGAGGTTACTTCAGTTCATGCTGCTCTTAACATGAATTATGTCAATGTTGTCATCTCCCCTGCATTCATGGTTTGCCTCAAATACAGTTTTCCTCCAAACGGACATTAGATTGCAGTTATAGTATATAGCACATCTGGGTTTGCTTTGAGTATCTATTGTGGGCTTTACCTGAAGAATAGCTCTTATTTTACACTACCACGTAAACACTTATACCACCAGAATCAGTTGTTTATTTTTTTTACCAAGTACAATAAAATATACGGGAATTTGTCCTTCTGTGAACTTGGTGCAGAGACTTATTGGTATCTAACATAACACAGCACATACTGACAGAACGGTAAAAGGAGACAAGGCCTACAGAACAATCGTACAATACACACATTAGTTAATGTACATATTACTCTAAATATGTGTCTGTGTGTGGGGTGTGTGTGTATACACCAGTATATGCATATATTATATTGTGTACATGTATGGTTGCAGTCTTGACATGAAGGCTGCGTTCTTTATATATCCTCAGCCGTCACAGGTCAAAGTCTGTTTATTGCAGCTGTAGAGTTTGAGGTGTGGCCGACTGGCCGTGTGACTTGGCTTCTTGTCCACCTGCTCTCAGTGAGCGTGCTCCTTAATCACCAGCAACACGGCCATTTGCCTAGAGTTTGAATATCTGGGCTGCCATCGTCTGACAGAACCGCACATATTGCTTTTGGTTTTGCAGGTGCCAGGTAGTTGTATTTTTGTTCCTGCTTGTTCCAAGTTCACAGCCAAACATTTCTGAATTAATCCCGGGGGATTAGGTGGTGTAACAATAATCTCATCTGATGGAGCCAGAGTCTGCAGTTTGTATTCGGCCTGGCTGCTACACTCTCTTCCTATTAATGCCATGGACGTTTTGAATACCGAGCAAGTTTACAAGATATTTAGTAGGGGTGGGAATCACAAGTTTTATCACGATACGATACTATATCGATTCCTTGGACAACGACACGATATTTGCTGATATCACAAAGTCTGCCACGATATGATTTTGATTTGATTCGATTCAGGGGCCTGCGATCGATAATATGTGACGATATCATATCACATATATAGTGTACTGTAGTGTCCCTTGATGGGTGTCCATACTCCGTCTAGGTGTGTACTGTGTAGGTCTCAGTGTCAGTTTTGTACCAAGGTGAAACATGGCACGCAAGCATTAAGTTCAGTGTAGAAACGTTTTGGTCAAAAGGGCATCTTCAGGCCCATTCACAGACAGAATCACTCTTTGTTTTCAAACAAAGGATTAGGATTAGTGAAGGCACGTAGCTCTGCATCTTCAGATCTGTTTGCTTTTGTTTCACTATCAGTGTGAGAACAGGGACTACTGAGAGTTATATTACAGTTATTCAATAGATTACTACTCTAAAAGCCCAGACACACCAAGGCGATTTTCAGCCATCAGCCAATGTCGGGGCCGCCGGGGAGCGTCTGTCGCCCTACTGTTTGTTGTGGTGTGTCATCTTGCACTGTTGGCTCTTGCCGGACTATTTTTTGGTTGATTCGACATGTAGAATCGGCGTTGGGCCGTCAGTGAGAGAAATCACTCTTGATTGGCTAGTGGTCACCGTCAGTGAAAGAAATCACTCTTGATTGGCTAGTGGTCACCGTCAGTGAAAGAAATCACTCTTGATTGGCTAGTGGTCACCGCTCAGCTAATTCAGTGCACGAGAAGAGAGGGCACGCACGCACAAAACGTTCTTCTCGTTTTTCAACTTCATCTCATCTGATCATTCCAAATACACAAATATTTTCAGGACGACGTGGCCTCGAGGAAGCCCCTTGAGCCTGTCGCTGTATGATATGATATCACACATCTAATGTGGTTTCTCCTTATTTTTCCACCTCCGCCTCTTCCGCAAACAAAAGACCAAGGGCTGACAACGCCAGTGCCATTTGCCACTTTTTCTAAGTGGTGAGTGAGAGTGGTGTGAAAATGGTAGGCAAACACTGCATTGTTTCATGTATTGGTTGTACTGTATATCCGCAGTCCTAGGTCTCACGCAGGCGCAGAACTTTACTGTACGTGCTAGTTGACCGTTGGCTGCAGTCTTTGTGGTGTGTTCAAGTGCAACTTTTTGGCCCCGACACAGGCGAGGCGAGGCGAGGCGAGGCGAACAAGTGGGCTACTTCCTGGCAATTACAGCCTAATTACATTTGTGACATTTAAGAGGTAAATGCTGTTCTGTCAGTGTGCACAGTCTCTTATCGTTTTGTAGCCTAGGAAACATTATTTAACTATTTCCCTGTGTTTCCCTGAGTCAGACCCCAGGTGTGATTGTGATGGGAATGAATTGGGTTTGACAGCGGTGAAGAGGTTGTTTAGCAGCAGTGCAGGGAAAGTGTTGTCACGGCACCGCAGCCGGGCCGCAGGTCAACAACAACAACAGCTTTTCACAGGCGATGAGCTCTCGTTGTTCTCTCAGAGGAACGACGTGACGGAGGAGACAAAACAACCACTGATAAAGAAAGGAGATTAGGCCCTATTTATATCTATCTGGGATTACCTGCCTGCTGTGGGTGTGTGCAAGCATGAGAGGGTCTGGTTGTTTAACAGTCCCTCTCTAGGCTTTCTACATCTGCTTTACTCTTCAAGCATTACAGCTCAGCAAAATGAAATGAACATTTAATTTCCAAATCAAATGAAGATTTAATTTAATTTTGCATTTCATTATGAAATGCATTATTTTATCAAAACACATGTACGGCAATTTTTGGCTTTGATTCTCATGAATTTCCTATTTTCATGAGTGCATCATCTCATGGTCATTCTTAACGATCCCACATCCGCAGTCAAGTAAATGATTACACCGACTTATATGCTGATGAGCGTGATTCCTCTGTGGAGAAATGGACCCTCATGGTTAGAGGAGTTATTTAGAAAGTTATTCAGTACCGGTACATGTCCTCGAATTAACAGTTACATTCACCACAACATCCTCCACCCTTCATGTCGGGGCAATCACACGACACAGCTTACTGTTACATCAGCTTACTTAACAAAACATCACAGAAATCATAGTAGATACAGGCTAGGAATGCAAAAATATTATAATTGTTTTTCTTGTACTTGAGACATATTCACCACTTCAAACATAATGTCCCCTTGATCTATTTAGCACAACCCCCCCGCTATTAAAAGCCTGTTGAGAAGGCTGTAAATGGACAGCGGTTCACTTAGCAAAGAAACAGGTTTGCCAACCAAGCTTTTAGTCAACAACACTATCATTATCAATACACACTTAGGTTTACCTTACATCAAGCACAGGCATGGCAAGTGCCTTATGTAGCTATCATGAATACATAGGTGGGTAGGCTAGTGTAGATCAAAGGAGATTTAAGGAGCAGGCACAGAGTCTATTAGATATGAACTCCATTACACTCACATTAATATATAAATACATAAATATTATAAAATAAATACATTTAAGAGTATTTTTGGGCCATTTGCCTTTATTGATAGGACAGTAGGCAAACAGGAAAGGTGGGGAGAGTGAGGGGATGACATGCGGCAAGGGACCACGGCTCCGATTCGAACCCGGGTCGACTGAGCCCCATACGTACAATAATATTATTGTACAATATCTGCTCCATGATAAACCACTCCCTTTTTTAAGGGATGCATGCTCCCCCTTTTTTAGCAATACTTTTCACCTTTTATTAGACATTTCAGATGAAAGAGTCAGGAAGGATTGGGAGGATGAAATGCGACAATGGTCCTGGGCTGGATTTGAAACCAGGACGTCACAATTAGTCACATCATGATTTGCGCCTTAGTTCACCGAGTCACCACCACAACACTGAAACCACCCTCATTTTATTGATTGATTGATAGCTGAGTCCTGGTTGACTAAAGTCCAAAAATATCAGGTGTAGTGACTGTCCAAAAACACTGATGAAGAAAACGAAACCAAAATGTTATATGCAATAGTATGCTTTTCAGAGACTAGTTGTACAGTAAAAAAAATACATTTTGGCTCAATTTTCTATAGGGTTGTGGTGAGAATGAGATCACCATCAGTTTTGATAAAAATGAATGAATGCCATCTCAGAAGTTAAGAAACATTTTTGCAGACTTCAAATTGCGTTTGGAATCAATTTTCGATTTATTAATTTTCTTAAAAAACAAATAAACATAATGACCCATAAATTGGTTTGGAGTGGCTTGTACTAGTCCCTCTCCTCACACCTGCCCCTTTCCACGTGGTGATCCAGGTTTTCAGTCAGTGTGGCTCCGCCAGTGGGAGGTGTAGTGTCTGTGCCTGTGACTCAGTGCGGCGGAGCAGAGGGGTCCGTCTGCAGTGTGAGGGGTGCTGAGTGCTTCCTGTGTCTGAGAGGGGGCAGCTTGGTGCAATCTGCAGCCTTGGTAACAGCGAGTGGGCGCCTGCTGCTTGTCCTCCCACGTAGTGAAGGCCTTGGGAGAAGGGTGTGTGTGTGTGTGTGCGTGGGGGGGGGTGTGCGGGGGGGGGGGGGGGGGGGGATGGAAAAAAGGAGATGCAAAGCAGCCTCTTCAGGTTGGGGATGCACGTCATCGTATCGCCAAATAAAGGCTTTAAAATGGAACATCGGCATCGGCCCGAAACGAACATTTCTGCAGATATGACAGACAGGCCGATTAAATGATGCTTTAATTATGCATCGTCCGTGCATTGTGTAAGTGGGGGATAAATCTTGCCGTTTTGTTTGAATGAGAACGTTACATAAGTAAATAAATAAAAATATATAATTATGTCATGTTTTACATTTAGTAGTAGTTTCAAAGTAGTTTTCTTATTTTGCCCAGTGAATGTGTACATTTTGAATTTGTCTGGATGTCTGGATCTGCAAAAAAGAAAAGAAAATCCAACATCGAGCATCCCTACTTCAGTACGTAGTACCCCTCACCGACTCCTCCTCCGTTTCACACCCTCCCTGCCTTCCACCTCTACACAGCCTCGCCTCCATTCTAATCCCATTCTTTTATACTGCGGTAACCCACGGCAACGCTTGTGTCCGTGTCAGCTGATGTGTGTGCACCGTGCCTGTTGGTACACAAAAGGGGCCCAACAAGGCAGGGTTTGCCGCCCTGAGCTTCACTGACGCACAAAGGTCATCGTCCCGATGAACCGGTACCAATCAATCCCCCTTTTTTTTCCTCACCGTGCAACCCGGAAGTCAGTCTGCAAATCCTGGCTTTGCATTTTCCCAAGCCCCTGGGAGCTGATCCCACAAGTTGGATCCAACGCTGCATAAGAGCACCACGTGTATGAGTGGGTGTCCCATGATTAGAGAAGAATAGTGAATTAAAGTAGACCCTTTTAATAGCCCAGTGTGCTCTGTCTGGGTGAGCTAGAGTGGAATAAATGATTCACCACCACCAGGCTCCTCCCCCTGGCTTTCACCGGCCAACCCCAGTTTAAAGCGCTGTTAAATCAGGCAGCTGGTGTATCATGTTCCCGGTGATCGCGTTTCCCCCCCCCACTGTCCTGCCAAGACTTAGCAGCCACAAGGTGTGAAGCCAGATTTCAACATCTCTGGCACAGTAGGAAAGGTCATTTTGCCCGTTGGTTTCATCGCAGGCCGGTCCCGCGGCACCGCCTCGCGACTCAGACGGATTCACTGTGATGATACGCTGGGGCGAAAGAGGGCATACCTCAGTCTGCCCAAATAAAGAGACAGCAGCACTACCTGATGGTTCCTGCAGCCTATTTGACGTGCTGAGTCTGGCGCCGTCATCTGCGCTCGCATGAAAAACACTTTTATTTTTGAATCCAGCTCAGTTTTCAAGCTTTGTCTAAAAATAGTCTGGGATTTAATTTTGATTGTGAAAAAAGATAATAAGTTTCTAGGCTTTTCCACCACACTAGGGCCTCCTATTCAGTTTCCAAAATACAAATGAATAATAATTAGCATTGTGGAGGTGTATGGATGATACCTAATTTTCTTTAGTGCCTATTAAAGGCCCATTCTGTAGTTTTACTATTTGGGGAAACTGCACCCCCGACTGAATGCTAGAGTTCCCTGTTTGAGGGCAAGGGAAAAGGGGCCATAGGGTGGTACAGTAGAGTCGGGATTCGAGGGGTGGGTACTGGGTAGGATTAGTGGCTGAGGGGGGTGGGGGGGGGGGGGGGGGGGTATGGGTGGTGTTGGGGGGGCAAGGGAAAAGTGACCCCGTGGTCTAAAAGGTTTGCACTTGTTGATATATAGCAGTATCGAAAAGGATACTTGATTATCGTGATATTGATTTCAGCCATATTGCCCAGCCCTAGTTCTTCCTTCTGCTTCCGTTTGTGTCTATGTCTTTGTATGTGTACGTTTGTGTCTTTTGTATGTGTATGTCTGTGTCTCTGTATGTGTCGGGTATGTGTGTAATGTAAGTGCATTTGTGTCTACAGATTATGTTCTGCACACTGAATACACACAAGATTGACATGGAGAAGCTGCTGGGGGGCCAGATCGGCCTGGAGGATTTCATCTTCGCCCACATTAAAGGGATCAAGAAGGAGGTGGAGGTGTTCAAATCTGAGGACGCTCTGGGCCTCACCATCACAGACAACGGAGCGGGCTACGCGTTCATAAAGGTGAGGGGGAGGGCAAGTCTGACACTGATACAGTAAAGTAAGTAAATAAGTGAGTAGGCACAAAGTGAACCTCAGAGAACAAGGGAATAACTCAAATAAAACAGTGTGCTATGTTCATTGGATTTTATTTATTCTATTTATTCTCACTTATTCTTGTCCCATGTACCAATATTGCGTGGACAGTTTCTGACATTTTCTTTTGTTTTCTTTTTTTCCCATATTGATGCATGTCAGACAAATTATTGGAATTTTTTAAATGGAACATGTCTCTGTTACCAGTAAGCCATGTACAATGGTTAAAAATAAAAACACTGGTGGTATAATAATTGATTGCTATAGTAGCTAAAGTTGACAGCAAGTTGTCTAAGGATAAAATGACAAGACACGGAAGTGTGTAAATATGTCTCCCATATATTACCAATTATAATATAATCATGATAACAATGGATATCAAATGATGCAAATGACAGCAGTTGATGAATAGAGTTATGCACAAACTGCACATGAAGCATATATTCATTGACTTATTGGGGCAGCTGCCATAATGAGCAGTTTGTAAAACTTACTTTCATAATGGAGTTTATTATTCAATGAGATATTTTGCTTCTGTTAATGGACACTCTAATGAGCTCATTTGGTCTCAGTCACACCTGCTCTACCAGAACAGATTGCTCACATGTGCCACCCTGTGACGCTGCAGCAGCACTGCATCCTGATAACCTGACACTGTTTACGCTGCACTGAAGTCTTAGGCCAGTGCAGTGACGCAGTCTGCAGTTTGTCAACCTCTGAGGAGGCGGTGTGTCAAATGACTCAACTGGCAACTGTTCAATAAAGAGTGATTAACTTTGAGTCATGGATTTATACTTCTTAGAACAACTTTTAAACTCTTATGAACACAATTAATCCAGCCTAGAGCGGCATATGTATTACAACTGGACTGTTTTGACCCATCCCATGTTTGAAAGCAAAACAAACGTCAGAGGGCTTTTACAGGTGCGCCTGAAGCTCAAACTGCAAAATTGGTAAACTGACTTCCTAGACAAAATGTGAAGCTCACCACTTCAGTATTTAGTTCAGAATTTTTGTCCTGCTGTGTAAAAATAGGCCAAGAATGTATACGGTAATTCATATTCAAAAGGTCCCAAACCCATGCAGTACAGTAGATTTGCATTGCAAATGTGTATTTGTTTTTTTTAAGCTTTTGTAGTGCATACAGAAGTGCATGTTTTACTCTCCATGGAACCAATTTTTAATAGCTATTTTTGTATTCTGCTAAGACAAGAGGTTTCATATCATTGTGGTCCACTAGGTAGGAACACAAGAGAACTTGATGAATGAGCAAAATCCGCAGACTGCTTTGGTGCCCAGAAGCTCTCGTACACACACACACACACACACACACGCACACGCACACACACATTGATTTTTAATGATTTTTGCCAGTCCATACTCCTGTAATCCCTATTTTTGTCCTCCTTCCCGCACGACAGCGTATCAAAGAGGGCAGCGTTATGGACGGGGTGAAGGTGATCTGCGTGGGCGACCACATAGAGTGCATTAACGGACGCAACATCGTGGGGACGCGACACTACGAGGTCGCCCGCACGCTGAAAGAGCTGCCCAGAGACAAGTCATTCACCCTCAAACTGGTCGAGCCTATGAAGGCCTTTGGTGAGTAAGACTCAGGATATGGACAAATTGAATCAAGTACTGCAGATTTTCAAGAATTTGTCCATGTGGCGCTCATGGAGACTTTAACATCAGCATGGGGCTGATGGAATAAATACTGTGCGGTAACATTCAACAAATGTTAGTACATCATCATCAGCATTTGTGTAAGCACACTTTGGAGATGTCTCATGATCAGTGTGACATTTTATAATGCTAACAGTAATCGTCACTGATGTCTTTTCCCATGTTACCTTGTCTGTAGCAGAGAAAACAAAATTTCTGCTGTTGTGATCAAATTGTACCTCAAATTAACAATCGTTTTCTGTTCGTCTGTATGTGTGTAGACACATTATTGTGAACAGAATAACTCAAGAACAGTACGATAGAAACGTCAAACTTAAACCACAGGTAGATGATCAGGTTAGAGTTTGGAAAGACAAAACTGATTGTCTCTCTTCTGATCAACAGAAATGCTGGAGCCCAGGTCGAAGGGAGCCAAACCTGCCAACGACAACAAGCTGGGCACGGGGAGAGGGACACTGAGACTGCGCTCCAAGGGCCCGGCCACTGTGGAGGAGGTGGTGAGTTTCTGTCTGTGGTCCAGCTGACATCCGGATAGCACTGAATAGGAAATTGTTTATGTCCTCCTGATATAACCGTAAAAGTTACATATATACACAGCGAGGCAGGGCTAAGCAAAAATAAAAACCTCTGTTTGTCTCCTCTAGCCAACAGAATTTGAGGAGAAAGCGGTGAAGAAAGTGGATGACCTCCTAGAGAGCTACATGGGCATCAGAGACACTGAACTTGGTGGGTATAGATGTTCCTCAGTTGCAATCACATCACCCCCAGCAATATTGATCTAGTTATGTACAAGTTGCTGTCTGATGATAATGCTCTATTGAAATCCTTTGAGAGATTAGAAGATGATTTGCCTGTGTTTCACAGTACTTTTAGTGTTTGTAATTAGATTATTTTTGTTATTTTTCAGAAATGAACTGGAAGTTCAATTACTCTGCATTTTCAAAAATAAGTGATTATATCCTATAACATTTTATTTGAGTGATAAAAGGTATTAAAGTTGCTATGCTCTTCTATACTAGCGTAATAGTTTCATGAGTACCGTAAATTCCGGACTATAAGGCGCACCGGTGTATAAGCCGCACCTTCAAAGTTGACTATTTTTTTCTTATATAAGCCGCACCGGACTATAAGCCGCGGGTGTTTTAATGTTTTTTTTTTTTTTTTTTTTTTTTTTTGTGTTTTAATGTTTAATTACCATATGTAATGCTCCCATTTATTAACATTTCAACAAAACAACATAACACAACACAACACCACCTGTGTTGTTATTTACAGTGCACACAGTGTCATACAGTGTCATACAGTGTGGTGAAAAGAGGGCAAGAGAGGAAATTAAAACAGAAGTGGCTTTATAGTTAGAAAGAGTGCTAAAAAAGAGAGATTTTTTTTTTTTTTTTTTTGAAAAAATCCATAGATAAGCCGCACCGTTATATAAGCCGCAGG
The DNA here is from genome assembly GCF_964638095.1 of Poromitra crassiceps. Classification (NCBI taxonomy): domain Eukaryota; kingdom Metazoa; phylum Chordata; class Actinopteri; order Beryciformes; family Melamphaidae; genus Poromitra; species Poromitra crassiceps. Next base: position 22,003,503 of record NC_139639.1, read on the forward strand.
GGCCAAAAAAGGCCAAAAAACGGGAAAAAAGGTGCGGCTTATAGTCCGGAATTTACGGTAGATGTTTGTTTAATAGCCATTTCATTTTGAGTAGATTAGATGAGTAAAGATCATTAGATCAAGTCAAGTCAAGTATGTGTCTAGCTATGTATAGCTAAGCACTATCAATTAACAGATTAGATGATCATTATATTAGATGAGTCGAAGTTCAGTTTTTGTGTCTGTGCTTAGGACCTAACAAAAGTATCATACGTGGTAGGCAACCTGCAACCTATCAAAAGAATCAGAGCTTATGAGAATCAGAGGATCATCTCATTTTGAGATGAAACCCTTGAGTTGTTCGAGGAGTAAACTAACCACCCTCTCCTCTCTAGCTGCAACCATGGTAAGTAACCACCCTCTCCTCTCTAGCTGCAACCATGGTAACTAACCACCCTCTCCTCTCTAGCTGCTACCATGGTTGAGGTCGGTCGTGACAAGAAGAACCCGGATGAATTTGCCATGGCGCTGGACGAGGCCCTCGGAGACTTCGCCTTTCCGGATGAGTTTGTTTTCGACGTCTGGGGGGCCATCGGAGATGCCAAGCAGGGACGATTTTAAGTTTGCAGTGCCTCACACACACACACACACACACACACACACACACACACACACACACTCCCTTCACAACTTTTGGCACATAATATCCCCTAAAAGCAGTGATACTCAACCCGAGGCTCTAGAGCTGCATGTGGCTCCTTTATATATAGTTGTGGCTCTTTTAAACCTACTTTAAAATGTCAGCAGAATTAATCAATATTTTATTGTCATTTTCCAGTCACGTCAATCTATAACACCCCAACCCCTCAACCGTGTGAGCAACCAATAAGAATTGATCTAAGGTCTCGCGCTCTGTTTGCAGGTGTGCGAGACAAGTGCAAACTCTCCGTCACACTGGGAAAAACTAGCTTAGCATGTAAGAAACACAAATATGAAGAGGAATATCGAACAGAGGACTGGGAACTTACGTTTTTCGTCGTCTCCATGGGTTTTGGAAAATGTATCTGTCCGCTTTGTGATGACGTCATTTCATATTTAAAAAGGTCCAATTTGCAGCCCCAACAAAGCACCCGAGGTTCACTACTGACTTTCTGAAAGTGGAGAGCTAAGGGCTGAAGAGCTGGCGAGACTCAAACAGAACCGAACTGGTTTCAGGAGGAGGAAAGGGACCTTTTTGGATTGCGGCTCTTGCTAAAATAATTTGTTGTCAATGTGGCCCCTGAGTAGGGCAAGGTTGAGTACCACTGCTCTAAAGCCAACTGGACAAATTTCACCCAGCACAAAGGGGATGGATGAAGTGTCTTACTATCACTTTGTTCTTACTGGTTTAGCATTGCACTTGGAGTGTGTTGATGCTTCGATGATGGTAAAAGGGGGAATTTACACAAGGAATTTACAATGTCAGCGTTTCCATGTTATCTTCAAATGAAATGTGGAATGCAGATCCCACACTGGAATTGTCTCTTGCATGCTGAGGAGTTGGTGATTAATTCCAGATGTAAAGTTTGGAAACTTGTATTTGGATGATTATATCTCTGCTGTTACTGTATCAGTATTGTATCTTCTTATTGGAAAGCCTGTTCATTTCCATTTACAACACTGTCTCATTTGTAAGGATCCTGCATGTGGGATGAGCAGCACAGCTGATTATGCGGGTAGCAGCAAAGTCAAAAGTGCCAAATTGCCCTACCAATTTCAAACAGTGAATCCTGTTGGTATTGACTCTATTGTTTTGAGTTGCTTGGGGGATTGGATGATTGAACTCTATCAGTAACAAGGAACAAACAAGACACATTGGCAAGTTTACATAATATTAATTGAACACAGTCAGGAGCCTCAGTAGCGGGTGGAAAAACCATATGCAGATACAACAGCCTGCCACCACCTCCTAATGATGGTCACAAGTTGCTGTGGGATCGCAACCGACGTGGAGAACACTGCTAATTGTTGCATTGATCGAGTCACAGCTTTTGATGGAGGCAGTATAGTTACTGATAGTTAAATAATCCAATCCCCCAAACAACTCAAAACAATTGAGTCAGTACCAACAAGATGATACACTGTTTGACATTGGCAAAGCAATGTGGCACTTTTGACTTAGGTGCTACTTGCATAATCAGCTGTGCTGCTCATCCCACAAATGCAAGATCCTTACAAATGAGTAGTCTAAAGCCGTTTACACTGCTTCTGGACCTGGGGGCGTAAACCCAAGAGCCGGAAACAGTCTCCCGGAAACATGTGCTCCAAAAACATCTTCTGTGTAGCTAACGTTAGCTAATTTTCAGATGCAAAGCTTCTGTATTGGCTTAAAAGATGTGATATTGTGAATCCGCGAAGTTTCTACAAGAACTTATTTGAAAACTTTGTTTGGTACGTCGATCTTTTGTTTTGTTTTATTATCCTGTTTCCGGTCTAGGGCGGGGTCTAGGCCGGATACAGCCGAGAGGTGTAATTCAAGTATAATGGGAACCAGGCTCTTCTCCTCAGGAAGAGCCTGGTGACGCGAGGTTACAAATGAGACAGCGTTGTAAAGGGAAACAAACAGGCTTTTCAACAAGATAGGATACAATACTGAGGATAGAGTAACAGCAGAGATATCATCAACCAAACACAAGTTAAGTTTCCAAACTTTTTTTGAGGAGCTTAGTTTAAATCTTGTGTGCCCTCCTTCAGAGAGAGGATGGCTCTAATGGTATTTTAGGAGCACATGATGTCATCCTGTCAGAACAAACCTAGTCAAACCTAGACGATGGTCTTTTACACTGGTTACAGATGGTACGTACGTACGTACGTACATACACACCTCTTAAAACATGTCTTAAATTGTAAATGATTCACTCCGTTTCAATCACACTTCTTTACAACTGTGGTAATTCTGAATATACAGTAGACATCACATGTATCACACAGCTTTTTATAGGCTTTTTTATATTATGTGAAAATGCTGATTTTGAAACCGCAGCATTATGTAATTAGTGTAATTATAGTGATTATATAAATATTTTTTATCTGTCAAGCAGACCTTGTATTCCCCTCCCCATTCTTTTTAATTTTCTAAAATGACCCCACTTTGGAAAGTCCTCTTGGGCGTGGACGTACAGACGTCACTTTTATTCTTTTATTTGACATGTGATTTTATTGCATTTTTACTCTGTGCCCTTACACATCTCAGTTTAAGCCTTGCATCTTTGTATCTAGCTGGATTATACAGCAGAGACTGAACAAGACTGCTAACGGAGGGTTTTGTCTTCTCACGCCTTTAGTTGACACAAATTCAACCAACATTCCCTTTGTGGCTTTTTTTTGTACAGGCTGTTAGTATGTCACAAATTGAGGCATACTAGATGCATACTTATTCTTTCTGTAATTTATTTGATGACAAATCATATGGAAGATACTTTTACTGTCTTGAGACACGGCTCATCATGAAATCTGAATCTGAATTAGGAAAGAACTAGGTTCTTTCCTAATTCAGCCATCTTGAAATCTGTCTGCAATGGGATTATTTGCAATCCATTGTCTTAAATGCACTCACCTACTGTAACTGCACTATTTAAATCACTGTCCAACTGAATTAAATAGTGACTGTATTAGTAGTGTCATCTACTGATGTTAACTGTTGGAAAATTGGCTGCTCAGTTCAAGACAGTTGCACTTTGTTTGACAAACCATAAGGGATCACTATTGTTTGTTAGAGAATAAAAGTTTATATACTATTACTACTGCTGTGTAATGAATGCAACTGCTTCACAATAAAAGTACAGATTATTATTCAATACAACAAACTTTATTTGCACACTGTGCTGTGTACATGTATAAAATACAGCAAGACAAGATGCTTCACCACTTTGTTTTTTGTTCTTCCAGTGTGTCTTCAAAGAGTTAAACAAGGCCAGTTAAAAAGGAACCGAGTGGTATTACTTCACAAGCAGCAAAACAAAACTGTAAAAACAAATTATATATGCAAATTTAGCTAAGGTAATGCTAATTGGCAGGATTAAATGAATTGTTTAAAAAAGGGGGGCTCTCCCCTCCAACACTGTACTACAGTGCAGATAATAAAATCACAAGTACAGGCCCCTGTATAGACCAGGGGAAATAGTGTCAACGATATATTGTCTTTACTGTAGAGGATTTTGGAAGCACATCAAGTCTATAGGAATCAAGACATTACTTTTGACCAATATGAAATACCTTATCACTGTTGGGTGAAAACCTCATAACTCCAATTCTGGAGATTTTCATGTTTCAACTTCAAGGATTAGATGCTCTTCTGTTGGTTGAGAAACTGCTATGACCCTTAGCTTTATAAAACCTTTTCTAAACTAATAAAAACTGCATCACGGTAGTCAAGCCAGAAACAAGGCTGTTTGTCTTATTAGTTCCTGAAAAGTTGGCATTTTGGAGGTACAAGGTTTTCCCCGGCAGCAGCGTATGCAGGTGTGGGCTAATATCAAATATGCAGTTACTGTAACTGGGCTAGCTTGAGTTGTTTTTCATCCTCTACAGACAGTAGGTATATGGCATTGTATTCAAGTACAGTAGATTTCAACTATGCACAGTATTATGACAAAGAGGATGACAGAAAACTTCTAAAACCTAGGTGTGCCTGGTAGTTTTGAAATATTGGATGGGGGGGAAAAGGAATACTTCAGCACCAATGCTTCAACTGGTTGGTTTTGCTTTGGTCAGCAAGACTCCAAGATTCCACTAAGCAAAGTCTAATTATAAATAGATTCCACTAAGCAAAGTCTAATTATAAATAGATTCCACTAACCAAAGTCTAATTATAAATAGTGAGATTGTGTGTAAAGGGGCTGAATGTGTAATGGAAGGTAGCCCTTGCAGCTTTTCACTCATCTCCTGGTTCCTCACAGTTCATCTCCGCCATGAGACTGCCTGAAGGCGTCGCCTGTGAGCTTCTCCTGTGCCTCCTTCATACCGGACACCACTGAGTGAGATGGAGGGGGGGGGGTTGGGGACAGTATGAGACTCCCACTTTGCTTATCAAGTAGATTTGAGGGTTTTTCCATTACAAAATGCTACATATCCATTTGGGAAACACATGCTACCTGTTAAGTTACCCAAGACAGATCATTGCATCCTCTCAAATGTTACTGTATGCCAAATAAAGGGCTCTGGGTAGGGTAGCTTATAATAGTCAGTAAGGCAGTTATCACATTTTTAATTATTAGATACTGTATGTCATTCTGGAATTAAACTCTTTAAATGTTTTCCAGCAGCTAATGTAATGAGAAGGATAAGGATTGGCACCTTGTTCCGCAGTGCTGTAAAAATACTTGTAGCTGGGATTCCCGTTTTTGTTGGTGATCTCAGGATGGACTTGCCCACTGGGATCTGTGAGGTGAAGTGAGAACAGTCAGAGATAATTTCTGATAGAAATAATGTCAGAATTGTGCTCTGTTCATTTGAATCCAAACAATAGAATACTGGTTGTTTTTGCACTAGAAACATTTCAACGTGCATTGTGGCAATTTCAACATTCAAGCCACACTGTTCTAGTATGCGCTAACTCGAAATATTGTGCGCTTCGTGTGCTCCTTTCTAGCGCCCCTTGCGGACACAGCTCGTGAGCTCTCCTGCTCAGCCGGCAGCGCTCATTTCTACCGTGCCTCGTTGGCTTGCCTTCGAGGGCGTGCTCACAGATGCTTGCCCGCTCAACTGGCAGTTGAGCAATTGCGGGCCCCGCCTCGCCTGTTATAGTAGTAAGATGTGTACTCAGTCAAACTCTGGAAAGTTCAACATCCTGCTATGTTCAGTATACTGACACCGGGAGAAGACTTTGCCAACTAAACTCTTTAATCCAGCACACTGGAACTACTGATTAGCAGGCGCTGCACACTGTTCAGGCACGACAAGTGTGCAATCAATCTCTCCAGAACATTCTGAAAAGTGTTTACAAGAAGAATGACGGGACCCCCTCCTTACCGAGGAAAAGAATCCTAGGAATGTATCCACCATCAGGACTGAAGGCTTCGTCCTTTGGCTCCTCCTCATCCTGTTGAAATAAAGACACGAGTGATGATGATTTACAGGTCAGAACACACTGACCCACACAATAATAAAGTTTGGTTATTTACACAATGATAAGAGTGGATACTGTAGCCTGCTATTTTATATGCACAGAGAAGAAAGGGCAATGCTTTCAAATACAGCATAGAACTTACAGGAGGGCAAGTCACAATCTGGATTTACAGGGTAAGTACAGGGTACAAAATCTGAATTTACAGCCTAAGTACAGGGTACAAAATCTGAATTTACAGGGTAAGTGCAGGGTACAAAATGGGGTACCACATCTGTACTTACAGGGTAAGTACAGGGTACCACATGTGTACTTACAGGGTAAGTACGGGGTAACATCAATCTTCTCGTCTTACTAACGGGAAGATGGCAAATAGGCAAATAAATTCCCAAAAAGTTGGCGTGTTCCTTTAAAATCAAATAATTTTAGCCCTGTTCTATTTAACTGAACTGGGTTTTGCTGGGCTGTTTACTATCAACATTTTCTTACCTCCAGGTTGACCATGATGAAGTTGTGAGCAAGTTCAGAAATTTCCTTTGACTCAGCAAATTTGGGCTTCAGAGCTGATGTAAAAGAACAATAACATAGTTAATGTTTGATCTAGAATCCATATGGAATAATTTGCTACACAACAGACAAGAGTTCTTCAATGGAGCAGAGAAAATTGAGAGTTATTTTCTTTTATACTAAGTGGAGGGAGAGGATGTAGTTTTACCTTTGCAGGCTCCACACCAAGTCTTGTGGACGATGACCATAATTGGAAGCCCGCTGTCAAAGCAAATTAACAAGTTGGCCAAAGGACTACAACATGCTTTTACCATGCAACAGAGCAGAAACATACATGTGAAAAGTATTGATAATCAGGATTCGGGCACAAAATGGAGGTCAACACAAATACCAGTATTCCCCAATACTTTTGCACTCAGTGTATCACCTGGCCTCTGCTTCTTTCTTCCCATCATCCAGGCTCCTCCAGTGGATGTTCTCTCCAAAACCTGTGGGGGAATGCAACACTCAGTACACAGTCACACCAGCTTCATGGCACTGGTGTTATATTTCTAGGTCAGGGTGTGTCTGCATGAGATACAAAAGAAACGGCCTCGAAACTGCAACAAATACCACTGAATGGAGGTAATCTAATATCAAGCCACAGGTAAACATGACTTTCCCCTGTAGGTAACAGCTAGTTTGATAGGTTTGACTTCCAGATGCATTTCAGCAACCCAATTAGCGTTAAATGTATACCAGTAGTAGATTAGCGTTCATAGATCAATATAGATCAATCAGAAATTGTTTACATTTACATTAAATATTGAAAATCAGCGCAGGTCACTTCATCGGCTACCTGTCGGTGAAACAGACTTTGTAACCTCAATTTTAAGAGATTTGATTCAGCCAAGTAACAGCTATTTGAACAAGCTTTGAGCTAGCTCTGGCTACACACAGCCGTCCTAGTACTGACTTCTTTCTTGCACTAAATATAACTCACCTCGAGCGTTGCCTGCAGCGGCGACCCCATGAAAATAAGAGAAAGTCAACAAAACCTGAAAAGAAGAAAATAACGCAATATTCACTAGACACGACTGCATTTTTACTGGCCTTTCTTTACACTACGAGCTATCTGCTGGCAGTACTGCTGCTGACACGGAAGTGATGGAGCGTCTAGGATGCGGATGAGGTGGGACTTTGGCGTCAAACGCACATTTCACAATAAAAGTCTATCCTCTTTGTGTGTGTGTGTGTGTGTGTGTGTGTGTGTGTGTGTGTGTGTGTGTGTGTGTGTGTGTGTGTGTGTGTGTGTGTGTGTGTGTGTGTGTGTGTGCGTGCGCACGTGTGTGTGCGTGTATGTGTGTGTGTGTGTGTGTGTGTGTGCGTGTGTGCGTGTGTGCGCGCGTGCGTGTATGTGACATCCATCCATACAACCGCGTGTTCCTGCAGCCGCAGCTGCGTCAAACCAAACAGAAATAGGTAGCATGAGACCGGAAGTCATGGTGAATCTGCTTTCAAATAAAAGCATGAATTAAGCGCAAAATCTGTTACATTTTAAAACGATGGAGAGTTATATATCATATTCCTTCTTTTCATTAAATATATTAAATAATCACTTTTGAACAGAGATTTTTTTGCCTGTTAAAAAAAATCCAACATACTGTGGTTAATCAATATAGATTTTATTTCGAAAGGTTAGACCGGAAAATCGACTTTATCCTTTCGAACTTGACACTGATTTGGTTTCTAGTGAAGCAAGCCGTGCTACAGCAGCTTCAGGAGAGAATAATCCATCGGACTGCTCGCTACTTAAATACTTCTCAAAGGTAAATCATTTACGAGTTAGTTCAGTTAGCAGTACACATCCGAGTCTATACGTTTTATCACATATTTTGATGCTGACGTCAGCTGTCTGTCAATAAATAACCAGCCAGCAAAAGCGTGTCCACTTGCTGTGCTCCTTACCCAGTTGCTAATGTTAGCCAGCCTTTTAGCTAGCAGCAGAGATTTGTCAAGTTAAATTTAGCTCCAGTTGCATTTGTTAAACCCGTGTCAGCCAGTGTTGTCAGTATGGTATCGGTTTAACTCAAGTAGTTTGCCGCTGCTTGCTGTCAAATCAGATGATAGCCAGCTAGTACCTAGCTAGTAACTAGCTAACAAGCTAAATGCTGTTCCCCTGGCAGAGCTTGATGAACGGTAGCAGGTTTCAGCAGTTCAGCTTGGCTGAGTGTTGAGTTAGCACAATCTCAATGAGAGGTCTCTAGGCTAAACTCTTTTTGAACCTGCTTAAGGGTAGTAGGCTACATATGGATTTTATGTTCATATTCATATTTTTTCCTAATTCTTTTAGTCTTAATAACCTGTTTAATCCTGGTTTCCTGTTTTATTTTACACAAACTATTGTACTGCTGGTTAAGTAGCGTTATTTGTTTAACTGGTTTATTTGCTACCTACCTGTTTTAATTTATTGTTGTGTGTGAAACACTTTGGGCTACAATTTTGTACGAAAGATGAAACAAACAGTATTATTATTATTACTAGTAGTAGTAGTAGTAGTAGTAGTAGTAGTAGTAGTATGGCGTTCATTGTTGTAGCAGTTAGCTCAGACTAGGTAGTCAAATAACCACATGTACTTCACTCTTGGGTGGGTTTATTCAATAGGTTGGTCTGGGAATCATCTAATTTATTCTTGCATTACAGATTGAGCCATGAATCAAGAGAAGCTTGCCAAACTTCAGGCGCAAGTCCGGATAGGTGGAAAGGTACAGTACCACACTCACGTTTCATTAGTGGGCATATACCCTCATATTAGCAATGATAACATTACAATGACTTTGTACAATATTCTTGATCAAATGCCCACTCCACACATACTATCGCAGTTTCACTCTTTGCCTTGAAGATTTAACGCTCAGTTGTGTCCTGTAGTTGGCTGAGTTGCTGCTCGGCTGATGGCACACAGCATCTGCCAGGTCTTTCCTCCTGAGCTCAGCATTCCCTTTATGGATGAGAGCATTGACCCATTCAACAGTGGCCTGTGGCATTGTTCCCATTTCACTGTGAGACCTTTATCTCGTCCACACACTAGATGGCGCTTTTTGCCTTTGTGTATTATGGATGTGATAGAGGGGGCCTGCCTGCACTCCTACAAACAGATGTGTGTGTTACAGGGTTCCCACGTCCTTGAAAGTTTGTGAATTTGGAGAAGAAGAAAAAATCAAGCATTAAAACTTTTTGTAAATGGACAGAGGTCAGTGAAAGTGCTTGAATTTAGGGTTTTTCCGGCATAGAGGATTACGAGGTGGCCGCTTCCGTCAAATTTCAATCCGCCTCCAGCTCTCGACAAGTGAAAACAATATTTTTCTAACAAGCGTTGCAGTCGGTGGATAGCTATCATTTGCGATTGCGTCATTATGTGGACATGGTGGTGGCATGGCATCGTAATCAGTACAGTGCACTGGAAAAGGTGCTGCCAAAACTTCCAAAGAGGAAGAAAAGTCAAGTCAATAAGAAATTACAGAATAGTTGTAACTTAACAACTATTCTGTAATTTCTTGTTTTAGCCTAGTCTTATGTTAATGTTTCACTATAAAACTGTTTTAGTCAAATATTGTTTGTTTATAATGACTAAAACACAAAAAAGAGTTGAAGAGTGTTTGAGATATAAAGGTCTCACCTGGCAGTAATTTGGGGTCATTCACTCATCTTTAATTCCGTTATTTATTTATTTTTTGCTCGACTGACATGACCACCTGTTCTGTCCATAGGGAACAGCCCGCAGGAAGAAGAAGGTCGTTCACAAGACGGCGACAGCTGATGACAAAAAACTCCAAAGCTCTTTGAAGAAACTGGCAGTGAACAACATTGCGGGAATAGAAGAGGTAACGAATTCCCTCAAAGGAAAACTTACGCAGTTTTGTTTTTGGCTCTTTTATCATTGTCCTGTTTCAGGCAAGATAAAGGACATTGAGAACTGAACTTCAGCAAACCCCAATTATGTAAACACATCTAGTTTATTTATAGGGTGCTATTAACCAACAGGTTTGTCTCAAAGTGCTTTGGAGAAAATAAAGGACACAACCACTGATAAAATAAAGCAGTGGTGGTCCATGGGGCTCCACCTGGTGGTCTACCATAGCACTGCAAAGAAATACATGTTATTTATGTATGTATGTACTACAGTTTTTACATAATACACATTAACCCTTAAAGATAGGCTTGGGCCGATTTTCGATATAAGATAATTGCGATATTCGGGAAATATCACGATTTTGAAAATCTAATTTCAGTGGCTGTAGCGGGCTCAGTTTTAAAGCCAGAGTAAAGTTTCTGGTATCATATGAAATTAGAAGACCTAAGGCATGGATTGGTATATATCAATATGCTAGCTTGGCACAAAGTTTGCTAAATAACGTTCCAAAGTTAGGCTAAATTTAATAAGGGAAAAAAACATTTTCAAATGGATCCTCTTTTTCACAGCCTAATGGTGGCATGTATGTGTGTCTGTGTGTGTCTGTTTTGAACCTGTATTGCATGGTTAAATCATCAAATTTTATTCTATGGGGGAGGTATCCGCAGTGGAAGTGGTCCCTGGAAAAGTTGGTTTGGTACATAGTGGTACTTGGTTTGAAAAGTTTAAGAACCCCTGAAGTAAGGGATAATAAAAAATTTCACAGCAATATTATTCACTCCTTCATTGGTGCTACTGCTCATTTGACTTATTGTGTTTTGCAGTAAATAAATATAACTTACTATCATTTTGAAACTACAATAATCTGAGATCTAATTTATGACACTTTGCTTTGTTGTCGCATGGTCAGTAATAATATTTATCTGACTGTGACATTCAGTGATAGCAAAGGTTTTCCCTTTTCAGTTGGTAACCTGTAACAATATGGCTCACATATGCAAAATCACATGCAAAATCAAATTAATGCTCATCCCATTGAAGTCAATGGTAATGTTAGTTGTGATGTCAAACAAAGCTGCAATTTTGAAACCAGCTCATGAAAGTGTCCCATACCTCACCATGTCAGTTTTTAAATAAAATTGGCTTGTTATCAGTTTAGACAGCAGAATTGTGTCACAATATCAAAATCACCATATCATCACCATATGATTCCACTGAACGATGATATGAATGCTGAATTATCACCCTGCCCTCTGGATAAGTGTTTAGAGCCTCTAAATGCGACGGTATTCTCCTCTCAGGTGAACATGATAAAAGACGACGGCACGGTGATCCACTTCAACAACCCCAAAGTTCAGGCCTCTCTGTCTGCCAACACCTTCGCCATCACCGGCCACGCCGAGACCAAGCAGCTGACCGAGATGCTGCCAGGCATCCTGAGCCAGCTGGGAGCCGACAGCCTCACCAGCCTGCGCAAGCTGGCCGAACAGTTCCCTCGGCAATGTGGGTAGACACGCACACAGGCACGCACAGGCACAAAGTCAGGGTTTCCTTGGTGCTGCAAGGACCCTTAATAGTAAGGATAAGACATCACTCACATCACAGCGTTTGAGAATTTTGCATTGACTTTGGGGCCAGTTGTATTGAAGTGAATGGGTTGGGCATGGCAAGTCTCACTATAAACCATATGTGTCCTTTCACCTTTGATTGAAAAATGCTTCCACCAGATTAAAGAAAACACATTACGGGATGTTGACTGATGCCCTGTTCGGTCATGTGTCATGAGGTAGTTAGCTAATCTAGCTCTATCTTGGACCAAAAATGGCTTGAGGTGAGACCAACAATAAGAAAAACTAACACAAACATTTAGACAAAAAAACATGAGTCAATATCACATAAGTAATGTGTTTTCGTTAATCTGGTGGAAGCATTTTTCAATCAAAGGTGAAACGACACAGATATGATGGTTTATAGTGGGACTTTCCATGCCCACCCCATTCACTTCAATAGAACTGGCCCCAAAGTCTGCCTCCAGTGCAACATTTGAATAGGGTGATGTTTTGAGTGATGTCTTTTCCTTCTTTATAGGTTCCTTGTGGTCCTGTAATATCAGGAATATTCACAGAATTGTGTATTCTGACAGTGAAGGTCAGCGGATGTTGTAAAGACCTGAACTGTGTTGGCAAGCACAGTAAAGTGGTACAATTTTATGAACTCCTGTTCTGGCTGAGCAAAATGAACAATGATTGGCTATACCTGCTCAACATATCCAAATGACTGATTATCATTACTAATAAAAAAAATATCTTGTGTTTAAAGATACGAAAGCATGAATACTCATCGCTAAAATATTGTCACATTATTGATATTGAAGTACTCGGTCTAAAATGTCCAAATTGTGATGTTTGGTTTCATCAGTATCGCCCAGCCCTAGTTCAAAGTGTAGAGAGAAAAAGGGATGACATATGACAAATGTCCCATGCCGGACTCGAACCAGGACATTGTGTTTACACCAGGACGCCCCTGGCAGCGGTGAACTCGCAGTCAGGACGAGGTCGAATTCACCTGAAATAGAAACCCAGTTGAAGACCGCATACTACATCCTCACTACAGTTTTGTTTGTTTATTCACACTCCATGCATGCATATATTAAAGCCGTAACCGTAATCTGAGCATTTAGAGGTAGTTTAATGGGTCGTAAAGTTCACAATCAGATATCATCTTAACCTTCAGATGATTCATTTGGATGATTTTGGGGGATTTTAGTTCAGTGGCAACTTCTCCTCAGTAAGTGTAGGCAGTTTTAGCCAATTATATCTTGGAGCAACATGTATGGAAGGAATTAAACATGTTTAAGTAATGGAAATGCATGCAGGCTAAAAGTAATGTAAAGCCATGGAATTTTACGTCAGTAGTGGTGATGATGACAAGTGCGCACACATACCGTAACTATCAAGGAATGTATCTTGTTGCCAATGTGCAGCCCAACTGTATTTGCTTAATGTTGGTTTTCTTGTTTTAAATAGCAGCAATGGATCTGAAGGTAGGGCCGGAGGAAAATGTTGACGAGGAAGACGACGATGTCCCAGGTACAGACTGCTGCGTCACTAATTGTCTTTGCTTTAATTCCTCTTTCTGATAGTGATGACTCATACCAGTTTAGAGCATGTGGTAATTAGAGCTTCTTCCTCTGTTAAATGTCAACTCATAAGATTATCTACACATCATTGGTTCCCAAACTGTGGGGGCTCCGCTTGGTGGTCCACCAGAGCATTGCATTTTGAATTATTATTATTATTTATTTTTGGCAAGGGAAAAAAACATTTTCAAAGGGGTCTGCTTTTTCACAGCCTGTTGTGTGTGTGTGTGTGTGTGTGTGTGTGTGTGTGTGTGTGTGTGTGTGTGTGTGTGTGTGTGTGTGTGTGTGTGTGTGTCCAGTAGCCTTACAATATGTTATTTTTTTCTGGTGCTATTGCATGGTTAAATCCGCATAGGGTAATTGTATGGGTGGGGGGGATGTTGGTATCCGCAGTGGAAGTGGTCCCCGGGAAATTTGGGTTGGTACATAGTGGTACTTGGTCTGAAAAGTTTGGGAAGTCCTGATCTAAATTATATCAACCTCTTTTCCAAAACTATATATGACATCCAATTTGTAAAAGAAAAAAGGAAAGAAGAAAAAAAGAATTCAAGTTCATCATTCAATATCTCACTACTATAATAAGGCGAGGGGTTCCACGTCCCACACAACTGTTCAAATGCGCTTCAGTTGAACGGACACGTCTTCCTTGAGGGCAAACCAATGGGGCACAGTAGAAGTGAGCACTGCCTGTTGAGCGGGCGAGCGTGCAAGGCAGTGAGGGATGCTAGAAAGGAGTGTGCGAATCACGCAATATTTATTGCCTCTTAAATATAGAGGATTCAGTCTGTGAAAGTGTTACAATTTTGTCAACCAAGGACTTGTCTTTGGTTCCAATTTGTTCTAATTTTGTGGTGTAATAATTGTGTTGGCATCAGTCAGTGTTTTCAAATGGTTGATGTCCCATTTTGTAAGGAAACTTCAGCTTCAGAATGTTGGGAAAAATTTGCTTTGATCAATCGACGTCTGATTTACTTGCTTTCCTAACCTTCAAAAGAAAAATTGGTGTCACTTTTATCAAACAGTGGGCTGACGTTCCTCCTTGTTCTCCATCTTGCAGATCTTGTGGAGAACTTTGACGAAGCTTCGAAGAACGAAGCAAACTAATGAATCCTTTTCCCCACCAACCGTTTTACCTCTTGTGGACTCGCAAAGGGCATTTCCTCTCGTGGAGAAACGGTTGTTAAAGAGCTGCACTGCATCGTCTCCGGAGGTGAAGCACTTCAGTTTACCTACAACAGCAACAGCAACAGCACAACAACATGCAGATACAGTAGGTTTTTGTTTCATTGTGGAGTCGCTGAAACACCAGGAACTGTGCAGCACTCAAAGGACTTGGACACAAGCTTTCTACATGGTTACATGTTGCTAGTATTTAAGAGATTATGTTTATTAAAGTACCGTAAAAGTGATTTGAAGAATTCACCTCACATGAAATGGTGATTGTGGATTTAATAAAACATTTTTGGCTACTGAATTTTCTTTTTATTACTTGATTTTCAGATTTTTTTATTTATTTTTTGGTGTGGGCTGCAGGATGAATAGGCCGTTTTCACAGCAAACGTGAGGCAGTAAAGCAGGAGGTAAAGCAGGTGTAACCAATAACATTCATGAGGGCCCTGGCACTGGAACAACTAATGCAATGGAACCATCATTAATGGTATTGGTTACACCTGCTTTACCACCTCAAAACGGTTGCTGTGAAAAGGGTCTATAGTTGTCACCTGCCAACTAATGGAATACAAACTGATATTTTCTATATATTTGCTTTGATGAGCAGTTTACTAATTCATAGGTCACATCTGAACCATTATGTAACAGTAACACAGTGATGTAGGAGTGGATAATGGAGATGGGTAAAGTATCTTAAGTTTAAATACACTGCTTTTTCCTTAAACTTGCATTAGTTATATAGTCTATGGTTATATACTATTTACTAAAATAATAGGCTATGGATGTAATCCATTAAGATTGATCTAATCCTAAAAAGGAAGGTAAACTCGAATGTACATGAAGATCTGTTAACTGAGTTTAAACAGGTTTACACTCCCTGACATTCCTGCTAACACCACATGTCGTTTCCATCGGTCCTTTGCTGCATACTCTGATCAATGGGCGCTGTAATTGACTAGAAGAGGGAAACTGTCTTACAAGGTTACAGGGGATGAATGCCATTTTGGCTCTAGGGTGTGTTAACATGAGCAGGACCGAGCTGTGGGGCACACCGTGTGCCAGCTTTGAGCCAAAATGTCTTTGCTGCTGCTGCTGCTGCGGCTGGATGGATGTAACCCAAGCTGCGCTAAGCTAGCCAGCGTTATCCCGAGCAAAACCGGAAGCCATCTGTTGCTTGAAAGTAAAAGTTACAAACATCTCTTGGAAAATAAATAAGAAAGCGTAGATTCTGGGGTGTACAAAACAATAAGCGATAAACCCGGATCGAAGTATCGATTGAAATCTGTTGAGTCGTACTGTATATTAATGCTATAGCGCCTATAAATTGCATTGCATGAGTTTGTCAGAGAGTTTTATTTTGAAACGCCTATCCGGAAGTTAAATGATTTCTTTTGTCTTGACGCTGGTCCTTATTTTTCCCCATGTTAAACCTTGGGGGAGGGATCCTTGCGTGCTGTCGCACAACTACAGTAGACTACGGGCTGTACTTTGCCACTTGCACTGTGGCAGTAGTGGTCTACACACGAGGATACTCCAAAATAGCGTTCAAAGGCGATTAGCGCAGGTATGACGGATAACGTTACCAGCGGCGGGGTTTCGTGGCACTGTGCGTAAAGATGAGGATTCCTCCAGTGAGTAACGTTATACTCAATTTGTTTTCATGACATTTCACAGGTCTGTTGTTGCGCTAACGTTACAGCGCCATCGCAACGGCAAATATTGGCTTACCCACAGGCAGTATGGATTGATTTTGTTAGATTTTTAGTTTGTTTATTTATCGCTAGCGACGTTAATTGGTGGGGCGTTCCGAGAAGCTGCTTGACGAGCTCTGGAAACACTAAAACATTAACAATGAGAAGCTAGCTTCAATCTGTGATTATGTAAAATGGATGGAATTATTATGGGATGGCTTTGAGTGTATTGTAACCGGTCAAATTGTTAGCTACAAAGCCACCGGGTCTGTGATGATTATGTGACTGGATATGTGACTGTCCGTCAGAGCAGCAAGTCGCTGCCGCTCCTCGGCGCACGACCGCCCGCTGAATCCCTGCTGGCTGCTGCTGCTGCTGCTGCTGCTAACGGCTACATGGTTTTCCCGGTACAACGTGTTACTATTTAATGATACTATTATCCCTCCGAAAATTGCTACCAGTTTTCACAGCATTGTGCAAGTGACTGGGTGATAACTGTTTTGGAAACTTATTCATGGCCTTCCCCGGGTTTAACGTTAGTGGACACTGAGTTCAGCTAGCACAAACCAGCTAGTACAACCTGAGTACAACTATCCAAGTTCTGCTGCAAACAAACCTTCACTAGTATGGGATTTTGATGGTGCTCGGCTAGCCTACTCTATGTAATATAGCACAGACCAATTTTCGATTTATTTACCTAGTCTACTTCTGGGTGATATCCTCATTCTAGGCGACTTTTGGCCTGTGCACAGCCACAATGTCACTTATGGTTGCATAATCCAAGCAAATGGTCATCTATCTATTCTTGAGTGCTAGGGCTTCTGTTGCCCTGCCTCATCATTTGGTCTGCAGGGCCTCCTCAAACTCTGAAGATAGATTTTTGAAGAAGTGAGCCCATCCCAATACCACCTGGAATAGTCATCACAAGGGAGACATTTAATATGAATAATATCCTAAAGGGGAAGACCTGGTCAGATAATCGTTCAAGTGTTATCCCCCCCCCCCCCCCCCCCCCCCCCCCCCCCCCCAAATTGGTGTCACATTAATCTTATTGAAATACATACTAGACATCAAAGGTGGAGGCAGTACCACCCATAATTTACTTGTCTGGTCCTGTTTGGCATCTCTCCAGCATGGGCAATCCGATCCGTGAGAAGGAAACCTGATATGAAGCTTATACAGGACATTTGATATTATGCAGGTTTCTTACCTATAGCAAGAGAAGACGATATCAAAGTGGATCTTAAAACAGGATCCCAACCTGCGGGGATAGACTGACTAGAGCTAGTCTGATCCAACACAGACTTCCATTCAAGTACAAGCTCAGACTGTGTGTGTGTGTGTGTGTAGTAGTAGAGCCTTCAAAGATGTAGGTTACTGTATGCTTTCAGAAAGTATTACACATCTCTCCCTGAAGGCAGCCTGGCAGCGTGTTTTTTGCTGTATTGTTTTTTTGGTCTTGTGGTTTTTAAATGCAGATCAAAACATAGGGGAAAGGAGTACCATAATAGCATTTGACATTAGCTGTGAAGCAGGGAGCCACACAGCTTTCTCTGTGACAGGACCATAATACTCTCTTCACCTTCTCCCTGTCTTAAAATCTCAGTGGATTTATCTTTTTATCCCCTGTTGTCTTGTCAGATAAGTGATCATTTGTTAAATTGAAGATCCAAGTGTGACCTGTTACAGTATTTCTTGAGAGGATACTAACCTGTGGCATGCGACTCATTCTGTCTTCTTTAATCTCAGTTTCTTTAATCTCTAGCTATTCTTGCTGGAACACACACACACACACACACACACACACACACACACACACACACACACACACGTCTAAAAACTCTCAGTGGAGTAGGGGAGGCAACTCCCCAGTCCGCTTCCAGTCTAGGCGTCAATGATTACATAATGTGTCATTCAGTCATGCGATCAAGTTGTTAGAAAGTGATGTCAGTCCATTCTTAAAGAGGGGAAGTGATAATTTGAGGTTTCCTGTGTGCAGCCCCGCGCCCGCACCGGCGTGGCCGCAGCCAGCTGACTGTCTGGAGGAGGCCAATAGACTGTCTGGAGGGCGGGAGCAACAAAAGGAAATGGGCTCTCGTTCTGACAGAGAGGACTTAATGAACTCTGTGTGTTTTAGCATTCTGGCATTTCCGAGTGTATGCCCCTGTCTTATTTAATTTTCGCCGCCATGTCATGCATGTCCAGTCAGGCATGGTTAAAACTTATCGTCTTAGTAGTACAATGTTAGACCGTTTCATTAGTATGTCTCGCTCACAGTGAAGGCTGTTGCAGGGTGTAGTAGTGAATGGGGATTAACTGCAGTGCTCAATTGATCCAAGAATAGAATTGAGTCGCTGGTCCAGCTCTCATTACGCCATGTAGTTATACGCTTATGTTGACGCACACAACTAGAAAATGAGGTAGGAGGACACATTAAAATGTAATTCCCTTTGCAATTACGTTGATCTAATCTAATTTCCAAAAGAGATGTTGTTAAACAACAGCATGCTTTCATAGAAAGAGGTGCATCTTGGGTAGGCATTAGCAGGTGGGGTGCGCGGCCATGCCCAGTCTCGATTTTCTTGTTCTAAAGTAATTGCCTGTCCCTCTTTGATTTTGTTTTTTAACAGACAATGAATGTAATGCAGTCTTGCTACTTGAAAGTCAGTTGAGTTGAGGATCAGGTTGTTGGGAGTAGCATAAAATTGCACATGTTTTCTTCTAGACCCTGTGGCTTGCACAAACTGTCTAGGCAGAATCTTGCACTTTAATCTCAACACATTCTCCGACACACCCTCACACTCATCTGCTTTGGAGCTTCACTCCAAGTTTACATGTTTAAAAATACAACTCCTTCACTTCCTGTGACTAAAGATGCATTATTCAAGGCCTCTGCAGGTAATTAAATGTTAATCAGAGACATGCTCCTATCCTCATCATGGAGGCGTGTCTCTGTATGTTGCTCCCATAGTTCACCTTTTCACGCACGGCCCGGCCCGCATGGTGCGAGTTGGTTCTAGGGAGTCTTCATTCACACAGTGCAAAGGGAAATGTCTTTGCTGAGGATGGTGGAGGTCAGTTAAAGGCGTAGAACATACAAACAGGCTGTTTGTGAAAAGGTCACACTTTAGTGCCTGGATGTTACTGCTGTTCAGCTGTGAGGTCAGATGGGCGCGATTCACTCTAACCATATATTAGATCATCTTGTGCCCTTTGTTTTTGCTATTTGCTTAAAAACAGCATGGCCATTTTCATGACACGTTTTCATTGTTTGCTCCACAGAGACCCACCCAGCCACCACGCTGTTTACTGATAATTTAATATCATCACATATTAACAACATTACAGCCTGCCTCATGGCGTGGACTGAAGCAGACAACTCTAGTTCTTTTTGCCCTAGAATATTTTTTTTGCATACTAATAACCCCACTAAAAAAGCCAATAATTTTTGATAGTCAAACTGGTATGTAAAGTGTGGTGCTGTGTAGCTCTTGAGCTTGTTGCTAAAAGAGCCAGGGTTAAGAGTTCGATTTTCCACTAGGGTTGCCCTTACTTTTAGCCTAAATGAATGCACTCATGTTTCTGTAAGGCTTTCACCAAATGACGCAAGTTACATTTTAAAGTGGTTATTTGCGGGGTGTCTCGGTGGCTCACCGAGTAGACCGCGTACCATATGAGGGTCAGTCCTCCCTGCAGCGACCCGGGTTCGAATCCGGCCTGTGCTGCATGTCCTTCCCACTCTCCCTCACACACATTCCTGTTTCTTTCACAGTGTATGTCTCCCAATAAAAAGCATAAAAATCCCCCCAAAAATGATATAAAGTGGCAATTTGCAGGACTTTTGTCTCCATTTGGTGCTAGTAGTAAGCGCTCATTGTTGGTGTGTTTGTACACTGCACTTTCCACAGAGAGATCACCACCACTCAACATAGTGTGTCAGTACTGTCACTTTGGGTGCGTTCGTAAATAGGCACACCCCGAGCGCCACAGCGCACACTGGACCGTTCGTAAATTGGGCCCCGTTGTAATGTACCGTACATCCGCGCTCTCATTTCAGTGTAGAGCGTCAGGTTGGATTTACGAACGTACCCACTGTCTTTTTTCTTGGATTTCATGTTGATGAAGTTTGAGTTTCTGTAGGTCGCGCTCCCTTTCTTTGTCTGTTCAGCCATGGTGGCTATTACTAAGTTCTAATGGTAACTAGCTGGTTCCTCATCAAATTTATTCCAAACACAGGGTTCCTTCCCACGGTCGTGCAAAAAACTGGAAAAGTCACGGAGTTTCAAAATCTCATTTTCCAGGCCTGCAAAAGTCATGGAATTAGTAAAATCCTTGAATGTTTTGGAAAAGTAATGGAATTTTGTTGTGTGCACTGCATAATGAAATTGTTACAGTGGATGGATAATAACCTTCCAGGTTGGTAATGTGTAATTTTATGACAAATTTATTTTCTGTAACTATTGACATAACTTGGCTCGAAATGTACATTTTGGTGTTGGATTTTATATCAAGATTTTTTGTTTTAATGCAAAATCAATGTTTTATTTCAATAGCTTCGATGTAATGTGATGCAGTTACTCTAAAGCCCTAAGATCTGATATAAAGAGTTATCTTTGTCCAATCAATGTAGTAATAATTTCTGGTATTATTGATTCAGAGTCACCGCCTCTATGATTATGGATGCTTGAAATGTCATATATTTTTTTTTTACATTTTATCCATGAAAATCTGTGGGAACCCTGCAAACAAGCAAGCAACCCTAAGTAAACGCATCACTTTCATGAATTGGGTAGACACTAGGCCGTAGATTGAATCATTGTTGTTAATATCAGAGAAGAACAGAAGGAGGTTGATTTATACATATGAAAATGTCCCAGATAATTACTTTAAACGGAGGATTTATTTTGACAAGTGAAGTTGTTGGTGCTTGTTTGGGTCGAGCAGTACCGTCACCTGGCGCGTGTCGAAGTGTTTGTGGCTCCGGCAGAATGCATCTCCAAACCAAGTCATCCTCTGCCATCTGGACTGTGCTTATAATGATTTATAATGTGCTCCCATTAAAGCATTGTCAAGGTAAGGCGGCCGAACCACATTTGCTAAACTGCGCATGCTCAGAATGGCGCTAGAAATGAGCGCACAATATTTCTAGTTTATGATGAAGAGATGCTTTTTTTTGTGGGGCTGTACCACTTGTTTCTGGTACAAAGGTGTTTATACGAGGTCTCCCTCTGTCAGCCTTGTTGCTGGTGTTGCCGAAGTGGTTTGACCCATCGCTGCGTACTACATATATGTGTAGCCTCCTCAACCTCAAGCCCTCCTGTCCTGTGCCTTCACGGTTTTGTGCTGACGGTGTGTGGCCAAGCTTGCATCTTAAACTAAGCGGAAAATGTGTTGACGTCGCTCCTTTCTCCCACGGCCTTCACTCTGCGGAATATTTGGTCTCTGGTGTAATCCCTGGTTGCTCTTGTCCTTATGAGAACGACCCTGTAGTTCAGCCCGGCTGTTTGTCACTCGCCCACGCGTCAGTGACGTCACACACACACACACACACACACACACACACACACACACACACACACACACACACACACTCACACTCCAAGGTCTCTCCATCAGCAAGGTCAGGTTTGCTGTGGTGGTAGATAGCATAGTGTGAAATGTCATATTGTTACATCTCTAGTCTTTTGGAGTGTCTCCATTCCCACGTTTTTTATGGATTCTTTTTTAGAAGTCATATTTGTAGTTTTCCAGAGGGCCTGAAAGCACATTGAGCTCCGGGACTTTGCCCAGCTTACATTAAGGCACAACTGACTACTTGAGTCTGTGGCAGACCAGCTGGCTTCATTTTTCTAAAACTCACTTACTAAGAACTCCTTTCATACATATTAGGGCTGTGCCGATTCACTTATCTCCCGATTCGATACTATCACGATACTTTGGTGCCGATTCGATATATATTGCGATTCACGATTATTGCGATTCTACGATTATTGCGATTCGATATTACGATTTATTGCGATTTTTGTTTATTTTTTTCTTTTATTTTTTCAGTTTGTTTGCTTTTTTACACTAGATTAGAACATGGGAAAAGTTGAATCATACACTAGAGACTGTATATTATATATCATGAGTAGGGCTGGGCGATATAGTTAAAAACAGGGGCGGACTGGGATCATAATTCAGGCTGGGCATTAGATACCAAGCAGGCCAGGCCGATATGGGCCAACGCGCGTGAAATTTGGGCCGTTTGAAGCCAGATTTGGGTCCAATTTTACAATGAGATGCACCCACTTTAACCCTGAAGTGTAATTATTACTTCAGACTAACTAATAAAGTAATAAAACCACTAGTAAACCAGTAGGCGGCGCCTGGCCTGCTGTTCAGTGAGTGGCCTGACTGCAAGCACCCAAAAAAAAAAAAAAAAAAAAAAAAATTTTTTTTTTTTTTTTTAATTTGCTATTATCGATTCTGGAATAAAAGATCGATCCAAAAAATCGTGACATTAAAAATCGCGATACTTAGGTGAATCGATTTTTTCCCCCACCCCTAATACATATACGCGTATACCAGCAGCACACCAAGAGAAGAGAGAAGCAGTGCTTTACTGATGGGGTTTCCCCTCCCTGTGTCTCAGGTGTGGGCGCTGGGCGCTTGCCAGACTGGGTGAAGTGAGACCGAGAGAGAAGCCTGCTGAGATCCACAGCGCCGCCTGGGACTGCTGAGGAGGACCTCGAGCAGGTGAGGATTGACGCGGAGATCATTGTTGTTTTAGAGCTAAATGTGTTCTGTACAGTACAGAGGCTTTCTACCCGCGTCAGGGGAGTATGGAAAATGATTTAAACAATTTCCACCTCCTTGGAAACTATGGAAAAACACAAATCATGACAACGTTGAGGAAACGTCTGGACATTTCACCACTACCACCCATGTCTGGATTACCAACAGGGCATGCAGGTCCTGAAAGGCCCAGGTTTGCACAGAGATAATAATTGTGTAAAGGATAAGTTAATTAACTTTGGACCTTGGATATAATTTGTTTCTTACATACTTGTAGTATCGAACTGCAGAAAGTATTGGCCCCTGAGTCAGCTGTTGGTTGAAACGGCGAGCTCCTCTTGCTAGGCCTCTTCCTGCTAACAAGCAGTTCATATTGGTTTTGTTTGGTGTTCCCGAGCCTGCCTCTCAGCGCTTCAGCCAGTAAATAAATACACCAGCGAAGAAGAAGAGACACAGGCTAATACACGTAGCTAATGCAGTAAACGGACGTCAGCAAACAACCTGCAACAATACAGAGTCCAATAAAAAGTCCACACAGAAAAAGAAAAAAATATTTATCTAGTGAAGCCCGTTTGGCCAAACAGCAGTAATGTGACCGACGTAGGGGGGAAACTACAGTCGGGGTTGTGTTTTTGGTTCATGGAGGGACCTTTTACATTAGCGTTAGCTTGTTGTATTAGCTTGTTTTGTTAGCTGCTGTTTACCACAAAACTTACTGCAGAAGACTTTATACCTCTGTGTTGTTACCGGAATAATCTGGAGCAATAATCTGGAGCAACATCTAACCCCACATCAAAAAATCCGTACTATCCCTTTAAATTCCTGGATCACCAACATTACAAGCAATCGGTAATAAGTAATGCAAGAGTCAGAGATATTCAGAGGTTTGTTTAATTTTTTTATTTGAAGATACTTTTTTTTGCCATTTTGCCTTTATTGATAGGACAGTGGGCACTGGGCAGACAGGGAAGGTGGGGAGAGAGAGCGGGGATGACGTGCTGCAACGGAGCACGGGTCGGATTCGAACCCGGGTCGGCCGCGTGAAGGACTAAGCTAATCAAGAATGATAATGAAAGAGAAAAGTGCTAGGAAAGAAAATAAGAGAAGTAAGAACTAAGGAGAGAGTAAGAAGAGATCGTTTTTCCTTCAAAGATATTACAGTGAGTAGAGGAGGAAGATGGGGCAGTTGAATATGAATCATTAGGTGCTTTTGGACCAAACAGTTCTGAGGACTCCCTGAGAGGAACTGTCTACTGTGGAGCTTCCCCAAAAACGACACACAGTACCTTCAAGGCTTTTTTTCTGTTTGTATCCGCACCACCATAGGAGCATTGAAGTGATGTCATAAGCCTAGTAGCTTCACAGCAAAGCAAGTGAGAGTTCACGGGGGATTGATACTACTTTGGCTAACAGTCAATTAGCTAGTTAACGTTGGCTTGCTAAAAAAGAGAGCAAGATAAGGTTAGTGTGATGATACTTATCGCCTTGGCCGTACATTTACGTCACTCAAGGTTCCCGCTTGTGCTGGGAGAGTACCTACCCTGAAGTAGGAGCTAAAAAAAAAGTCCCTCAAAGCGCCGGTCTAAGAATCGTCCCCAGTTCCTGTGGTGAGGACACAATAAAAAGGGGGGAGTTCCTCCAACTGTTCTTAGAACTATGAAAAAGTTCCTCTGGTTTGAAAATGCCTATTGGGTGAGGGTGACATGAGGCCATCAAGAGCCTTCAAGAGCCATCTCCGCCATATACTGTACTGTAGTATAGAATGTAACAGTATAAGTTCAAGTTGGTCAATGGTCAGGTATTGATGACATGCTTGTCTGGATGCTGACCCTCCAGGTTCACTCGGCCGCCGGCAGGGTGGAGCTTCCTGACCCATGGAGAATTACTTCCAGGCCGAGGCCTTCAACCTGGACAAGGTGCTGGACGAGTTTGAGCAGAATGAAGGTGAGAAGCCAGCTGACGCCAGGAATTTGTTTTCTAGGCATGGAGACGAGACAATGACAGAGATGGGCAAAGAAGACGTAGCCACAGGGTTGAAATTTGAGCAAAGCTGTGGCTCTGGATGCCGTGAGGTAACCCGTGAATAAGTGAGGTAACCTGTGAATAAGTGATTGGCATTGAAAAGGCAGGTGTCAGACAATAGAGTCCCGCAGGGATGACGTATTTCTGTAGTCGGAACGCGGAGGTCCCAGACTTCCGGGTTCTTCACTGTTTCTGCCTATGGGATTTTTGAATGGGTTTTTGGCGCAATGCTTCAAATAAGGTCTGTGGGCAACGCAAGCTTATTCAAACGAGAACCTGTGTTCAGCGAGATAATCTTCACACGTGAGGACCACTTTCATGAGTTTTGAAGCGTAAATGCGAGCCCTAGAAGTAAAAAGCGCATGCTAAGGAATTTCAGAACTACACACAGTGTCGCATAGGCTTCCACGTCACGTCACCACAGCCAAATTCAACCTGGAGTGTTGTTGATGTGTGCGCTGCTGTGCACTGAGTACCCCGGGCTGAACCAGGTGAGGGAAAGAGAATTTCCGTGTTCGTGCTTTGAAGTGGTGACGTTATTGACGTATAATATCCCCGTCGACTCAACAGTGTAGTCTCATTTAGCCGTTTGCTAGCTAGCCGCCCTTTTAACGGCACGTAAAAGCTTCAAAACTCATAAAAAGTGGTCCTCATGTGTGAAGCTTATCCTGCTGAACACTGGTTCGCGTTTGAATAAGCTTGCGTTAACCACAGACCTCATTTGAAGCATCGCGCCAAAAGTGTTATCATCGATGTTTTCTGGACTCATTCCTGCGGCTCTCTATTTGCCGCCCAGTGAGTCATTAGCTTAATATTTGCAGGTGCTGACTGAGGGTGGGGCTTAGTATTTGCAGGTGCTGAATGAGGGTGGGGCTTAATATTTTCAGGTGCTGACTGAGGGTGGGGCTTAATATTTGCAGGTGCTGAATGAGGGTGGGGCTTAATATTCTCAGGTGCTGACTGAGGGTGGGGCTTAATATTTGCAGGTGCTGAATGAGGGTGGGGCTTAATATTCTCAGGTGCTGAATGAGGGTGGGGCTTAATATTTGCAGGT
Source organism: Poromitra crassiceps (assembly GCF_964638095.1). Taxonomy (NCBI): domain Eukaryota; kingdom Metazoa; phylum Chordata; class Actinopteri; order Beryciformes; family Melamphaidae; genus Poromitra; species Poromitra crassiceps. Next base: position 22,029,837 of record NC_139639.1, read on the forward strand.
GCTGAATGAGGGTGGGGCTTAATATTCTCAGGTGCTGACTGAGGGTGGGGCTTAATATTTGCAGGTGCTGAATGAGGGTGGGGCTTAATATTTGCAGGTGGTGAATGAGGGTGGGGCTTAATATTTGCAGGTGGTGAATGAGGGTGGGGCTTAATATTTGCAGGTGGTGAATGAGGGTGGGCAGAGAGGGAATAGGACTTAATTGGATTACTCATTTCCCCTGGGCTCGTGCGCGACTGTGTAATTGGTGCAAAGCAGGAGTCAAGAGTGGAAAGTATGTTTTTTTTCTTCACACATAATGCTTACAGTAGGGAAAGAAAGTGTATTCGGGCTCACAGGGTTTCTTTATGGTGATTTTTAAAGTAAACATTGCATTAATGCACATTGCGGACTATCCAGCTCTCCAGTATAAACAGTCTGTTTATTATATGGGGAAAGATTGCTCCTTTCCTGGGTTCTTCAGAGGTGACCCCGGAATAAATGCCAGTCGTGCTGATAAGCACAAACACACACAGATACGCACACAGACAGACAGAGACAGTATGTGACTGTGCGCTCAGTGTGTGTTTTGGCTGTGAGTGATTATCTGTGTCCTCTGCCAGAGATCCAGCTTGGCAGATTAAGTGTGTGTGTGTGTGTATGCGCGCACGTGTGTGTGTGCGTGTGTGTACAGCACATACTAAAACAGCCTAGCATGAATTCCAACGAAGGTAGCAGAGCGGTGCAGTTGGAACTATGCACTTATTTTGCTTTGCTGGCACGTCTTTTTGGAGTGTGTGTGTGTGTGTGTGTGTGTGTGTGTGTGTGTGTAAAATAATGAGTTTGAAGAATTTCCGCTCACATGCCACTGTAGCATTCATGTGTCAAGTTGACTGATGGCTCCCAGGGGGAACGGAGCAGTTTGGCCCACTTTCTCTCAGAATTTCCCAGTCCATCCAAACACTAATTTCCCAATCCATGCCAACCTCATTTCTCAATTTATCCCCTGGTTTCTTTCCTCCCATTTTTAGCCGTTTCAATCACCTGGGAGTGTGTATCGTTTTATTAGTTCTCCTCAGGAAGTTCATTTGAGGATTCCTGTCTTGCTATTGTGGTTCATGATCTCTTTGCTCGTACCCGGTAGCCGCTTCTTCTTCTTTTCTCTTCCATGTCTTGGGATAAAAGGTTTCTTATGCCAGATATAGATCTGTTTAAGTGGTAGGTGCAGTGCAGCCAGCATTTGACTGTACTTTTGAGACCTTTGGCACAGGGAATCCCCTATAATCCCCTGTTTCCCTGTCCTCTTCTCTCCCAGATGAGACGGACACTCCCACACTCTCGGATGCCAAGTGGACCCAGATCCTGGCCCCGCCGGCCCACCTGCTGTCGCTGAACCCCGCCCTGGCCCACGCAGACCTCAGCCCCCGGGATAGTCCGCTGCCCTTCAAGACCCTCGCAGACTCCTCCTCCAGCGGCTCCCCGGGGGCCGACCCGAAACGGCTCCCCGGTTCCGAGGCTCCATCCTGGGGGGAAGAGCGGCCGTCGGACGTCCACAGCCCGCCCCTCCCCCAGCCCAACATCGGCAAACTGGTGGGCACGGACGACCTCTCGCCGCCCCACGTGTCGGCCTGTAGCGCCGTGGAGAACGGCCACCCCGCCAGCCCAGAAGACAATGGGCTCAGCAAGGAGAGCAGCTCTTCTCCTGTTCCTCCCCCAGACAACCAGCCTGGTGCCTCAGACCTCCATGAGGAGCGGAGAGACTCCCCAATGGGGGGTGGGGGTCTCCACGTCAGTCACACTCGCTTCACTTTTGAGGAAGGATTTGGACAGGAAGAGGCTCCAGTTGAGGGGAGTCATCCAAGTTGGGAAGCAGCATTGCCAAGCAGGGAGAGTGCCAAAGAGGAGGCCGTTACAGCTGTTTCACAGGACTCTGGTCAAGAAAGACACAAGGCAAACCCTGAGGGACACCAGGGGGAAGGTCTCCAGAATGGGGGAGGGGTTGTTCAGGGTGGTTGTGAGGGAGAGGAGAAAGGTTTGCCTGCTGATGGGCTCCTAATTGAGGGGAAGGAGAGGAGAGGTGGTCCAGAGGGACAGATAGACCAGCTCTCTGCGATGAGAAGCCTCCCTAACGGTCTGGAGCAGGGGGAAGGGAACCATGACAGGCATACGGAGGTAGAAGAGGAGGAGGATGGCTTTTCTCCCAGTCCTGTCCCCTCCAAAGAGGACTCTGTAACTGAGGAGAAGGAGATGGAGGAGAGCAAGCAGGAGATTAGCGATGGGGCAGCTGTGGGGTCAGGTACCGTCCAATCGAAACTCAACAACAATCGGCTGCAGCCGGTCAGTGTGCCCTATGGAGGGGCGCGGCCCAAGCAGCCGGTCAGCCTCAAGCTCCAGATCCCACGGCCTCTCTCGGGCCAGGTCCAAAACCAGCTCGGCCCGTCCCCTGTCGGCAAGAACAAGAACCTGGACAGCCAGTGTCGGACAGGCGTACCCTCAGAACCGCCGGTCAGTGGGGCCGAGCAGGGTGCGGTCGGGGTGAATGGAGAGAGTGTTGACTCTCCGTCCCTGATGCCCACAGAGAGTCCAGACAACGACCTCCAGGCAGGCCAGCTGGGGGCGCTGTCCAGGAAAGCTGCCAGCTCCCTGGGAGAGGTTGCCCCCGTGTGGGTGCCCGACTCCCAGGCTCCTGTCTGTATGAAGTGTGATGTCAAGTTCACCTTCACCAAGAGGAGGCACCACTGTAGGGCCTGCGGCAAGGTCAGTGGGGCTATGTGGCCCATTTTAAAGGGAAAATACACCCTAAAACTCCCTAAAAAACCATATACAAAACAGACAAAATAGAAGAAGACAAGAATAACGAGAAGGAAAGCATTGCAGATTTTAAAATACAGGTCAGCGTAATTAATATTCCATCAGTGGCTTAAAGAAGCTGTGTTGGACTTAATGGACGAGGGAAATAATTAAATGCAGTAGTAGGGTTGGGCTGATGGACGATGCTATCGCCCATTGCCGATGGCCGGCAGGCATCGACCACTGAGCTCTCTACACCGTGAATGACCTCGACGTCCAAATCAGTATTCGCATGCTTAGTTTTTTCTCTCCCTCCCTCCCTCCCTCCACGGCGCAGCTGAGGGCAGGTCATGTGTGGGTCATGCACAGTCCAGTAACTTGAGTGTCGCTTCATGAGGTGGCGTCTAGTAACTTCACACACCCGGGACGCACCGGGCAACAAACAAATGCACATTCACGGTGCTGAGAGGTCTTTGCTATTTTCAACCCAATGTGTGTGTGTACATGTTTGTTTCTATAAAGTAGCTCCATTATTATGAGCGAAGCTAGGCTGTGTAGTGTCTCACCTGCTGTGTCACATGATATTCAAGCCGCTACACAGCCGTCACCCCCCCCCCCCCCCCCCACACACACACACACACACACACACAGTCACAAGAACGACCAAACAAAAAACCACCATCCATCGTGATGTTTCACTGTGGACATTATCATATGTTGGTAGACAATACATGCATCGTCCAACTCTGTGCAGTAGTTTGAATGAGATCCTTTGTAAGGCCTTAGTGAGCAGATTCAGTGGCTGTGCAGGTAGCTCTGTAGCCGGCCACACTGCAGAGCCGTGCAGCCAGTGCCTGAAAGCGGAGACGTGGTAGCTGACTCTGCACTGGGAAAATGGCCGGACTGCTGCTTAATTTCCCCTGGTGGTAAACAAACACACACACACAAACACATGCGCACACACACACACACACACACACGCCCGCTGCCACTTGAGCAGGGAGGAGCTGGCACTGCAATAATACTGACACCAGCAAACAATAGACACAGCGGGATGCTCAAAACATGACCAGCACTAAACAAGCTGATGATGCTGAGTCACTGGAAGTAAACAGATTCTCCATCTACTGTCCAATCATTTGCTAAATAGATGTTGGAGGATAATGGTATATAATGAGGTGTTAATATAATGACCGTAATGTGCCCTGTGTGCACAGTTGCAGCTCTTTGCAGTGCTGGCAAAACACAGGAAATCAATGCCCATAAAAACTGTAGGTTTGCCGCACACTTAATCACAACTTGTTTTCAATTATTTACATTTGTAATTGTTTATAATGTACGTAAAACCATTTGGAGGAAATTGCTCGTTTTGCATAACTAGCTTGCTCATCCTGTGTGTGTGTGTGTGTGTGTGTGTGTGTGTGTGTGTGTGTGTGTGTGTGTGTGTGTGTGTGTGTGTGTGTGTGTGTGTGTGTGTGTGTGTGTGTGTGTGTGTTCAGGTGTTCTGCGCGGCATGTTGCAGTCTAAAATGCAGGCTGATGTACATGGACAGGAAGGAGGCCCGTGTCTGCGTCACCTGTCATTCTGCTCTGATGAGTGGTGAGGAGCTTCACGAATAGAAAATTCAATCCCTCAGTCTGTATTTGTGTAGCATATTCCTCATACATGTACATGCAATGTAATGTTCTCTGCAATAAAAAAAAAGAGGATCAAAGATGATAATCAGTCAAATGAGACAGAAAAAGAAAATTAAGTTATTATTATAAAATAATAGTGCTTGTTTCTGTGATTGTATTCATTTGTCCCCTTAGTTAAAAACAATGCTGAGCACATGTAGCAATTTCAATACGTTTCTATAACTGGTAGTTTCAGCCAAGCAGTCTGATTGGACAACGATGTTTTGCTAATAAGCCCCATAAGACACAGCTACAAGTTATTCAAAATGGATCCATTGTTTCCATCTCAGTTATTTCAACTGATGATCATTTACGCAGTACGCTTCACCAGGACAAAGATTCCATTTACACCTGGCACTAACATGCGTTTTGGGTGAACAGATTGCAATCCGATTGCTCTCCAGCTCGAACGTCATCACGCGCGCGCCCCCTGAACGTGTGCATGCCTGTTTCATACATGCACAGGGAAATAGAGGTTATTGTTAAGCTCAAATGCACAGTGAACGTCCCCTTCACCTGGACAAAACGATGGCCGATCACGCAGCACTGCATCTATTTCTTTATCTGTTTATTGACAATGACACTGGGTCCGAGACACACACACACACACACACACACATATTACATACGTTTTCCGTGCATGTCATTGGCTGTAACCACCTGTGTTGCGTTCAGGTAACATCCTAAATTACAATGTTATACAATTGAGAGCATAATTTCTCTTTTATATGAAAGGAAAATGAGGGGGAAAGGGTTCGAACCCTTTCCCCCTCATTTTAGAGAGATAGATAATTTTTAGCCGGTCCATGGTGACAGGCTGCCTGTGTGTGTGCGCATCTGGCACAGCGGTGAGATGAGGGCACACACCGGTGCGGTGCTGCCGGGGAATTGCGGGTGTGCGCGCCGTCACCGACTTCCGAAGATTATGTATTTCCGTATGGTAGTTGCTGAATGCGTTTTGAGAGGACGCATTGCATTTACACTTGTGTTAAATGTTGTCATAATGCGTCCCTGACCACCTCCGGAGGTGGTTTGGCCGATCAGATTGCAATCCTTCTTCAATGCGTTTTGGGGGTGTTTACACCTGTACTTTCAAGTGATAAAATACAATCGGATTGCAATCTGATGGCAGAAAACGCATGTTAATGCCAGGTGTAAATGGCCTCAAAATGGCTCTTAATAGACACTCGCTGGGGATCCAACCCGTGACCTTCTTACACAGAAACACCTAGGGCAGTCTCTCTAATCACGTCACCCCTGTCTCTGCCAGCTCCATCGTGGGAGAACCCAGCCACTGGAACCAACCAGAGTCCGAACCCCAACAACCCGGCGGAGTACTGCTCCACCATCCCCCCGCTGCAGCAGGCCCAGGCGTCTGGGGCGCTCAGCTCCCCCCCGCCCACCGTCATGGTGCCTGTGGGAGTCCTCAAACAGCCCGGCTCTGACGGTACAACCTTTACCACAAAGAAATCCTCTTAGCGCTGTAGTTTTCACATTTTTAAATGTACAGCCACAATCTGCCCTCACTGCATTAAAGTATGAAGCAGTGTTTGATTTTAGCCTGTTAGTTCTCTGTGTGTGTGTGTGTGTGTTTGTTGCGTTTGTGTTTTTGTGTGTGTGTGCGTGTGCGTGGATACGAAATAACAAGGAAAAAGAAAAATGTCTAATTCTTTGCATGCCTCTCACCTGCAGGGTCCCTCACACGGGAGCAGAGGAGGGTGTGGTTCGCTGATGGGATCCTACCCAATGGGGAGACAGCGGAGTCCCCCAAGCCTCCAGCCTCCAGCCCCGCCCCCTCCCGGTCGCTGGCGGTCTCCCCGTATTCGAACAAATCCTCCACGTCTGAATCCTCAGAGGTAGGCTCGGCTCCAAAAGGTCACCGATTCACCTACAAAACATTCAGCTACAGCTAATGCTCTTGGTTACGCTTGTTCGGGGGCAAATTTGCTACTGAGTTAGTTGAAGGTTGTCATAAAGAACTCTTTTGTTTTGGAGTCTTGGTGAGTTCCTGGCTGGGTCACAAACGGCAGCGAACAGGTAGTAAACAGCCTTCAAAAGAAACATTCTATGTCGGCTTAATCGGAGTTAGTAACGGCACTAGACTGAAATGCTCAAAACTGGAAGGCACAGTGCAGTGTTTCTGTGTAAGCCAATGGCTATAAGTAGTTTAAGTTTACCTCGCGACAGATGACGGAACAATAAATTGAGTTTGGTTGTTTTCGCGGTCGTGCCGGACACTCATGCCGATTCACGGCCTGTTGAAAGGACCGATTGTTGCCTTAAATTCAGATGACGTGCTGCTGATGCTAGGCAGACAGTCTGCAGTCCCAAAGTTCAGTATGAAGTCAGGCGTTCCCGTGAGCCGTGACAGCCACTGTGAAAGTCTGTCCTGCTGGCGTGAACTGGCTAATGCATGGTTTGACTTCACTGCCAAAGGTTCTGCTCAGCAGCGAGCTGGCTGCTTCCCCTCGTGAAGTGTTCTTGAGCTACATGCCAAACGGCGAGTGATTAAACACAGATTTAGCTGATCGCTGCTGCACTTTTTCACTGTTCTCCGCTTTTAGCACTTTGAGATTTACTTCCAATGACAAGGGAATCTAAAATAAAATGTCCAGTATTTCTTTTTTATTGAGAAAGCTGAGAGTATGAGCAAACTCAATCCCAGGCCAGTAAGAGGTTTTAACTGGCTGCTACACCACCTCTTGGGAACGATTAATTGTATTACTGTCATGTTATGCAATAATGCGGACCCATCCAATTGGCGGCCCGCGGGCCACTTCTGGCCCGGAGGCAACCTCCGAGTGGCCCACGTTCCATGTTTGACGGCCGCTCCCGAGCTCGGTTTTTAAGCTACAGGGGAGCTTCTGGTATAGGCGGAATCTAGACTAACTAAATATGATGATGCTAGCTCGCTGGCAAGCGGGTGTAATAGCTCCAAACTCAGTAAAGTTTTTGACAAATGTGTGTGTGTGTGTGTGTGTGTGTGTGTGTGTGTGGACTGTGGAGGGGGACAGAGATACTGGTAGAGATAGTGCGTTATTGGTTACTGTTGCCACTTGTTATTCTGTGCATTGATAGATCTTTTCTTATTTATTCTGTTTCTGCATTTTGTGATGTTCCTGGGTCAGAGATGAGACCTTTTTCTTTCTTTTAACCACTACATTCATTTGCTTTTTGTTGTTATTACCAAAAGCAACAACAAAAAGGCTGCTGAAAATGTCCCGCCCATCAACAATTCCTTTTAAAATCTGGCCCAATTGAATTTGTAATTGAATAGCCCTGCAATTCAAACAAGCAATCTGAGCCTTGCCGATAATTCCCATGAATCACCGCTATCTGTGCTGTATTAGTTGCTAAGCCAACTCGACTCTCTCTCTCTCTCTCTCTCTCTCTCTCTCTCTCTCTCTCTCTCTCTCTCTCTCTCTCTCTCTCTCTCTCTCTCTCTCTCTCTCTCTCTCTCTCTCTCTCTCTCTCTCTCTCTCTCTCTCTCTCTCTCTCTCTCTCTCAATTCTTATATGTATGTATGGGTTTGAGGTATGTGTTGGCCATTCCTTAAGTTACAAGCCTTGAAAGAAAAGAGACTTCTCGCGGGCACTTTGTTTGTTTCAATTATAAGGTTGTGATGCATTCCAAAAAGATTAAATGCAGCTAAATAAAAAAAATTGGACCCGGACACAAAAGACTCATTTATTTAAAGCCAGCAGGGTGGTGGCACTTCTTGTGCTGGCTTTAAATCAATGGCAAAGCGCTCTGCGAGAGTCGACTTTTGAAGCCTTAGTATGTGCTTCCCATTTTTGATCTTGCTGGGTGCACATTTTTTATTTAGCCGTATACAAGCCATGGCACCCGCAAGTCCACTCTCTGTGATTATAGAGAGCCAAAGTGAACGTCACTTCCTGCTTTTCTCCCTGTACCAACGTGTGAAAAATATGAATGGTGGTGAACGGAGCGCTACCTTTTTGATCCTGTTTGAATTGTGCCACGGGCGTACACACGTCATGTTTGTCAATGTAAGAGATAACTCTGCAAGCCGAGAAAGTCGCAGTTTGTGGTAAAACTGTGGCACTATAAGTTATAAATCAGACAGACTACGCACAACCAGTCGCGTAAGTGACGTCTCTCCCGCCAGTCCATTGTTGTTGATGGTGTGGCGTATAATGTGTAAACTAAACCTTACATTTCTGTTTCAGGACAAACTGTGACTTTCTTGACATGCATAGTTATATTTTAAATTGACCAGATTTAACATGTGTACCCCGTGGCACAATTCAAACGGGATCGAAAAAGTAACGTCTGTCTCCGTTCACCACCGTTGCGTTTTTTCTGACGCTGGTACAGGGAGAAAGGCAGGAAGTGGCGTTCACTTTGGCCCTCTATTGGTGCTGTCGACGGCACTTGGCTGCACCTTGCACTTATATACATGTCTGTCAACCCCAGGATCACAGGAAAGAACTCTCTTTGGATGTTGTCCGTCGCTGTGTTATTACACCTCACTGTGTGTTATAACCTCCATCTGCCTCTCCTCATACCCACCCCTGCCTCTCCTCATCCCCTCCAGGCGGCCCTGCCCCCTGCCGCCGCCCCGGTGGGCAGCCCTGTGGGCAGCTCCCTCAGCCTGATCCCGGAGGACGGGCTCCCTCCCATGCTCATCTCCACTGGAGTCAAAGGAGGTACGGGAGGCCACGTCACAGGTGCTTGCCTTCATCCTCACCATTCTGCTGCCTTCCTCATTGCTCGGCTGGCGTGCGTGCGTGTATCTATTTGTCGGGTCTGTTTTATGTGCTTTGTTGTACCCCGGCTCATGTCACCGCCACTCATTGCCAAATGTGGGGAGAGGGGGCGGAGAGAGGAATTACACATGTGAAGGCTACGTTTTGGGCCTAAACAAAGGGGGGAAGGAGTGTAGCTGTTTGCTAACTCGGGGGCGTTTATTTTCCCCTGCTCTTCCTGCTCTAACCTCATCTCTGACCCTCTTCCCATCTTCACCCCATGCCCCAAACCTCCTCCCCCCCGATTCGTCACGCTCTGACACTCGTCTCCTGCAGACTACGCGGTGGAGGAGAGGCCGTCTGAGATCGTGCTCATGCAGCAGCTGGAGGAGGGAGGTCCAGACCCGCTGGTCTTCGTGCTCAACGCTAACCTACTGGCCATGGTCAAGCTGGTCAACTGTGAGTTCCCCAGCTAGCTCCTTTCTACCATTCAAAAGCAGTGGTTCTCTACCTGGGGGTCGCAAGATAATGACAGACACTCCAAACGACACTATACCCTACGTCTGTCACCCTTTTGCTGCTATTGTCCTGAGTCAGTCACTTTCCTTTTTTGTGTGTGAAGATGCAGCTAGCAACTAGACAGCTAGTGTGGGGAAAAAAAACATCTGATTAAACTGGTCATGCAACCACCAATCACAGTTGTGCACAAACATATGAGCACCATAGTGCCTTGTGTTTGTCTCCACTCATTACACATGGATCTATTGGGTTGACAACACATGTGACTAAACTAAACACATGTTTTACATCCATTTTGAGGCTGTGAAAGGTGTATAAATAGCAGTGAAGTACATCTGTGTTTTGAGTAACAAATGGGTTATTAAAGTACCCAAAAAAAACGTCCATCTACAAGGCAACTTCTTTCAAAAACATTTGTCAACATAGCTAAAATTCAGATGGTTAAATAAATGTATTGTATTTTTAGAATGTCATAGATGTGGAGTACTGTATGAAATGATTGTGGCTCTGATGCACCTGGGTAACTATATCTGTCTGATGTGACAAACCCGTTTTCTGACCTCCTTCCTGATCCCACAGACGTAAACAGGAAGTGTTGGTACATGACGACTAAGGGCATGCACGCCGTGGGCCAGGCGGAGGTGGTCATTTTGCTCCAGTGTCTGCCTGACGAGAAGACCATCCCCAAGGACGTCTTCACCCACTTTGTGCAGCTCTACCAAGAGGCCCTCACCGGTAAGAACGAGAACAGCAAGCTCCACCAGGAGCCCCACTAGGAAATTAGACCGCCTCCGCCATGGGCCCCTCTTGGGGGAAATGGCAGCTCATTAGTAGTTCAGTCTGGAGGGCCACAGGTGAGTCAGTCTGTCTCAGTCAAGTGCTGCCCAGTTAAAAATGAGCTAACCCTAAAGGGGAAAATGCTCTACTTTTAAGTCTGCGGAGACGACAGGTGCATCTTGTCCTCTATTTGGAAACCAGGTTAGCGTCCACCACAGCTGAACTGTGTCTTAACCTCCTCTGGAAAAAACGTGTGCCCTGCTGTCGGGTCGCTTGCCTCCAGGCTCATCACTTCGCCACCATTTGTCCTGCGTTTTAACGCCGTATTCTACGGAGCGAAAACCGCTAATATCGGCTGACTTTGCCTGCTCGCTGCCCTCAGGCGTTTGTCTTTTTACATCTTCACCGCACACTCTGTGGCAAATTGACGGCTGTGGAAGGGAGCCATATTGTCTCTGTCGTTCCCGGTTAGGTCGCTGTCACTCAGGCCTCGGGAAGAAGCGCATAACTCCCGACCGCTAAGCTTGGCCTTGCCATTAGGGTTATCGTGTTATGTGCAACATAAAGCCAGTGATCTGGACAGAGATAATTAGTAACGTGAACCCCGTGTGGGTAGTATGAGGTTGTAGGCCGAGCGTGCGCGGCTGTCAGAGAGGTTTAGTCACCGAAAGGATGAGAAGACGCGTTTCTATCCACTCTTGTAGGACTTTATACAGACTCAGGCAAGGCCCTTTATCCACACAGACTAATCCAAGGAATATATTGAGAGCCTCAGCCTTCTCTCGCCTTCTCCTTTTCAGAGGATGAAAACTCTCCACTTTCTCTCCTCTTTCTGCCTTCGCTCCTCACTTTCATGTTCATTTTCCTTTCCTTATCCTCTCCTTTCCATTACACCATTCGTAACCCATTGTAATGTTTCTCCCAATCTCCTCCTTTTCTCCCCCCCCTCTCTCTCCTCTCTCTCTCTTCCCTCCAAAAGGCAACGTGCTGAGCCACCTGAGCCACTCGTTCTTCACGCAGAGTTTCCTGGGCAGCAGGGAGCACGGTGGCTTCCTGTACATCAGCCCGTCCTTCCAGTCGCTGCAGGAGCTGCTGCTGCCCAACGCGCCCTTCCTCTTCGCCATCCTCATCCAGAAGTGGGAGACGCCCTGGGCCAAGGTCTTCCCCATCCGCCTCATGCTGCGGCTGGGGGCGGAGTACCGATGTGAGTGCAGACGCCGAGTGGGCTTGGTGCTCTGTCAATCAATGAATTCACCAATACAAACCGCATGTAGAAACAAGAGATGACAGAGTAGTAGTCAATAAATAATAAGAAATTGTATTCATAGCATCTTTTGAAAAGCAGTTTCCAAAGAACTTTACAGGGCTTAAAAGCACAATATAGAAACAAGAGTTTACATATAAAATAGTCAATATATAATGAAGTAATAAATTAATAGGCTTATTACATAGCAGTTTTTCAAAAACGCCTCGCAGAGCAGTAAAAGAAACAAGAGATTACACTACTACTTCATACATACAATACATGTATGTATATATGTTGCATACGTAGATGTTTTATGGATGGGCAACTGCAATTGTGAAAATGTGTATTTTATGCAACAGGCACTGTGTCAAAGACAAATTTCCTTCGCGACAATAAAGTATCTACGGTAATCTAATTTTATACTTATAATTTTAAACAAAGACATGATTTTACCTTCAAAAGGGCTTACGCAGTTGAATTGAAAAGGTCAAATTTTGGGAAATTCTGCTCTTGTCTTGTTTAGCACTATATGAATTTATTTAAAAAGGTGTCAGGGCTGCTGGACCTTTGAAGTGCATATCCTTCTGTTGAACGTCTGGCAGGACTGAAAAGATCCGGCTTGATTTACAAAGCTTAGCAGACCATGTATGTCTGAGTCTTCATACGCAGCTCTCCAACATTTCTCACATTAACCTTGGAGTCTTGTGAGGGATTTTGTGGGAGAGGCTCCTCTCTACCAAATCCCCCCCTCTCAGAGCCAGACCTGACCGTACCGAGCGCCACCTGGCTCTGCTAAGCCTCATACATACGTCCAGCGCGCGTGGATAGAATACATGAACAAAGCCGCTTAACGTTTGAGGATCTTAAACACAAAATCTTAACATTACCGTGAAATTAATCTGCCACACAAAACGGAACAGTTCCCCACTCTCACTCCCCCTGAGAAGTGACTTGACAGGTTGAGTCTCGGCTCGGCGCTGGCATACCTGGTGAACTCTGATTATTTAGGTTAATGAGAGTGTGTCGTGAGATGTTATTTCCAGCTGTTTGCAGAGATAAGTCTAAAAATAGTCGTCTAAGTAGCTTTAGTTTCTGGTGTAAAGCGGGTGCATTATTCACTTGTGGATTAGGATCCTTCCGCCCAACACTGTAGGCACAGTTCACAGTATTTGATGTTTGTGTGGGGTCCCTTGTAGAGTTCATTTGTATAAATTATTAATAAAATATAGAAAGAAGAGAGGGGGCGATAGAGATTGTGTAGTCAAGAGATGAAGATAAAACAGAGGGAAGTCCGCCTACTGGAGGCTCCACCAAAACCACTGATTGGAGCCTCCAGTCTGTTTTATAGTTAGTTAGAAAGGTCTCACAAACAAAACAAAAAAGACAACAAACCAAGACACTGTTGACAGACGGAAACTAAATTTCAACTCAAAACCATCGAGGAGGATTACAATGTGGCAGCAACAAAGAGCATAAATTAAAAGTATTTGAAGTAAAATAGATCAAAAATAGCCTTTTTTTAGATCAGATTTTTTGTATGTTTTGTATTCAGAAGACATGGGTGAACCAAAAAAGGAAACAACTTTTTTAAACTTTTGAGGCATCGCACGCACGTGCACACACACACACACACACACACACACACACACACACACACACACACACACACACACACACACACACACACACACACACACACACACACACACACACACACACACACACACACACACACACACACACACACACACACACACACACACACACACACACACACACACACACACACACACACCATAGAAAGAAGAGGAAGTCCGCACACTGTTGACGCTCCAGCGACCACAATTTTATTTAAGGCTCACACAACGTTTCGACCCCTTCGGGTCTTCATCAGGTATCAACATATCTGGTAATAACTAAATATATGACTGATTATAATAATTGTGTTTTGCAGTCTATCCGTGCCCTCTGTTCAGCGTGCGATTCAGGAAACCGCTCTTCGGAGAGACCGGTCACACCATCATGAATCTGCTAGCTGTAAGAGCTCTGTTTTCTCCTTCTTGGTATACAAATTAATGTATTCATTACCTAGCTGAATTTCATTATTTTATATTCCCATAAGTGAGCGGATCCTGTCTGTCTAGTGGTATCATTTTGTCAAGCAAGTTTATTTATCACTTAGGTTACCCATTTTCTGTTAAGTACCCGGTCCCTGATTTGTTTTCATTTTATTCTATCAGTAATTTTGTAAGAATAGGCGAGAATCTTGTTTATTTTTATTTTTACAAACCCTGTTGTGACCGTTTTCTCTCGTTCTGTCTCCAGGACTTCCGTAACTACCAGTACACGCTGCCTGTGGTGAAAGGCCTGGTAGTGGACATGGAGGTGAAGAAGACCTGCATCAAGATCCCCAGCAATCGCTACAACGAGGTGAGCGTCTCGCATTGGAACTCTCTCTCCAGCCACTTCACAAGCAAAACAAACCTCTTCCAGGCCCAACAAGGCAGAGCTTACCTCACATGTCGCACAATTGACCAGTTTGACTGGGATCATGACTGGTGGTGATAATCTTTTTTTTTTTTTATTGTATTCACAATTTATAATTCATAACACACAGATCACCAAATAAAGAAAAACAAGACAATATTCATGGGGGAAGGGGGTGAGAAAGAATAAACAACAACAATAGCAAACACGACAGTACAGTACAGAGTTAAGCAATTCATTATGCAGTAGATATTCCAATAAGAAATGGAGTGGCAATAACAGTTCCAGAGATGCCAATGTCTGGAGTCCAGAAAAAAGAAAAGAAAAGAGGGGTACCCTCGCACAATGAATTTTTCCAAGGCAGAAAGAAAATGAAGTGGTTAACTGGGGCGATGACGCCAGTGGAGGTGCTCTTTAAGCTCCCTAACCATCAAAGCATACGCGTTTAGCCTGTGTAGGTGACACGTTTAGCCTGTGTAGGTGACACGTTTAGCCTGTGTAGGTGACACGTTTAGCCTGTGTAGGTGACACGTTTAGCCTGTGTAGGTGACACGTTTAGCCTGTGTAGGTGACACGTTTAGCCTGTGTAGGTGACACGTTTAGCCTGTGTAGGTGATACGTGATGGAATATCTAGGTCTGTCCGGCGTGAACACTAGGCGCATGAAGCACCGTTTGGCTGAGAAGTAAGCTATGGTGGGTAGAATGGCGCCGGTTGGCTGATTGGTTGTAGCGTTTGGCTGCTGATGCGGTGACAGATGGGAACCCAGTAATATGAAGTGGGGAGCATTTCACAACAGCTTGCAGGCGAGCCCGCGGCACAGCGAGCGGTTAAAGCCCTCCAGATTTTCACTTTTATTCGTAATTTGTGAAGGACGGATTGAAAGAAGCGGGGGGGACGGGTGTTAGCGGAATTAATATGTGGTATCTTTCAACTATTGATATTCATGAGTGTCAATGTGTTTCTCTGCAATCTGTCATCCGAGCGCCATATCCCATTTGACTGGAGGACTTGACCCACATGCCCCGCTGCAATTAGGCTTAACCAGGCCGCCATTGCTTGAGCCCATTTTCCTCGCCACACACCCACAGGGCAGCTTAATTAAACATGGATGCTATTTGTCCTCGCAGCTAATGAAGGCCATGAACAAGTCCAACGAGCACGTGCTGGCCATGGGCGCGTGTTTCAACGACCGGGCCGACTCCCACCTGGTGTGCGTTCAGAACGACGACGGAAACTACCAGACCCAGGCCATCAGCATCCACCACCAGCCGCGCAAAGGTACCCACGCACGACAACACACTCGCATTCACTGGAAATGAACACAAGTACTGATTTGACTGATCTCGCTCTGTCTCTCTCTGTTTTTATTGCCTGATTATTGCCTATTTGTCTGAATTATTTGAGCCCAGTTGTTCATGAATAGAGTTGAGTCGAACTGAAGTTATGGTTATTATTACCTTTGCTTCCCCCCCCCCAGTTACTGGAGCCTGCTTCTTTGTGTTCAGTGGTGCTTTGAAAGCCTCGTCGGGCTACTTGGCCAAAACCAGCATTGTGGAAGGTGAGAACTGTAGTTTACATGTTGGCTGACAAAAAGTTGCTGCAGTTTATTAGACAGTCAAGTCTGCTTATATTGCTTTTAAACACTGGTATGGTCTGAAACGGCTTCAGAACGACCACATAAAAGTTCAGTGACACCCACAAGTATGACTATGCAGAATTATGTTTATTTCTGAGTCACAACTCTCTGTCATTACAAAGTAATCTCACTTCTCTAAAACACAGTAAGGTGGAGCGGGTGCGCGGCGCACAATTGCTCAACTGCGCACGCTCAGAACGGAGCGCGGTGCTAGAAATGAGTGTTTCTAGTACTATATCAATTTTGATAGAGTTTATGAAATTGTGATGGGCAAGCAGTCTCATTTGTGATTACAACAGCAGAATAAAATTTAGCTATTTATTTATTTTTCTACCCCATGATATGTATTGTCACATTTTTGCATTGCGATATATTGAATTTCTATATATCGTCGTCCCCTAATGAAAAAGATTTTCACATGATCACTTCCCTGCTAGACGGTGTCATGGTGCAGATCACGGCTGAGACCATGGATTCTCTACGGCAAGCCCTGAGGGACATGAAGGACTTCACCATCGCCTGCGGCAAGGTCGACCAGGAGGACAACCAGGAGCACGTCTACATCCAGTGGACCGAGGACGAGCACAACTTCAACAAGGGGTGAGGGAGGGTGTGAAGAGGCATCAGCGGCGTAAGGAAGGGGGATGGAAGAGATGCATTTATGTCACAGGCACTTGGGAGTAATAGTTTCCCCAGCCACTACATTTACCCTCTGCTGTGAAAACACATTATGCACGGACGGAGAGTCCCTCTGGAGGAAAGCCACAGCTCGGCAGAAAGATGCGCTTTGATTCCAGATACACAGCGACACAATCAATTTGACAGCAGTCTGATATTGTCTGCACTTTAACCACATTTAAACGAGATTTTCGCCATTAAATATAAATGACGTACCAGCTGCTATATCTGCTCATTTAACCAGGCAAGTTGAGGAAGTACACACTCTTATAGGCAGCAACAGCCTGGTGAGTATTTACAAGGAGGAGAGTTAGAGACACACACACACACACACGCACGCACACACACACACACACACACACACACACACACACACACACACACACACACACACACACACACACACACACACACACACACACACACACACACACACACACACACACACACACACTCTTACACTTACTTCACTGGATGTTGGAGTGTGCGTACACCCTTCAGGGAATTAGCCTGGTAAAGCATCCAGATCATTCTGTTTGGCTCTGCAGAGCAGTCCGGCCTCCAGCGCTTTCCAGAAATTACAAAGTGCACGGGACAACCAGAGAACTGCCTCGTAGTTGACAACGTAACCGGCCAATCAGGGACACCGCTGGCCAAATGGTATGACGGCTCCCGAAGAAACGAGCGGCAACGTTAACGTTAGTAGAGTAAACACAGCCAGTGCAGTTGTCTGTCGAGGGAAGTTCTCCCAACCACTGTGGACGGCTGATCCAGGCTGATTATGATACATAGAGTGAAACAGAATGTCACTGTCATTCACTGAGTACTATCACCTTTCCTACCTGTTCACTTTCTTCTGCTTTACATTGACTTGTAAATGCTGAAATGGCGCATCCCGTTGCTCAGCAAGCAGCGAGCGTAAGGCTCAGTCCTTCCCGCAGCGACCCGGGTTCGAATCCAGCCCGTGTCTCCAGCCTGTCTTTCTCTCACACTACAGTATCTCTGTCAATAAAACATAAAATGCTTAAAATAAATCTTTGTAAACGCTGTAATATTTTTTGTTTTAATCAACCCTGTTGTATTGTGTGTTGTTCCACAGTGTGATCAGTCCCATCGATGGGAAGTCCATGGAGTCCATCACCAGCGTCAAGATCTTCCACGGCTCGGAGTTCAAAGCCAACGGCAAGGTCATCCGCTGGACGGAGGTACAGCACACCGATTTCACTGACTGGATAGCAAAAAACAAAAGAACCACTGCCTTCACAATTGCGCTAGGCTAGATCTTTATGTTAAAACACACCTCTTGTCAATCATGAAGTGGGACAGCAACTGAGAAGAGAAGATACGATAGCACTTTACTAATCCCCTTGGGAAAATGCAGGTGCCAGAAGGGCGTCCCGACCCGATTAATTGGGATCTAATTCAATTCTGGTGTCCGGCACTGGCAGGAAATCTACTAAACATTTAAGTGCAAAATACATAAATATTTTTTTTTTTTTTTCTTTATTTGATGATCCGTTTAAAAAAAATGCCATACATTAAATGTACATGCAATTCCAAAAAGGCATCAAGGATAACACAAAAAGTAGATAAAAACTTAATTCCGTTGTGGTCCTTGGTCTTAGACATACAGTACATTAAATATACAGACATTGCACCACACATACTGTAGTTTCATAATAAAATCTGGTTATCTAGTACTAAAACATTACAGCATAACAAAAGAAGACTAATTAATACAATACGCCATTTCTGCCTAGTCCCTTACTCAGGAACCCTATCTAGCAATATAAAGTATTTTGAATTGTATTGAATAACTTTATTGTAAAAAGTAGTGGGCCAGTTCTCTCCAGAGAAAGCTTGACTCGTCAACGATGGCTGCACCTGTTGCGGAAAGATTTAACATTTCTTGTCATCAACTCTGCCTACACCAGCCAATAAGAACACAACATTTAGGTCTAAAGATTGCATAGTTTTCTGATGTCACGTTAGATGATTTCTTGGTATTGAAGCCCTCAAAATTCCAACGGTTACCTCTCGCTGCAGTTCGATACTGCCAATGTGCAAAACTGCCTTATTAGTGCAGCTTTTAAAACCATATTTCTTTTCATGTTCTTTCACAGCAAACAGAATTTGCCATTTGTTGTTGGATGTTTTCCTGTTATCAAATATTCAAGAAGTCCTTCTTATTCCCTGGATTCTGTCAGGTGTTCTTCCTCCAGAGCGAGGACCAGCCCGGCGGCCTGAGCGACCCGGCCGACCACAGCCGTCTGACGGAGAAGGTGGCGAGGGCGTTCTGCATGGCCCTGTGTCCGCACCTCAAGTTGCTGAAGGAGGATGGCATGGCCAAGCTGGGCCTGCGCGTCACACTGGACGCCGACCAGGTAGGACAGCTGGCGGTCTGAAGGAGACTGGAAAAAGGGATAGGCTTTTCTCCTCAGCAAGAGACACGCAAAGGAGAGATGCTTCTGGTGGAGCGCGATCCGACTTCAGTGGTGGTGTTTGTGGTTTTCAGAGACGAGGGTTTGAACCACAAGACTGAGGCAATCCACCCTTTCGCAAAGCGTTGTATTATCTTTTATGACAATACAATGAGTAGAGGCAGGAGGGTAGTGGAGAGAGAGATGGAGCAGTGTGTTGTTGTTGTTGTTGTTGTTGTTTTTTTGGGGGGGGGGGGCTACAAATACATGCAGTCGTAAACGCATGGTGTCTGAGCCACCAGGTCACCCTGATCTAAATATTTCATGTTCATTTTTTATGTATAAGGGCGATGATACACAGGGATATTTTTAGGGCGGTGTAGAAGGGCAACACTTCCCCAAACAGGCAACAAAAGGGGGGAAGGGTTCAGAAATCTATTTGGGCGCCAAGGTGTTTCAAAGCAGCGTTGCCGAGGCAACCTTTTGGGCCAAAAAAATTGTCCTTACTCAGAAATCTATTATTTGGAGGTAGGTCTGTGCCGATATGAAACTTTGATCGTATGATCATTTTGACCCAAATTATCTCGATATATATTACAACTGTATCTCGACCATTTTTGAAAACATAAACTTTAAAAACAGCAGTGTAATGTGCTTCATTTAATTAAAAACCTTATCTATCATATCAACCACAACACATTTGACTTTTTAAAATACTGGTTTAGGTTATATTTAGTATTGGTAATATAACACTACATGTCATCTAGGGCTGTGAATCTTCACTGGCCTCACGATTCGATTACGATTCAGAGGGCTACAATTCGATTATAAAACGATTATCGATGCATCTCGATGCATCTTAAATCGATGCATCACTTTTTTTCCCCAATACATGATTTATTTTTTCTCACTTTATTTTTTCTCACTGTGTGGCTACTTTTAAAATAAAAGTGCATTTGGAATTGCATTGTATTATGATCCATAATTAAAATAAACAAATGCATGTACTTCCATTATATTTTATTTGATTATTAAAACTTTTTTTTTTTTTTTTTTTTAACATAATAGATTTTTTGACATTTGTGAATCGATGCAGAATCGTGCACGTCCGCATCGCGATGCATCTTATAATCGATTATTTTTGACACTCTTTCAATTCAGTTCTAATTCTAAATTGAAGAGAATAACCACCGCACATTTAAATTGACTTGCTGAGATTTATTCAGTGAACAACGCGTTTCGTGGGTAGCGTCATCAGGTTCACTCATCAGTTCTAATTCTGTTTTCTATAGATTGTTTATTCCAGTTCTAATTCCTCAGTTGAATATGAATTGAGTTCATTTGTGACCCTGCCTGTAACCCAGTGCGTCTAAATGCTTTCTGGCGTGGTGCCGCTGGCCAGCTGAGCGTCCTGCCTGACCCTTGTGCCTTCTGTCCGGCTGTCCTCTGCAGGTGGGCTACCTGGCGGGGAGTAACGGCCAGCCGCTGTCGCCGCAGTACCTCAGCGACCTAGACAGCTCTCTGATCCCCGTCATCCACGGAGGAGCGTGCCAGCTCAGCGAGGGGCCCGTGGTGATGGAGCTCATCTTCTACATCCTGGAGATAATCTCCTAGGGGCCACAGACTTCCAACCATCCATCCACTGCTCTCTCTCTCTCAGCCCTCTTTTTTACCTCCTCCCTATCATCCCTCACCCTGGTTCTTCACCTCTCCACCAACTCCCTTCACCCGTTTGCACTTCAAAGAGCCTGAAAGCTGTGCTGTGCCAGGCGGGGGTAGCATTCCTCAAGTCCACCTATGCATCGACCGCCTCTTCTGCTCCGGGGGGCCGCCCGAGGACGTCTGCCGGTCCTGGGTTTTCCTTCACGGGACGAGGTGCTGTCTTCACCCGCCCAGCCCCCAACCAGACCTGGGTCAGACCATCCCGACAAACAACTCTGCTTGTTTTAGCCTGTTTATGGGGTGGGGTTCACTGCGTCAGGACAGGTCAAATTGTGTCAGGTGAGTTGCAAATCATAGCCAAGTTTGCTAAATTGACTTTGCTATATTTTCCCGTGCTTGTTGAAACTTTGTGGCACAAATTTGCAGCATCCTATGTGGTGAACCCCACCTACTGGCTGCTAAAATAAACTCTAGGAATTGTTTTCACATCCTCTTTAACCCAGGTCTGACCCCAGCATGGCGTTATCTAGCTCCTCTGTTCCTTCCCAATCCCCCATTACTCCAATGCCACTGTGGTAGCCAGGGGTCCCGAGGGCAGAAGCACTGAACCCTGGGTAATATCTGCAAAGGCCTCTGTGTAGCACGGATGCTCTAGATGACCAGGAAGAAGCAAGTTCACCACCGACAATTCTGGACTAGTCATCACATATTTCCTCCGACGTTGAAAACGTAAAGACACAGATGATTGAATGTGGAGAGAGAAAGTGCCTCAGTGTGGTGAAACCGTCGATTCGCACCGCGGTGCGCAGTGCCTGCAGCAGCGACTCATTAAGGACAAAACTCCACTTCAGTATCGCCTCTTAAGCTTTATCCGTCAGTCACCAGATGCTTTATTTCATGACATGGACAAAATGCATTGATTTGTTGTGGTTTGTACATAGTGTTTTCTAGGCAGAACAGTTTCTCCATGATAACCCTGTAGCCTGCAGAGATCCACACACAAGGGTTTCTTTTGCAGATAGAACTGCAAAGCAGTTGGACTATGAGGTGCAGTGAAGACAGTATTACTGAAGAGACATCACACACAGCTGGCCAACTCTTTAGACTGATGCTGTGTGAAATCAGCAGCGCTGGCCGTGGTGTGGTTACAATGTAACAAGCAAGTTAGCATGTAACCGTTACATGCTAACTTTGAAGTCCAAGCGCTCTTTTGTCTCAGAGAGAAAGTCCGCTAAAGACGACAAAAGGTTCCAATGCTTTATTGATAAACTTTGAATTGACAATGGGAATAAACGCTGACGAAGTATTCTCAACACTGTTAACACTACAGGACCCAGCGTAGCCGTCAATACACATACAGTATAAAGCCGAGATGTGGGAAAGCAGTTCTAACTTCAGTGTGTTTCATATCTAAATCTCACCAACAAGCTCCTCCATCTTCAGTAACATCAGCGCTTTGTGTTCGTCCAACAGTGGTTGGAAAACCACTAAGATGATTTCGATGTCTCTTTTATCATACAAAGAAATTAGCTGTTGAAATTGTAAAGATATATATACATATAAATATATATATAAAGAACTGTATTAAAATGCAGAAGCAGTGCACTGGATTCTAAGCCATTTACAGGAGAGAAAAGACTTCGACTGAGTGAGAGGGTCGCCACTGTTACACTAACAGTTTAATATCAGTTAGAGATGCAGGGTTCCTACACACTCAACTGTCATTTTATCATGAGATTTTGTTCAGTGCGATGAGTGCTGATGGTTTCTGGGTAATATAACAGCTAGGCTACTGGTTCTCAACATGGGATCCGGGGACCACCAGGGGTACTTGAGTGTTCCAGCAAACTGACCAGTTAAACTTGACCATTATTTCAGTTACTATAAGTTTTGTAGTTTCTCTACCTACAATACAGATAATTCTGGACAAAATCATATCTACAATAAAAAATATTCTCAGATATGGATCAGACAAAATGTCATCAAATGAGGGTCTGTGGCTCTAATGTGTAGTAAATTAGCAGTCCTTGATTATGCAAAAGGTTGAGAATCACTGAGCTTGGCCAGATCACTCCAAAACTATGATTTACAACAACAAATATCAATACACGAGCATGAGTCTGTAAACTAAGGGGTTGTCCTACAACCCAGGTTTTATGAGTGAAGCGAGGCTCCCACCTATTGCCATCTCTGCGTGGTACACACTATCGAATGCTCTTACCTTTTATTACTATAAAAGTGTCCTTTCCAACCATTCATTAGAAAGTTGACAGGATGCAGACTGGACCCTTGGAAAATCTGGAGCGATCCTGACGGTCTCATGGTCTCCGATCCAATAGCTGGGGTCGAGGCGGGGCCCTGAGCCCTCGCGCCTGGAATTGGACCGGGAAAACCCCACTCACCCGGCATTCAGCCACATACCAGACAGACTGGCAACTGAGGTGGGAGCCTCGCTTCAATCATAAAACCTGGGTTGTAGGACAACCCCTTAGTTTTATTTCGTTGAAGCTCGGCTCCCATCTATTGTCACCTAACAACCAACCTTGCTGCAAAGGAGCACCTCATTGCCCGACCTTGCGACTCTCGATCGAAAATTGGGCTGTCACGGCATAGCGCATGGGAACCCGGTAAGGATTGGGGAATAGTCAATGAGGCAATTAGTTCACGGAGGCCAACAGAACTGCATGAGCGAACGTCACGCCTCCCACATCCAGACTATAAAACCTCACGAAGGTATGGTGAGTCGACCATGACGCGGCTGCGCACATATCTTCCACCGTCACACCGCGCAATAGCGCCCAGGAAGAAGCCACGCCTCGAGTAGAGTGGGCTAATTCCTTCCGGTGGAACCTTTCCAGCGGCAGAATAGGCCAAGTTAATGGCCTCCACTATCCAGTGCGATAGACGCTGTTTGGACAAAGGCTTGCCCAAAGCCCTAGCCCCATGGCAAAACCAGAAGCTGGTTAGACGTACGCAAGGTGCGCGTCTTGGCCACAGGTTCCTTTCTGCGCACCAACGCGAGAAGGACCGCCACTTGTAGGCATACTGAGTGCGAGTCGAGGTGGCTCTAGCACTCTGTATGGTCTGCACCACGTTCGCAGGCAGGCCCTGGGCTAGCAAACGTTCCCGTTCAGGGACCAAGCGGCCAGCTTCCACTTGTGTGGGGATGGGTGGAGTATCCGCCCGCCTGCGACAGCAGGTCCTTCCGACGCGGCAGCAGCCACGGAGGACCTCTCGTCAGTGTGATCAGATCCGCAAACCAGACCTGCGACGGCCAGTGCGATTGCGGGGATCGCATAGAGGTGGATCGTCCGCGAGGATGGAAAACCACTGGGGGCAATGGTGTGCGAGCCGCGTCGCGAAGAGATCGACGCTGGCTCGACCGAACTTGGCCCATATCTGTTCTACCACCTGTGGGTGGAGAACCCATTCTGAGTTGCGGGGGTTGCACCGCGATAGCAGGTCCGCGCCCAGGTTGAGGTGGCCCCCAATGTGTGCCACCGACAGGGAGAGCAGGTGGAAATGGGCCCACTCGTGGATGACCGTAGCCAGCTGGTTCAGGGCCAGCGACCGGACACCGCCCTGGCGGTTGATGTACGCCACTGTCGCGGTGTTGTCCGAACTTATCAGTACATGGTGGCCCAGTATCTGATGTCAGAAGTGCCAGAGAGCCAGGCGAACTGCCTCCTGGCCATCCTAGGGAACACGCGGTTCTACCTAGCGAGTAGTGACAACGTAACGTTCCAATTTTATCCTTAGCTTCGAGACCGCTAAATCCTCTTCTTTTTCACCTTGTGGGTACACTGAAGCAAGCGAGTTATAACAATCCACGGAATGGTGCCGACTAATACCTGTAACCAACACAAGACTAAGCTATGAAACACATGACGCTAGCAGCGGAGAGTTAATCTCTACGTGAGGTTAGCTTAGAGAGCAATTCAATTAGCAAGCATACAACGACACTCGGACCGGCTTGTTCTTAGAAGCCGCCGACACGTGAAAAAAAGAGCACTTAGCTTTGTCGCCTCCAACTTTCACCGCACAGGCGAAGGTAACCTCCAGACCGGA
This sequence comes from Poromitra crassiceps, assembly GCF_964638095.1. Taxonomy (NCBI): domain Eukaryota; kingdom Metazoa; phylum Chordata; class Actinopteri; order Beryciformes; family Melamphaidae; genus Poromitra; species Poromitra crassiceps. The sequence goes on from NC_139639.1 coordinate 22,054,486, forward strand.
GAATCGACGATCGAGGTTCCCGTCCGCTATGCCGAGACGGGGAGCAGTTGAAGTGAAAGTGGTCGGGCAAGGCAGCTAATGCTAACGCTATCTGGAGCAATATCACACGTCTGCCCGTGGCCGATAAGAGTGAGGTTTTCCCGGTCCAATTCCAGGCGTGAGGGCTCACCCCAGCTATTGGTTCGGAGACCATGACGGGCCCTACACACCGACCGTGATAAACTCGCATGTACTCGTGCTCGCCCAGTCAGCCCTGCCCCGCTGCTACAGCGTGGTTGGCTGCCTTGCTGTATTTCCGTCTTCAATTGGTCGATTTCGAAATGCCCCTCCTTCCCTCGCTGCCATCTTGTCGCTCACCAGCTTGCAAAGCATGCTGGGATAGCTGGCATCAGGACATTGCAAGCGACAAGACGAGAGGAGGGGCCAAAACCGAAATAGACCAATTGAAGACGGAAATACAGCAAGGTAGCCAACTAAGCTGCAGCAGCAAGTGCGAGTACATGCGAGTTTATCGCCTATGCTCGCGTTTGGTGAGAAGGGGGTCTGAGACCGTCAGGATCGCTCCGGATTTTCCAAGGGTCCAGTCTGCATCTTGTCAACGGTCTAATGAATGGTTGGAAAGGACACTTTTATAGTAATAAAAGGTAAGAGCATTCGATAGCGTGTACCACGCAGAGATGGCAATAGGTGGGAGCCGAGCTTCAACGAAATAAAACTACATAAAGCGTGTAGTTAAGTGTGCATCTAGACTGATTTTTTTCACCAAACTTTTTCTGCAGTTTGAAATCTTTTATTTTTTAAGAACTTCAAATGACCGACTTCCAGTGTAGGAACCCTGCAGATCAGACAGACACTTTGTTCTCTTCAAAGGCCTCAACATTCCCAAAATTTCTATAAATAAGTATTAAGTTCAGGCTGTTGAAGTGTCTAGTTGCTTATTTCAAAAGAGAAGCCCTGAACTTCCCTCTCCCTCAGCGACATGGACCTGAAAAAACCCACAAGAATGTATTTCTCCTGTTTCTGTAGAAGAAAAAATAATCTAAAATGTGTTTTGTTTTTTAAATGGACCTGACTAGACTCATCGCCGGGGTACAAAAACTCACCCATGTACTGAAATTCAGTGTATAGAAATCACCCTTCATATTGTGAGCGAATTACATTTCTCCATCTTTCAAGGAATGGTTCACCCAAAAAATGTAAATTCTGTCATCTCCTCCCCCTCATGCCAGTTGAAACAGATGAAGTTTGTACAAATAAACGGGGAGGTTGCCAGTACAACTCCATACTGTAGCAGCCTTCTCCAAAACAACTGAAGTCAGTGGGGACCAGTTCTTCACAGATCCAGAAAGACCTAGATTTACACCATAATTTAGTGCAAATCTTAACTACACTTTCTATGGATTATGATTCGATTGGCTCTTTTCTTTTTAGAACTCTTAACAGGTCCCCATTGACTTGTTATTTTGGAGAAGGCTGTTTAATTTGGCATGAGGGTGAGTAGAATTGTCATTTTGGGGGAACCATTCCTTTAATTTATGACACCAGAAGAGGCGACTCACAAAGTGGTATAAATACAGAACGGGTTTTGTCGAGTGTTTTTATTGGAGTATAACAATCTTATGGTTACAAGTGAGAATCTCTCCACCCGCAATCAGCAGCATCCAAGACAGACAATCAACATGAATATCTGCAGAAGAGCCGAAGCATTGACAAACCGTGTTCGAGTGAAGGTGAAATGATACCTGTAGCTATGTAATGTTATATTCCTTTACGACACAATTCGAAATGTTTAGGACCTAATGTAGCAAGACGGTGTTAGTGAAGCGGAGTTAAGCAGTTTGGTAAAGATTGAATAGGAGGTTAAAATTCAACAGTGCGGAATTACTGTGATCATCTCTGCCCTCTGAGTTGGTGTTACGCATCACTGTGTCTTCACTGTGTGACACGGCTTTCAGGGGAGAAGCTTCCATTGGCAGTTCTTTATATAAAATTGCGTAAAACCAAGAGGAGATATTAAGGATTTATTTTTCTGACTCTCGCTCCCTGTTACCTTTTTTTTTACATTATATCTGAGGTGTGCAATATGTCCTATAATCCAAAAGGTGCAATTTGTTTTATTGAAAGTAGCATTTTTTTTATTAATATTCTGTTGTAAGATGTTGCTATCCAAACTATAACACTGCATGCATACAGATACAAGCTTGCAATGGTGACGAGCGCAAAATCAACTTTGCATTTTGACGGTATTTTGTTTTATGGATGAATTTGAAACCGAACAAAATCCATTCATACAATCCTGTCATTGACTGGGTTAAAATCCTTTCTTTTGTTTTTATTCAACATTGACATAAGTCAAAAAGAACTGTATGAAAAGCCAAAAACCCTGTACATCTTTTTCTCTTTACACTACAAATGTCAATAAAGTGGTCTTTATCAAAAACTGTAGTATATGTATAATAAAAACTTATAGAAAATTGAAATGAGCTTTGTTTTTTATCTGCTGTTCAGGGTCAACAGCTTTTGATTGACTCATGGGGCCATTGACATTGCCAGGACGAAGATTTCTACTAGTATTAGTATTCTACTGTCTACACCTACTCTTACAAAATGATTGACAGTGCAAAAGTAAAACAAGTTATACTTTTTTTTTAAGGAGTAGATGCCTTTAGAAAAATAAAACATTTATAGACTGGGTTCTGTATATATTATTTTAGAGATGTTTTCCAAAACCTACTATACTGCACATGTTTTTTGGAGATAGGTCTTTATAAACCAATCTGACATCATTCATCTTTGTAAACAAGCAGTGGGTCACAAAAACACTCTTGGAGTCTATTTTATCATTTAATGAGTTACTGAATTAATTAGGCCAAGGTTTCTATCAGTTTCCCAAAACCAGTACGGCAGATCAGTTTCGTTGGTTCATGACGTTTTTCCTGAAGACGCTGCGCAAAATATAATGTGACTATACGAAGGAGAAACATGGAAATGTGACCACAGTAATACAGTAACAGTTTGGCAACTTGATAATGTTGCTGTGTGGAGGTATTCCTGTTGGAAATGGGATTTAATTGGCTCCGCGGCTTCGTTATGGCTTCCCGTTTAGCATCTATCAGAATACCATCGCTCCTTCACAACACTGAAGGGTTCCGTACAAAACTCCATATCCACTGCGTCAAAGAAAAGTGATGCACAGTCTTATAATTGCCAATAATTAGTGGATTTAGAGTAAAGCATATGGGATACTATTCAAGTTGAGTCAACCTGTAACCTTGATTTACCAATTAGTTCTACTAGAAATATCTTATTTCTATGCTCATTTCTAGCACGCACGCGGAACCCTCTGCTTTATTATAGTTGAGATTTTTGTGGACAGAATCATCTGTGTTTCTGGACTAACGAAGAAGACTGATTTTCACTCGCACTCGCACTTTCCTTTCCCAAAATGGATACATAGCATTTTTATGACACCATTGACACCATTCAAGTTTTAATTTCCTAAAATAGTAAAAGTTAACAAAAACCTCAGTACTGCGATATCAATGTGCACAGCTCAGTGCTATACAGTGTAAACCCGGTTTGACAAGAGTAAGAAATATATTAAACGCAAAGATAAGTGTTTTTAAACTGCCTAGTGGCCACAGTGCGATGGGCTTATTATTAATCAAATAAAAGTGATACGTGCCAGAAAGGGAGTGTGGTCTTTAAAATAATAATTAAATAATCACATCTCACACCTTATCGTACCGCTTAGAATTATATTACTTGGCTTATTCCTGTCAAGGATAACAGTTTAAAACATAAGTCTGCCTGACAGTCTCCCTCACCACTGAAGGGGAACGTGTGGATTATTTTGTTCCAAAGAGAAAAAGTAAAAGTAAAAACTAACAGTCCGAGTGATGTCGTAAAATAAACCTGAACGTCCTCACGTTCAGTCACACACATTATTATGTCATCCTAACAAGTATGGCAGCAAGGCAATTCAGATACGCAGGATCTTACAGCAATAGTGATTACTTTGGTATTAGTGCATAGGTGCAATCCTAGAAACCAGAGGCATATATATAAGGAGTATGTACACTCTTTCATATAAAGTAAGTCATTTAGGGCAGCAGGATGAGGTTAGCTTAACGTCGAGCCCCTTCAACACGAGCAAAGGCCACGCCGTCGCGCTCGAACAGTCAGGAGTGATACGCGGGCAACTTGTTGGGCAACTGTGACTGGCAACAATGACTGAGTAGTTTCCTCTGCAATGTTGCTTTAAAGGGAAGGGTCAATGATTTTAGAGGGCTATTTTGTTTACCACATACCACGTCTGCTATTATAACTTTCAAAACATTTTTATATCAGTTTTTGTCTACGAGAAATCAGCACCAGCCTCATGTTAGCATTTGTCTGCAGGTTCTATTACATACTGTTACTACAGCTATGGAAGTGTATGGAAAGGCTTGCAAGTGATGGTTTCATACCCCATTGACTTGTGCTAGCATTGCTAACAAATGATAATCGGAGATGGTTGCCGATTTCACATAAACGCAAAAGCTCCAATGTAAAAAACAACAACTAAAAAACACATTTTCTAAGAGGGGGATTGATTGGTGTTTAATTGTAGCCCGGGTAAACCCAGCCCCCAGTGACCTGCTCTCAGGCTTACCCTGCTTACAGTCACAAGGTAGTGACTGAGAGCAGGTCTGAGAGCAGGTCACGTGGCGGCTGGGTTTACCCAGGCTAGTTTAATTGGGATGGCTTGTAAAATGGCTGAACCTTCCCTTTAAATAACACGGGGGGGAAATTCACCATATTGCCTGTAAGTTTGCCTTGTGTATCACCACCTTAACTCTGCGCTCACCCTGCTAGCAACCTCTCTGATGGCCAGTGAGTGACGCCCCCCAAAGTCCAGCTGTAGCCAACTTTTCCACATCGACAAACGAGGCAACAGAGCGTGGTCGACATCGGCCAACATTTCTCTAGCCACAGACAACAGATCTCCGTCAACTGGTTGCACAAGTTGCTAGCTGTGTGAGCGCTTTGTCAGAGAATACGCTGTGTGAGCGCTTGGTCAGAGAACATGACCGTCTCACAGCTTGTTCCCGGACCGAAGACAGACAGACACAGCGTGGGCGGAGGAGGGGAAGCAGCCAGCTGGCCCTCCGCACGGCGGCTCCCTGCCTCCCCCTGGTGGTCAGTTGGCCACTGTGTGAAAGGAGCTCTGTGTCTCGCAGTGTGCAAAGTTTAAGATAAAGTCAAATGACCCGTTTCTTTCTGGAGCCCGGCGGTCCAGATGACAGACAGACCGTCCCCCTCTCATCAGAATCACCTGCCTCCTCGCCTCCTCCCCTCCTCCTCAGAGAGTTTTTGATTGAGTGCCTTTAATCTGGAAGAAAAAGACGTGGCGTTGTCGCCCAGGTTTGCTTTGGAAATTTAAGTGAAAACTAAACTTGAAAATAATCAGCAAACACCCAAATAGAGTACCAAAGTCACGCCCTCTTCCGGGTTCAGCATACGTCCTAAGGGATTTCATCCGCCATTCATTCTTCCATAGAGGTTTTGTAAGATTTTGTAAAATGCTTATAAAAAATGTTTTCTTGGTCAAACCAAGCGATTATATTACACCTATTTAGAATCAGGAGATATAACATTTTTTTGTCCAAGTGAAATCCTTTTTTCTTTTTGGTCCGAGTGAAATGTTATATGGTCTCTCCTGATTCTAAATATAACTGAATCCCGAACCATCTATGGAAAATGAATGGTGGGTGAGGGTGTGACTTTGGCACTCTATACATAGTATGTCCTGAGACTTTTAAGTTTAATTGAATGAACAGCAAGGAACAGGAAGGGTGGGTTGCTGTTGCTCTAAAACAGTGGTTCTCAAAGTGGGGTCCGGCCCCCAGAGTCCCCAGCAAAAAGGAGGATAATTTATTTCCACTATAATACCATCCATAAGCAACACAATGTATGACTATTTTCATAATGGGTTTCATACACTTTCTGTAATAAAACATCTAAAAGCAAAAATCTTATCAGATGGGGGACCCTGGGACAAAATCTTACCAAATAGCGGTGTAATTTGTGTCAGTTTAGGGGTCCTTGACGTGAAAGTTTGAAAACCACTGCAGTCTAAATTCTGTGTATCTAGGCGTTCATTCATTTCAGACAAAAGGGAAAAGGAGAAAATAATTACCTGTACGTTGTTAGCGGTCTGTAATCTTGCAGCAGCATCTAAAGAAGAACCTGGGAGACAAAAACAGACCAAAGTCAAGAGTTTTGTATAAACTCATTGCAGTCTTTTGTACATGTTGGGGACAATAACAATGCTGCGAAAACACTGGATGAGTATATGAAAACACTGGATGAGTATATGCAACGCTGGTCGCGTGGCTACCTGAGATTGGTCGAGGACTAGCCAGCGCTCGGTGGCGGTCTGCAGGTCCTGTCCACTCAGTGGCTCCCGCAGACGGACTCTCACCTCGACACGCCCCCCTGTGGCCTTACGACCGTCCATTACCTGATGCAGGAAGTGAAAAACCACAAGTCCAAAACAAGTACGGCTACATCCTTACATTCTGGTATTCACAGGCTCACAGTAATGCGGTCAGAACTCATTTCAAGATTTTCAACACTCAAATTTCAGTCAAATGTCACACAATCACAACAAATTACGAACCCCAACCTGCCTGTCGACTGTGCAAAAACATGATGCACTGATCTCACAATATGAATCGATAGATCATACGACCTTCATGATTCCATACAACCATAATGCCATGTAATTAAAAAAAAAGTTGACAAAGTCTGACTGTGGAAAACTATGTTTCTGAGCCACAAATCTTTGTAGCATTGTCTTGCTAGAATATAAACAACCAAAATGTCATTCCAGTGGAAATAAATATAATAATATAATTTAGATGGAGAGCTTATGAAATTGTGATGGGCAAGCAGTCTCATTTGAGATTCTACAGCAGCGTTGTCCTGTCAACATTGTATGTAAATATTACCTTTATTTGAATTTCTGTCGAACTTGATTCATTTCAGGCAATTCATAGTGTAATTAGATTTTTAGGAGAAATCCTCGGCCCTAGCAGAGAGTAATCTTGTGCAAGTAAGAAAACAAACATCTGGAAACATGTATCTCCCACTGGCAAAGGATCAAACTCCGCTACACCCACAACACAACTTCCTTCTTTCTCAATAATGAACAAATACTAAATGAGGGCTCTATATTCCTTCATTCTCTCTGTTAGTCTATTTCAGTCCAGAAGGCCTCACCTCTACGATCTCCCTGATTTCGCTCCGAGTCTCTAGTTTCTCCAGCTTCACATGGGCCGTCCCAAGTGGTTTGTCGCTCCGCAGGAAACCCCTGTTAGGAGACACACAGCAGTGACATCACCATCACCGTAATAACACAGGACAACAACACATAGCTCCCGTTCAGTAAGCTACATGAGGGCAAGTGCTGACTGGACATAATACAGCATGGAGGTTTATTTGGAGTCCTGGACTGCAGCGATCGCACCGACGGCAGCAGAAACCGTAAGTACGTCTCCCGAATGCGAGACTCGCTCCTTTATAGCGTTGTGAAATGTCGGGTGCACGGTGGGCGCAAATCTATAAATAGTAGGAAATAATTTGCGTGGATTTATGGCGGGCGGATGGGATGGTTCATGCATACACGCAGATTAGGGTGGCATAAAAGCTCATCCGCGCATCTCTAACGGAAGTAATCCTGAAAGCTGTAGTTCCTCGAATGGCCACTTGAGGCAGGACTCAGAAGTCCCGTCGTTCCCATTCACTCCCATGTTAAATGCCCCACTTTGTAACAGTTATTAAGCATCTTTACAGCCTGGTCCAAAACACGGTTTTGGTCTATATAGCTAATTTCACCGTTTCATAAGAACTATAGGGGGTAATTCTTTATATAACTCGCCTGTTTGGAGTAAAATAGATGATAGAAAAGGGGGTGATTGACAGGTCGCCTGTGCACTGATCACGCATCTTGCCGATCACGGACCAATAGCAGGCGGAGCGGCGGCTTTGGGAAACCCCCATCTCACGTGAACTGTGCAAGGACCCCAAGATGGCGACAGATAACACTTGAGTCAAACGTGAGTCAAAAAAATTGTGGATGGGTTTGTCCATTATTTAGGTCAGTGCACAGAACGTGGGAAACCTGAGATCAAACCTGATTATCACCCTCAGTGCCTCTAAAGTTTAGAGTCTAAACCAACCTGCCATCGTGATTATCTAAGCAGAGGATGGATTTTCTCACTCCAGGTCTTAATCTCCGGGGGGCACGGTGGCTCAGTGGTAGAGCCGTCGCCTCACAGTCAGAAGGTCCTGAGTTTGATTCTCGCCTGGGACACTGTGGGCGCTGTGGTTGTGTTCCCCCCCATATCTTCAGTGCCTACTGCCCAGGTGGGGTATCTCGTCGAAAGGGCCTTTCTCTCTGTGTGGAGTTTGCATGTTCTCCCCGTGCTCCCCCAGGGGGTTCCTCCGTATATAACCCCCCCACTAAAAACATGCAGAAGATCAGATCGTCATCGTCATCCGACCAGTGACGACAACATCCGAAGTTGGTCCCCGGGCGCTGTACGAGAAAGCGACCACTGCTCCTGGCCTGCCCCCCGGAGGAAAGGACATGCCTGGATGGGTTAAATGCAGAGGACACTTTTCACCGGCCACCGTCAGCATGAGTGTGTTGTGGCCGCATGCATGTGTTGTGGTGTTCGTGTGACAATAAAAGACGGGGCTTGTCCCGTTACGAGAGAGTTTCCATTCAACCGCTAAGTGAAGATGAGGACATGCAGTGTTTGGAAGGGACTCACCCTTTGTGCAGCAGCTCCAGTTTGAGGCCTTTGGACTGCAGCACCCTCCTGAAGCCGCGGTGGTTCCGGTTGATGGACAGGGTGAAGCTCTGGTTGTATTCTGGTGAAAAGAGATCACTGATGAAGAGGTGCAGTCTTTAATCATTATTATTAAGTCTTTAATAATAATAAAAAATAATGTACATTTTAGAAAAGGAATTGCTATAATTCTTCAGTTAGTATTTCAAAGACAGATGATTGTATCTTCAAAAACATACTCCTTCTGTAACCAAAGGATCATAAGATGATTCATAACTTCAACAGTGACCCATATATTATTTACTTTCATGTCAGCATTTGTTTTATCATACTAGACTTTAACCCTAACCCTATGCAAAATAAGGATGTCAATTTGCAAATGTCTTCCTGTGCTCCGTAATCTTCACTGCAGCAGCAATGTCTGTATTTAAGAAATACTGCATGACTAATGCAAACATCAACTCACACACATGGCTCTAAAGCTGGTGTGGTGTCTTACCTGGGGAGTTAGTGTTCTTGATGACGGCTGTTTTGTGTTTCTGCGGTTGCTCCTGTTGGCGACAAAAACAGACAGCAAAGATGTGTGAAACCTGATGTCCAGGTTTGAAGGCCCTCAGCAGTCTGCAGCGACCGGGACAAAGAAAGGAAATGAGACGTAGCTTTAGCTGCCTTACCGTACTGGGATAGGGGAAGTCAAACTTCACATAGGCATCCAGGTCATTTGGCTGGATACCTGAAGGAAGAGTAGGAGAGAGTTTACAACAAAGCATGATTTACATTTGAATATTCCATATTTCTTGATTGAATTTGAGGTTTTGGTCCATGTTTAATTCTTCAGAGTCAATAAGGCCACATCAGTCTATAGCGGAAGGCTATCCTTCACAACAAATTCTACAATATGAAAGGCCTGGCGGTCTGCAACTACTGTTTAGGACTGAGATTTTGATGCATTTCCTCAACCTTTTATTTAAGGCCTGGATATTATCCAATTTATTTTCCATCCTTTCCCAGCCTTGTGTAGGAACCCATGTGGTAATTGTGGACTGGTGTGAGAGTTACACTGCTGAATGCAGTGTAGGTAATTCGCAGGGGCAAAGGGAAAAAATGCCCCAAGAAATCTCAGAATGCCCCTAAAAACCGTGATCAAGGTGCAGAAATTGCCCCCAAGATTTCGATTATTTTATTTTCGTTCAATTAATTTCCATCTCTAAGCCCTGGTTCACAGTCAGACCATACGGCAATCCAACGCTGAAGCTACGCAGCAGTTTCATTTCAGCGTCCTTGTTAACAGGCTTCGTTCACACCAGCCACACGCCACGCCACGCTGAAGCGATAGTTTCAGCTTCTGTTCTATTTTTAAAGCGTGCAGTGCGCTGCACCTGAGCTGCCAGGTATGATGTCAATGCAAGTTGTGAGCGGGGGGAGGGGAAGCCGAGGAGGAAAAGAGTGTGCTTCTGGTGTGACCGGTTTAGCGTGGCACTCAGCTTCTGAATAGCGCCTGGTGTGAACCAAGGGTAACACACTCAGCACCTGCAAGCTGGTTGCCAACCGCCAATCAAAACAAGCTAAGAAGATGACGACGATGAAGAATACAGTCACACAAACAGCACTGTTTATTCACACTATGCTGCTGTTACGTTAACGTTACCTGGCAGTTATGCTAACGTTACCTGGCAGTTATGCTAACGTTACCTGGCAGTGGCGAGGCGAAGCAGGCAATCCCTGCAGTAAACCTGGCTGCTGCGATGTGATCATGGTGATTACTGTATGCATTTTAATCTGGGCTCATTTCACATTAGAATCAGTAACTTTATGCACTAATTAGACACTCAAAATATTTTTGAAAATTTCCTACACTGGTTGAATGTAAGTCAAGTCAACATTACCACTAGGAGCAGGAAGATTCATCCCTCTCACTATGACCACTACCATCTCAGTGCTGCTTAGCTCTGGGAATATCCTGGAAGAGAGGAAGGGAGGAGAGAGACAGAGAGAGAGAGATGGTGAGTGGGGTAGACAGAGGATGACTGGTCAAGAAGATGTAGGTTTCTTGTATCTTTCATCCTATCACAGGCAGTTCAGTTTTTCTTTTCGTTGCAAACTCATGGCTCAAAACGTCTCATAACTCAAAAAACAACCTAAAACATTTTAATGTCTACTTTGGTAGAATAACCCAAATGTTCATTTTGTGGATGGTGACTTTGCCGACCTGACAGTGTTATATGTCCTCTCCTCAAAGTGGTGTTTGGGAGGATCCAGCCCTCTGGACTGAGACAGCTTCAGGACTTCCAGACTCTTCTTACAACTCTCTGCCAGCTTCTCAAACCTGACACACACACACACACACACACACACACACACACACACACACACACACACACACACACACACACACACACACACACACACACACACACACACACACACACACACACACACACACACACACACACACACACACAGGAGGGAACATCCTCTTTGAGACATGACCCTGCTACACACTCTCACTACCTATGTGTTATGTCATGCTGTTCATATGGGATATGATCAAGGAGACAAAAAGCAGAAAAAAGTGCGACAACAGCAAAGGTGTCAGTAATGGAGGGGGTTCGTGTCGTGTGTAAACCTGAAATCATGAGCAAAACTGAAAGTGTGATGCCGCGAGCTTACTTCGTTGTTTCTGTGACGTTCCCCAGGTGCGTGAATTGCTTGGAGTAAGTCATACATTTCTAAAAGAAAAAAGAAGACATCTTAAGGAACATGTTCATCTTGAGAACAGCAAGGCATTATGTACCGTATATCGTTTGGGTATCGTTTCGTACTTTTCCGATATCGGTGCTTAAACGCTGCCTGAACAGAAGCCATATAGAACACACGACGTGAGTGCTTCCCACAGGCTGAAGTTGTACTTTCTTAACAGTTAATTACATTAAATTGTCTTTACATTGTGTCCAACGGAACCCAACTGACGGAATATGCCAACAGTTAGTTTAAAATCTCAACTCCAGCCGATGACCTGTTAATGTTAATAGAAAAAAAATCACTAAAATAGCCTACTACTGGTATTACAAAGGTTAAAATGCCTGCAATGGATTTTACATGACGCGCGCGTTCCTGAGCAAGAGTCGCATTTGCTGCCTTGTCTTGCCTCCACTACAACAGATGTGAGTTTGGAGAAATTGTGGAATTTTATATTTTTACGAAAGTTTTTAGAACGGGAGATGGAGTGTCAGGTTGAGTAATAGCTACTGCATCAACATGACAGGCATGATGTGATGCGCACATTAGACACATTAATATTGCAGAGTAATTAGGTCAATTCCTATACATTGAGTCAGTGTTTATCCGGCTGTGACGATATCGCTGCCATGTAGTGGAAACAATGCCACGTCAATCTACTGGTTTAAGTGTCCAGGTCGTCTGCAGCCTGGTGACAGTCCGTTCATCCACTTAAATGCACGCTCCAGGGGGAACCGCTTTAACGGGTCGGGAGACGATGTGAAAGTGTCGATGGCATATTTTTAGCATTTAACACATGCCACTTACCTGCGTTTAAAAACACTCCATATTAAGCGGTAATTTTGATTAAAGCTATTAGAGATGTCTGAATCTTAAGAGTGAGAGCTCTAATGTGTTACACTACTACTAGACTCAGCTCTCAGTCTTAATCCGTTTCACTACTGTAAGACTGAGAATATTACTATTTAAATCTTTTCATAACGTTAGGTGGTGCTGTTGGAAGCCTTGCATCGGAGAACCAATCATGAGCGTTGTGGGCGGGCCTGCTTTCTGGGAGCAGTGACGCTCATGCAGAACCGGTGCTGTCGCGTTTGCGGAGAAACATATTAATCACTTAGAAACAAACATAACCTGTATAGGACGTGTTTCATCCGGCCCCGGCGGCTAGAGGTATTTCCCCCAGCGATAAGCCCAACTCCCGAGGCTACGTTACAGAGCCTGCTGATGACTCACAGTAGCAAGCGCTGCGGACCACTTCCGGGTAGGAAAAATTATTGTAAAATAAACAACGGGTATAAACTCTCTTTGCAGCACATCAGTGTCTCTTGCTCTATATTGGAACTATGAAACATTGCATTGCAGCTACCAAATAAAATTCTAATAATAAATGTAGGTGTGTCTGCTGCCGGCCGTTCTCGCCAGGCTCTGAACCAGATTTGGAACAGTAAATTCCCAGACGTTTGGTGGTTAGGTGGCGCTGTTGGCGCCGCTCACCAAGCGTCTGGAAACCGAGACTACACTACTACAGACCCAAAATCTTACAATATCTACATAATCAGGGTTTTCATTTGAGTCCTAATCCTGTAGCTTTACCTCATACTGCTCTTTGAGTATCTTGGCCAGTTGTGTGTAAACCGCCTCTGCTTTCTCTGAGATCTGCACATCACTGTGGTGCACCAGGATGAAGTCCCCATCTTCGTCACCAGGGGGTGATGGCACCTACAACACAGTGAGGAAAAACATTGGTAATCCTGACAGTCATAATTGCTGCACATAGCACCTTTCAAAACATATTTTCACATATTTGCCTGACAATGGCTGACATATTACATTTATTTTATTCTTTGCTACTCCTTTTTTATGTATGTATTTATCTCTTTAGGGCTGCACCATCACTCAAAAAAAAGAACTGCAGTATTTATTGTTGCAAATTCCAATTCGCAATAAACATTTCAGTTCACAAACATACAGCACATGCACATCCTAGCGGGTTCTGACCTTGCTGATGTCCACGGTCTTGCCCCTGCGGGCTGCCTCGATCATGGGTTCGAAGCCCTTGGCGGTGCGGAGGAACTGCCTGGCCTGCTCCATGTCGTTCTTCTGCTTGGCGTGCAGAGCTGCCTTCATGTACTGCTTCCTGCGGCCCTCCAGGAAGTCCAGCTGCTGAGCCGCTACAGGATGAACAAGAAGAGAAAGTAAACCCACTGTAAACACCATGTGAAACACAACTGAACTGATGTGGTTTGAGTGTGCATCAGGTCATCTCTATTTCAGCAGTTGAAGATTTTAGTTTAGTTAACTAGTTAAAGGAAGGCTTAGCCGATTTTCAGCCCGCTTTGTATCATTACAATGTCGGTAGGATATGCAGATGGGCAGTGTTTACCTCCTCTTCATGTTTTCCTGTGCCGGGAGCTCTGCAGTTTATTCCAGGCACTTTCGCCTCAAAATGACGCAAAACGCATCATTTGGAGATGGAAGTGAACAGATGTTGTGCTCGAGGGTGGCTGTTCGAACTACACTGTTCGACTGTTTATTTTTATTTTTTCCGTATGCGCGCATCCACGGAGAATCGCATCGAGAGCCTTAACAAGCGTTAATGACCCATACCAGCTGCAGGGGCAGAGCTTCTGCAAGCAGACGACGAACAGGGATTTCTCGGTGCAGAAAACATGAGGTCAACACTGCTCATCTGCATATACTACCCATATTATCATACAAAGCGGGTTGAAAATCGGCAAAGCCTAATGTTAGTTGCTCAGGTGTTTCTGCTGCCTGGGACCGACCTGTTGTTGAGAGGCCTTCCCTGGTAGATGCTCTGTCAGGAGACGGAGAGGGAGTCCGTTTTTTCACCTGAGCTACTGGAGGCACAGCTAACGTGGGCTTCTTTGGCTTGTCTGGAACAGGAGGCTTAGACTGCAAACGGCACAGGACAACAATTATTATTATTAATTAAAAGCGATAAGATCAAAAGACTATGATTATGCAACGCTGCCTGGTTCATGCGCTTCAAAACATATCCCACCTCCTCTTCTTTCTCCTCATCTCCCTCCTCATCCCCTACTTCTGTAGTGTCAGTAGAGGCAAGCTTACTGGCTGTCTCCAGCACAGCAGCGAATCCCTGGTCAGCTCCTGGTGCAGCCTGGCCTGGGATCGGAGGAAAGCCTGGAGCATACAAAGAAATGCTCACTCTTATTCGCTCAGTTCTTACTGTTTATACACACAGTCGTATATAACATCAGAATCAGAATATCTTCACCAAGTACAAAATATGTAGTTGGTACATAGTAACACAGAACAACCTGGGACTACAGAACCGGAAATAGAGAAGAGAAAATCCAATTTTACAGAACTAAATGCAACTTAAAACCACACTGTCCATTCAAAAACAAATGTAGCATCAAAGAATCTCACCTGGGGGAACCGGGAGCTCCTCAAAGTGGACTGGTTTTCCTGCTTTGTGAGCTCGGATGGCACTCTGGTATTGCTGCAGTAGAGTAGAAGTTAAATGTTTAACAGACCATGGCATCGCTGTGTTTCAACCAGAAAAGTCTCACATAATTATAATAACTATACTCTATGATGGTTTTATGATGGATGCTGTCTTGTTTGTTTTCTCCTTTTCTATATGCAGCTAGTACCTCTATAGATGTCCTTCTCTACATCTAGATACATGTTCTTGTGCTAACCCTTGAATTAATTGAGAGCTAAAGGGCTAAAAAGACTGAGCTTGAACATCAGAATGTGGTGTGGTGAGCTCTACTCTACTCATAATTAGGAAAATGTATTGTCTGAATGTTAACAGAGGTTGCAGAGGGATGGTTGTGTGAAAGTTAACAGAGAGGTTGCAGACGGCTGGTTGTGTGAAAGTTAACAGAGAGGTTGCAGAGGGCTGGTTGTGTGAAAGTTAACAGAGGTTGCAGAGGGCTGGTTGTGTGAAAGTTAACAGAGAGGTTGCAGAGGGCTGGTTGTGTGAAAGTTAACAGAGAGGTTGCAGAGAGCTGGTTGTGTGAAAGTTAACAGAGAGGTTGCCGAGGGCTGGTTGTGTGAAAGTTAACAGAGAGGTTGCAGAGAGCTGGTTGTGTGAAAGTTAACAGAGAGGTTGCAGAGGGCTGGTTGTGTGAAAGTTAACAGAGAAGTTGCAGAGGGCTGGTTGTGTGAAAGTTAACAGAGAGGTTGCAGAGGGCTGGTTGTGTGAAAGTTAACAGAGAGGTTGTAGAGGGCTGGTTGTGTGAAAGTTAACAGAGAGGTTGCAGAGGGCTGGTTGTGCGAAAGTTAACAGAGAGGTTGCAGAGGGCTGGTTGTGTGAAAGTTAACAGAGAGGTTGCAGAGAGCTGGTTGTGTGAAAGTTAACAGAGAGGTTGCAGAGGGCTGGTTGTGTGAAAGTTAACAGAGAGGTTGCAGAGGGCTGGTTGTGTGAAAGTTAACAGAGAGGTTGCAGAGGGCTGGTTGTGCGAAAGTTAACAGAGGTTGCAGAGAGCTGGTTGTGTGAAAGTTAACAGAGAGGTTGCAGAGGGCTGGTTGTGTGAAAGTTAACAGAGAGGTTGCAGAGGGCTGGTTGTGTGAAAGTTAACAGAGAGGTTGCAGAGAGCTGGTTGTGTGAAAGTTAACAGAGAGGTTGCAGAGAGCTGGTTGTGTGAAAGTTAACAGAGAGGTTGCAGAGAGCTGGTTGTGTGAAAGTTAACAGAGAGGTTGCAGAGGGCTGGTTGTGTGAAAGTTAACAGAGAGGTTGCAGAGGGCTGGTTGTGCGAAAGTTGGCCTTTGCTCTTTATTCTTTACATCAATGATTTTGTCAACTCCTCTAAATTATTGCATAAAGTGATATTTGCTGATGACACAAACTTATTCCTGTCCCATCATGATTCACATGAGCTTCAAGATCTACTCAATGTTGAACTCAAACAAGTGGATACTTGGTTCAAATGTAATAAATTGTCGTTGAATATCAGCAAAACCAATTTCATTATATTCCACTCTAACAAAAAATCAGTGGATCATATCCACCTCAATATAGATGGAAGGGAGTTGACAAGAGTAGGGTCAACAAAATTCTTGGGGGTCCTCATTGACGAGTCAATCAACTTCAAATGTCATATTGATCATCTGTTAACAAAACTGTCTAAATATGTTGGTCTATTTTTCAAATTCCGTCATTTTCTTCCTTTATCTACTCTCCTGATCTTGTACAAAACCCTGTTTGAGTCACACATTAATTACTGTAACATCATATGGTGTAACACATTCCCCAGCTATCTGAAGAAACTAGAAAGCTTACAAAAGAAAATAATACGTGCCGTATCCTGGTCGGATTTCAACGCACCCACATGTTCCCTCTTCCATAGCTATAATCTTTTGAGGCTTGCTGAGTTTAATATTCACCAAAACGCAATCATAATGTACCAAGTTGTCCATAACCTAAATCCAAGACTCTCCAAGCTCATCCCAGTCAACCGCCCCGCTCATTCCTTTAACACCAGAAATACACATCTTATTTATGGTAAGAAAAGACGACTGAAATGCACCAGTTTAAGTATAACCAATAGAGGGCCGCGGATCTGGAATGGGCTTGATGAGAGCTTGAAAACAGCTCCATCCATCTCTGTTTTCAAGAAAAAAATGAAAGAACAACTGCTTAACCTGTATGTATAGTAATATAGTATATTATAATGCATAGTATATATAATATATAGTGTATATGATATATAGTACGGTATGTGGTATTGATATGTATTATAAGTATACTTATACTTATCCATTGATCTGGGATTGTTTTGTTTGTTTTGTTTGTTACCTGTCCTGCTGTGTAATTGTTGTTTGTTATACTGTACGCAGTAACTTGTATTTAAGTTGCGTTTAAGTCATTGCTCAGGCTCCTGCCATAAGCTTTAAGTAGCTTCTTTGGAGACCTGGCACTCCACACATTTGTATCTTGATGTTTATCTACATGTCAATTGTTTGTGTGTGTGGGGGGCGAAATAAATCTGAAATCTGAAATCTGAAATCTGAGCTGGTTGTGTGAAAGTTAACAGAGAGGTTGCAGAGGGCTGGTTGTGTGAAAGTTAACAGAGAGGTTGCAGAGAGCTGGTTGTGTGAAAGTTAACAGAGAGGTTGCAGAGGGCTGGTTGTGTGAAAGTTAACAGAGAAGTTGCAGAGAGCTGGTTGTGTGAAAGTTAACAGAGAGGTTGCAGAGGGCTGGTTGTGTGAAAGTTAACAGAGAAGTTGCAGAGAGCTGGTTGTGTGAAAGTTAACAGAGAGGTTGCAGAGGGCTGGTTGTGTGAAAGTTAACAGAGAAGTTGCAGAGGGCTGGTTGTGTGAAAGTTAACAGAGAGGTTGCAGAGGGCTGGTTGTGTGAAAGTTAACAGAGAGGTTGCAGAGGGCTGGTTGTGTGAAAGTTAACAGAGAGGTTGCAGAGGGCTGGTTGTGCGAAAGTTAACAGAGAGGTTGCAGAGGGCTGGTTGTGTGAAAGTTAACAGAGAGGTTGCAGAGAGCTGGTTGTGTGAAAGTTAACAGAGAGGTTGCAGAGGGCTGGTTGTGTGAAAGTTAACAGAGAGGTTGCAGAGGGCTGGTTGTGTGAAAGTTAACAGAGAGGTTGCAGAGGGCTGGTTGTGCGAAAGTTAACAGAGGTTGCAGAGAGCTGGTTGTGTGAAAGTTAACAGAGAGGTTGCAGAGGGCTGGTTGTGTGAAAGTTAACAGAGAGGTTGCAGAGGGCTGGTTGTGTGAAAGTTAACAGAGAGGTTGCAGAGAGCTGGTTGTGTGAAAGTTAACAGAGAGGTTGCAGAGAGCTGGTTGTGTGAAAGTTAACAGAGAGGTTGCAGAGAGCTGGTTGTGTGAAAGTTAACAGAGAGGTTGCAGAGGGCTGGTTGTGTGAAAGTTAACAGAGAGGTTGCAGAGAGCTGGTTGTGTGAAAGTTAACAGAGAGGTTGCAGAGAGCTGGTTGTGTGAAAGTTAACTGAGAGGTTGCAGAGAGCTGGTTGTGTGAAAGTTAACAGAGAGGTTGCAGAGGGCTGGTTGTGTGAAAGTTAACAGAGAGGTTGCAGAGGGCTGGTTGTACGAAAGTTAACAGAGAGGTTGCAGAGGGCTGGTTGTGTGAAAGTTAACAGAGAGGTTGCAGAGAGCTGGTTGTGTGAAAGTTAACGGAGAGGTTGCAGAGGGCTGGTTGTGTGAAAGTTAACAGAGAGGTTGCAGAGGGCTGGTTGTGTGAAAGTTAACAGAGAGGTTGCAGAGGGCTGGTTGTGTGAAAGTTAACAGAGAGGTTGCAGAGGGCTGGTTGTGTGAAAGTTAACAGAGAGGTTGCAGAGAGCTGGTTGTGTGAAAGTTAACGGAGAGGTTGCAGAGGGCTGGTTGTGTGAAAGTTAACAGAGAGGTTGCAGAGGGCTGGTTGTGTGAAAGTTAACAGAGAGGTTGCAGAGAGCTGGTTGTGTGAAAGTTAACGGAGAGGTTGCAGAGAGCTGGTTGTGTGAAAGTTAACAGAGAGGTTGCAGAGGGCTGGTTGTGTGAAAGTTAACAGAGAGGTTGCAGAGAGCTGGTTGTGTGAAAGTTAACAGAGAGGTTGCAGAGGGCTGGTTGTGTGAAAGTTAACAGAGAGGTTGCAGAGGGCTGGTTGTGTGAAAGTTAACAGAGAGGTTGCAGAGGGCTGGTTGTGTGAAAGCTAACAGAGAGGTTGCAGAGGGCTGGTTGTGTGAAAGTTAACAGAGAGGTTGCAGAGAGCTGGTTGTGTGAAAGTTAACGGAGAGGTTGCAGAGGGCTGGTTGTGTGAAAGTTAACTGAGAGGTTGCAGAGGGCTGGTTGTCTGAATGTATTGTCACAGAGGTTGCAGAGGACTGGGCGTACCTTCGCGATGCGGTCGTGCATCCGGGCCTTGCGGTCGTCACCGCTGGCCTTGGCCTGAGCTGAGGCCTCCACATACTTGGCTCTCCTCTGCTCAAGGGCCTCCAGCACGTCCTTAGGAGGAGCAGGGACCGATGGGACGGTGGGGGCTAAGTGATAGGGAGACAACATTATATACATCACTGTTTTCCCCTTTTTTGAATATACTTGTGAGATTTAAACTCAAAACCAGTGGAAGGTAAGAAAATATTGGTGCGACGATATAAGACTCAGAATAGATTTAAGGTTTTCCATTTCCCTGCGATTTCCACTTGACGTTATTCATCATGTTTGCGTCCCGCTTTAGAGGGTAGATCATCCAGACAACTAGTAGCTCACGTCAGCTCAAGCCTCTTTCTTGTGCTGTTGCTCAGTCTGACTGAAGAGTTGCGGTGAATTTAGGAGGAGATGAGGAGGAAATGTGTTGCCTGTGGTGTGCTGTACGTGTGCCAAGTGTTTTTGCCAAGCCGCAGCTGGATCTCACCTGCTTCTGTCCTGAACTCTTTCCCCGCCAGCGTAAAAAAAAAAAGTTCCCAGCCACGACCAGTATTTTTGATCATTTTCACTAATCTTTCAAGACCCACAGAATATTATTTCAAGACCCACAGAATATTTTGTTCTATGCATATGTAAACACTGAATATATAAAATGAAAGAACAGAGCCTCTATTTTCATTAAAAAAAACTAGCTTCATTCGTTCTTTTTTTTTATCAACACTTGAATGTTGGTCATTCTCTGGAACTGTGGTACTATTTCACAAGGTGTGTAACAGAGCCACGGATTGCCGGGAAAACTCGTCATTGGCTGGAAAGCCGTTTGACACCGTCAAATCTATTGTGTGTTACTGGTGATAGAATTACAAATCCTTTAAGCCATGCGGCAGCATGAAGATGGGAAAACTGGGTGGCAAAACAAGTTTTCCTCAAGGAAAAGACAAATAAACAACACACATAAGACATACAGTATACACACTCAAAAGCATGCACACACACACACACATACATACACTAGGGAGTATTGTTGTCACCTGGGTCTGCTGCAACCGGTTGTGTGACCTGTGTGTTTTGCCCAGAGGCTGCTTCTTTCGCTGCTGCAGAGCTTCCTTGTTCCACTGTGGCAGAATAACAGGAGGTTCAGTGAATCATACAAGAAACAGACACTGTGGGCTTCATCTCCTTTAACAATACTGTACCTACTAAGAACACATGTAGGAAAATCAATTGGACTTATTTTATGTAATTTGCTGATATTATTTATTGATGAAGCCATTGATTATACACTGCATTCTTTCCTCTCTAAGGTTTCTTAGCACTGCATATTCCATCTCTACTTTCTTCTCCTATAATATAATACACTATTTGTGTGCTCAAAATTCTCAAAAATAAAAATTCCAAATAAAGTGATATAGCTATGATGACACAGCTTTGTAATTTTTATGTGTCTTACTGCCCATTAATTTTCCACCATGTGGTTTCTGTTGTCATTCAAATTCTGTTATGCAGTGGAATCAATTAAGGTTTATTTTATTTCACCCGCACAGATTACTGATTGCATCTCCTCTGTTTTTTTTTATCATCTAAGTTTACTTGTTGTTTTTTAATCACTTTACTTCAGTGTTTTATAACTGTGTAGTGTGTATATACTAAAAGTAAGAGTTTTTCTCTAACCCTCCTTACCCTGTCCTGGGGAGGGAGGTAGGCCACTCAGGTCAACTGCATGTCCTTTCTCCAACGCCTCGATCACTGCATCGAACTTCTGCCGGGGAAATACAAAATTCCCAAGACTGTCAAACATAATGCCGGTCTTTGTCATCTTCCAAACGGCTGGCATGTTTCACATAGTTGAGAGAGAAACAGAGCAGTCAGAGAGAAACAGTGAGAAACTACGGCTGCATCGTTAATTGTATATCATGACTTAATTGAGGAATTCTGCAAAAATGAAACATCTACCGTAATTTGTTTTACTTCATGTAAAATACCTGTTGTATCAACAAAGTTTAGATGTTGTTACAGTATAAGATCCAAAAAGTGCACCAACAGATTTCTTCCCCAAAATAATCAAGAGGAATAAACTTTGTAACCCTGATTAAAATATCAAGCAAAACCATTGGAATGATCAATTAAGCAGTAATTGTGCAGCTCTATGAGACGGGGAATTAAATTACATCAGGTTAACAAGCACACTGCTGCTCAGCCTGCTGCTACATTCCTTTGACAGAAACTGGCTCTGCTCAGCAAACAGATGTGGAAACGCTGCTTCCAGTTCCAGCAGAAACTAAGTTTCGTTCCTCTGTGTTCAGCTTGTAATTACAAACACATGCATTGAATTCAGACACAGAATCAAGGAGTAAACACAATATATAAACAGGACTGACTGGTTTTACTAAGGGCTCACTTGATATTAAGAATAAAACAAGATCTTGATCTTTTGCGCCAACTTATGCTGCAGTGAAGAAATACGTTAAACTGAATACCACATTGCTCAAATTCCCATAGAATATTAAATTTATACGTACATGTAGAGAGATCTACATGTATAGTCTACAGTCCATAGTGTCTTAAATTGTCCCTTAGCACTGACTGTAGCTTCCTGTTGTTCTTGTAATGTGTCAAGTAGCCTATATATCATCATGTAAATAAATATGTAAATTATGTAAAAGTTGTTGATATGCGCCTGCACCCACGTGTTCTGCCAAAATTTGCTCCCATTAAAAAATGTGATTACCCTTGTGGTGTCTCAACTGTATTTCATGGACTGCTTTGGTAATGTTGGCTTTTGAAATAGCAACGTGATGTAAAGACATTTCAAAAGATTCCAAAGAAGGGAAGTAGCTGAACAAAGAACAAAATCTACCTGGCTGCCTCTCATAATGAAAGAAGAGTCTCACACAACAACAGAAAGAGCGCTGCGTGGACTCTTCTGTATTTCCAATGGCCAAACGCATATAATCAGGTGTTCTTCGGAATGGGCATTGAACAATATAAAATAATGATCCTCTACATACATTTCCACCAAGGTCATTTTGTGTGCGGTGGCAAAACATCACCACAAACTGAGGACAAAAGCAAGACACACACCAGCGAAACACATTCTTTTTAGGGGATGGAAATTTTGGCACAGCCAGGACAAATTCCTGTGTATTTATAGTATGCGGCTATGACAATGATTCTGAAGTAAAATAGTCAAATTGTCAAAGAATTGCCAGCAAGCCCACTAACCCACTAAACACTGTCTCACAAGTTAGGGGCTAAGGCGGCCTTAGACAAAAAGTCCCATAACATCAAACCAAATCCCCCAGGTTGCAGTCCTTACCTTGCTGGTTCTGAAATAAAGCTTAGCATTCTCCACATCTCCTTGCTTCTTGGCTCTCAAAGCGGCCATCTTGTATTCTTTCTGCCTCTCCAAAAGCACTGCCTTGGTCGCCTCGCCCACTGTGGATTCACCGGACAAAAACACAAAACGACCACAATGAAAGCCTGTATTCATCACATTTTCAGAATGCTTTTCGATTTAAGGAGGCAACAACTTAGCCCTGAGTATGCAAAATCTCTGCTTCCAAACAGAGTGCTGAAAACTAGAAATTATTAAACTGATTAACCAATTACATTGAGAGAACAAAGTGTAGTGTCTTTCATTAGACAGGGTGGGGAATTAAATTTAATGTTAAAGCATCTATCTGTCTATATATTATTATTATTATTATTATATATATAAAAGGGGCAAGTGGGCAATCTGTGTGTTCTCGGTTTCAATTCTTGTCTCACTGATGATGTCATAGGCACTTGTGACATCACTGATGTCATAGGCATTGTGACATCATCAGTGATGTCATAAGAGCAAGTGAGCCTGCACAGTGGTTGAGCTGCAGGGCGGGCAAGCGAGCCTGCGCTGCAGGCGAGCCTAGGAATTGAGCGCACGTAGCACGCGAGATGCCTACTTAATGTAAATTTTGGTTGTGACTTCTAATTTTGCCTACTCTACCAGACACTTAGATACATAACCAAACTGTCTATTTTTATTATAAAAAGCACAAAGCTGTCAAATCTTAGATTCCACAAGTCTTGATGACCACTCTGACTGCACGTGTTAAGCTTATTTTCACACTAATACATAATATTACTATGGATATTCCTTTTTACACTCGTCAACTACAACTGACCATCTGACTGACTGGTGGGTGCCTCTGTCTCCTGTCCTGGAGACGGGAGGCTGCTTAGTGTAGGCAGAGCAGCAGAGGACAACTGCTCCTCTTGGCCACTGGGCACAACTAGCTCTGGTGGCGCAGGCGTCATCTCGGCCTCCGACTCCCCCTGCTGCTCTGGAGGTGCGGGCTCAGCAGGTGAGGCGAAAGGGGTAGTGGGTTGTGGGGGAACGGCGGGTTGAGAGGCAGAACCGGAGGCTCCAGTGGCAACAGGGGGAGGGATCTCTGCCTCATTCACAGTCCTCCCTTTTTTGACAGCACTTAACATGGTCTCCAGCGTCTGACGAGAGCAATAAGAAGAAGAATATTCATCGTCATCTTCTGTTACAAAAACTCAGTTATAGAAGAATAATGTGCAAAGTTGTCTAGATGATAAATGAGCACACTCCCTTCCCTTTGACTGGATGGACAGGACTGTGAACATTACTTTTAAAATGTAATCTGCCATATAATACAGATTACATGATGGAAAATGTCCTCACTATCATTATTATCCACTGAATTAATCCAACTCAGCAAACTATTTGTCTCAAAAGTATATAGAATATGAAGTTAACAAGACAGCAACCTTTTTCATAATGAGGACCCCTAATTTAGTCCAAATTCATCTAATTGTGTTAACTTCTTGTAAATTAGGTAATTGTGAACTTTTATGTGAACAATTTATCAATTTGCTGGGGACCCTCTGGAACCCCCTCAAGGACCAAGAACAGGAACGCCACCCCCCGCAGTCCCTGGACCCCACGTCGAGGACCACTGATCTACACTGTGTAATTTGATTTCACCTTTATTTCACCAGTCATGATTAACTTTTGTGTGTGTAGATTCTCTGCCAGAACCCCCCCTCAGACTTGTTTCTCAGTAATATCTGACCAGTACTATATATATTTTAAGTATGTGTAATCTGATTACTCTGGAGCTGTCTTACTCTCACCCACCTTCAGGCCTCTGTCGTATCTCCTGGCTTTAGAAGTCTCCCCAGCAGCTTTAGCGTTCTGTATGGCCATCTTGTACATGGCTCTCCTCTCCTCTAAGGTGTGTTGGAGACTGCCTGGGACAGCGAGGATCTTTGCTTCCTGAGGTTTCTGGGGGAGTGCAACACCAAAGCCAAGTATCATCAACAATGCTTGTAAACAGCTCATAATCTACGCTGGGCCAAGGAATTACTAAGCATGTGGGTGAGTCGAGACTGTAAAGTGTTTGACAGATTAATAATAGAGGCAATAAAATATTGCTTACAGCTTCTGCATTTATCTATCGACTAGAATGACTAAAGGGGTGATCACATAAAGAAAAGTCACTAGAAACGTGTCGCCACCCAAACTATTGTTTCCGTATGTAGCGTGCGCTTCTCTCTCACGTTTTTCTAGCGGTTTTTAGGCATGCATAAAAGTTAAAATACGATCAAACTTTTTTCCACACACGCAGCCCCCTGTGCTCCACAGGCGCACCAAGCTGTTTTGCCCGACACAGTCTGACTAGGTTTTTTTTTGTACGTGGTTTGACGCTTCTCTGTTGTTACCCCCTGGACCCTAGGGCTGGCGCTGGGCTGGTACTAGAGCTGGTTTGCAGGTGGTTCAACTTGCGAACCTTCCAAGAACCGGTTTGCTTTTCCATGGGCTAGAGCTGACTAGAGAGCCACGTCATTATGTCACTGAATATGATTGAATGCTTTCCAACATGGCTACCAGGGGGGTAACATGTTTATAGCCCATAAATGTTAGTATACCTTCACAAATAACCATGCAATAAATAAATAAATAAATAAATAAATAAATAAATAAACAAACAAACAAACAAACAAATAAATAAAAAATAATGTAATATCTTTGTTGTACCAAAGGAATGTGTAATTGGCTCGTTATAACACGTATTCAGAAAAATTGCTTTTCACAATGTCTCTCCCCTGATCCTGGTGGCTCCCGGCTCGCTCATCTAGCCGCAGCCGCAATGAGGACAGTCAACCCCGGTTGACAGTCACGCTGGGAGCCTCTCTCCCCTGGAGCATGGGATTCTCTGGGGTTCTCTCCCTGTGGAGTTAGGCTACAGTACATCCTCACTAGGTCGTGAATGGAGCAGAATAAACTATCTCTGTCCACACACAGGTTTAAACCTCTTCTCTTCCGTCCATACCGGCTCCCCTGAAAATCATGCTACATGACCATTCACCTACACTGCATGACAACAAGCTGGGTGTTTAGTGTGCTTAAGAATTGTAATACATTTATTTTAGTGCGGTCTGCTATATATTATACCAGGAGAGAGAGAGAGCAATCTGGTTTCCTTAAGTTCCACTTTCCTGATGTCATTACGAAATGCAGTGTTTACAGTCTGCATGTGACGAGAGAGAGAGCGAGAGGGAGAGAGAGAGCAATCTGATTTCCTTAAGTTTCACTTTTCTGAAGGGGGGGACAACACGGCTGCTTGACTTGAAGAATCTCCATCCTCGTTGACTTTGGGGGTAGCCCATATAATCCCGACAATACTTATATTTCAGAATTGAAATATATACAGTGGAATATACAGGGGGAATTCTATAGGTCTGCATTTCCTCCCGACCACACGCACAAGCAACCACGGATTCTGCAAATAAAGCTGCGGTAGGCAGACGGGGTCGCGAGCCTCCGTCTTTGAGGCTCAAAACAATAGGGGCAGTGTGCACAATAGGTGCAAACGAAGTGCAAATCCATACAAAACAACGGCTCCAGCGCCTGTCTGTAGCTGGAGCCTTTTGTGCACCTTGCAGACGCTTCCTGTTGGTTTTAACGAGGAAAGGGTGCTGAAGCTGGGAAAAAGCGGCTCAGTGAACACAGCCTAAGACTCTCATACTGGCAATCAGCAATGAATCAAACTTTTTCATCTACCACCTGCCAAAGTGGCATTTGGATTCAGATTTGATCCTTCACTTCAAACATTTGGCACTTGGCAGAGCAAGGCGGCATTCTGGTGACATATTTTCAATGTCAAAGTCGTATCAGTGTTGAGACTGTCAAAGCAATATATATCGTACCTGCGGCGTCGGGGTCTCTGGTGTATCAGCTGGAGAGGATTCAGCAGTGGGAGAGGATGTGGAGGTAGCAGCTACAGCATCCTCGCCTTCCTCCTCACCCACCACTTCCTGTAGCTCTGCCTGATGATGGGAAAAAGAAACAGAAACTCATCAACAACCAAACTTTGGTTGTTTGTTTAGAAGGCTCCACATCAGAATATAGAAGTGTGAGTGTGAGATATAGAGATAAATGTGCATAAAAAAACCAACCAATAGATCTTCGTCATCTTCCAAGTCAGCATCATCTTCATCCTCGTCCATGTCTTTCATACACTCGTCAGCCATTCTTGCTATATCTTCCATAGGCAAGGGGGCTGAAACAAACATGTCGTCATGTATCTTACAATGTTTACATGCGACTCAAAAAGCACAAATGTGCAGGAATTTGGTTGCATTGCTGCAGGAACATATCAGCAACTTAGATGTTATCACAATATATACTGGTGCACTAGGTAGGTTATGTGGACAACAGGACCTCGCATAAAAAAAAATAAGTGGTCTCCTCAGATCATTTATCAAACTTTCACTATCTATTTCCAAAAGAAGAAATATGCTTCCGCACACACACTTCACATCTGCATTGATTTATTAAAAAGTGTCAATGTTTCGGTCACAAGGACCTTTCTCAAGACATGAAATGTCCTTGTGTGTGCGCGGGAAATCATCTTTTTCATTTTGGAAATGGATCTTCTGTGTATTTGATTCCCTGCACCACAAGGCAAAGAGACAAGCAAGTAGTGTGTGTGTGTGTGTGTGTGTGTGTTGCCTTCTACTCAAACGAGTATCTCCCAGTAACAAATCAGAAGTGTTGCACTCACTCCTAGCTTTCTGCTTGGCTTTTCCTCCAGCAGCATTTGTATTCCCTGTGATAGCAGCAAGTTCAGCCTCCAAGTCCGGGTCGTCCAGGTTCTCCTCCATACCCAGCATCATCTCATTAGGGTTGAAGTCTACAAACAGACCCATCTGGAACGAGGAAGTAAATAAAAAATTAATCCACAGACACAGCTAGCTACTTAGCCAGTTAAACAGGTTAGCCAGTTATGGTTATTACAGTATCTGACAAAATAAGGGAGTAGCACTGATGTTGTTCTCACCTGTTTGGCTGCAGCAGCGCCCTGACCCTTGGGCATTGGTGCCCTCTTCTTCTTAGCGTTAGCAAACATGTTCCTGTGGCTTCTTTCCCCAACAAGCCCAAAGGGATATGAAGCGGTCGAAAACAAACCTACAAACACAAACACATCGAAAAAGCCGCTTGCTGTGCAATGTCAACAAGCTGGTCGCAGTATCGAATCATGTGAGCGGTTGTCAGGTGCCTCACCCAAACAGACGGCCAGTGGCTCGTTGCTGCTAGCTTAACTGACGTTAACGTTAGCTTAGCGGGCTGTGAGGTAGCTAGCTAAGCTACCTTAGACCACTCGAAAAGTTTATTTACTAACGAGAGGGCGATTGCTCCACTGTCACTATTATCATTTCAGTGATTATCATTCTGATTTTCTAGGAGTATGTTTCTTTACCTGCTCATTCACCACTTGTTCAGATAGTTTTCAACCCGGAGATGAACAGTCAGGTTTGAGATTTGACGGTTTGACATGACATGGGCTAGTGTAGTGTGGGCTGAGTACGCATGCGCAAAACATGGGAGCATTCCAGGACAGGCAATACAAAAAGGAACCAGAAAGAGGCGCTGTTTCACAGTTCATGACTTTTGTTGTTGGTTCTGAAAGTGGGGTCCGGGGACCCACAGGGGTCCTTGAGGGGGTTCCAGGGAAACCCCAGCAAAAAAAGGATAGTTTAATTTCACTAGAATTCCAACCATAACAATGACAGATGACTATTTTGGTCGAGATTCAAGATATTTCAAGATGTCATGGGATTTATACACTTTCTGTAATAAAACATCTAAAAGTGATGACTCCCATTTTCATGGCCGTCTTGCAGGAAGGAGCCTGGTGGTTGGGGTCGTTAAGCTGATTGGGTGCACCTGGGCCCATTGGGTTTAAGAAGACCTTCAGACTCTCCCTCCTCACGATGCACCTTTTTTATCTGTTTGTTTAATGTAGTTTGTGTTGTCTGGTTATTTTCCGTTAATTTTAAATTATTGTTTTAACTTTTACTTTGGTGTATGATTCCCCTCATATGTTACAACCCGACTCATGGAAGCAACAAATGAGGGGAGCCATACACCAAAACAATAATTAATTAACTAAAACTAAGCTAAAATCTGATCAGATGGGGGACACTTGGACAAAATCTTATCAAATGGAGGTCTAGTTTAGGGGTCCTTGACATGGAAAAAGTTTTGAGAACCACTGATCTAGCACACGGTGGCTCAGTGGTTAGCACTGTTGCCTCACAGCAAGAGTTTGCATGTTCTCCCCATGTTTGCGTGGGTTTCCTCCCAGGCTCCCACCATCAAAAAGACATGTACTGTAAT
Organism: Poromitra crassiceps; assembly: GCF_964638095.1. Classification (NCBI taxonomy): domain Eukaryota; kingdom Metazoa; phylum Chordata; class Actinopteri; order Beryciformes; family Melamphaidae; genus Poromitra; species Poromitra crassiceps. The sequence goes on from NC_139639.1 coordinate 22,083,613, forward strand.
ACTCCAGGACGGCACGGTGGCTCAGTGGTTAACACTGTTGCCTCACAGCAAGAAGGTCCCGGGTTCGAACCCCGGTCCGTCCCAGGTCCTTTCTGTGTGGAGTTTGCATGTTCTCCCCGTGTCCGTGTGGGTTTTCTCCGGGTGCTCCGGTTTCCTCCCACCATCAAAGAAAGACATGTATGTTAGGGTTAATACTCCTGTCAGTGCCCCTGGCCAAGGTACTGGCAAAAGAACTGGAGTTGGTCCCCGGGCGCTGCACAGTGGCTGCCCACTGCTCCTAGTTCTAGGAAGGTTCCTAGTAGAGGATGGGTCAAATGCAGAGGATTAATTTCCCCAAGGGGATAAATAAAGGATAACTTAACTTAACTTAACTGTCAGTGCCCCTGACCAAGGCACTTAGAACACGGGAGAGTGGAGAATACAAATGTGACGACATCTTTGTCAATACAAACAGCTTTATTTTTGGCACAATATCAAACAGAAATGTGACTAATAACAACCAAGATCAGCAGGTTTAGGCTACAATATTACCTTTATTTAGTTCATTTCAGTCTAAGATTTTGTGCAAAATGAACCTGATCTGAGTTTGTCTAAAAACTAGGCATCTTCCTAGGCTCGCCCACTGTAGGGGCTTGCTACAGTATCACCCGCCCTGCATCTCGCCGAGCTGGCCATGCAGCTCGCACACGCTGCTCGGAGGCTTCGCCCACAGCTCGGCTGCTGCGTGGCCTCGCCTGCTCTATTGGCATGCGCAGTGCACATTTGCTCAACTTTGCATCATGATGACATCACTCACTGATGACATCACAATGTCACAATGTCTATATGACATCATCCTATGACATCATCAGTGCCTATGACATCATCAGCCATGTCATAAGATGTTTTGGTCGATAAGATGTCACTGATGACATCATGATATCATAGACATTGTGACATCATCAGTGGGACAAAAATTGAAACAAACGGTGCCCACTTGAAACAGTGCCCACTTGCTCACTTTTATAGATATAGATAGATGTATACTGCATAGGGACTATTTCAAAGGTTATCAAAAATATGTTTACATAACAGCTGAATATGATGTAAACAGTTTACAGGCCAGGGTGGAGGGATATTACAAATCCCTGTTGTTGCTGCTGAGCAGTTTAGGGTAGGAGGTGCCAATGGATCGCCCATGCCGATAGACAACCAACTCCAGCATGTACTCATCCACCTTCACCACCACAGACGTCATCTTCTCAGTCGACATGAGGAAGACTATGGTGAAGATAGCCATCTCAAACTCGGGGCTGACACCAATGAAGGAGCCACCGATCGGCTTCACCAGCCCCTTCCAGCTGAACTGCAGGTTTAACACGTGGTCATCTTCATCAGGCTATAAAAAGATAGAAATAAACAAAAACAAGATAGTTCATTAAAGTGTAACTCATGTCTGATGTGCTGTACTTTCTGACTGGAAGGCAGACAGCAGCAGCAATTCAGGGATTTGTTAGTAGTAACAGTAGTTTTAGTAGTATTTAACTGAGCTCACAGTGGAAACTGGAAAATTACTTTTACCATTGCCATTGGAATAACACAAGTGACACAATATACAGACCAAAGAATCAGGCCAAAGAAGAGGCTATGAAGACTTTTTTGCAGAATCAATATCACTAAATGCAATGTTCAGTATATTCATGACACATACGAAGATCTAATACGGTTAAACTGACGTTGCCAGATGGTTTGTTTTCACATAACCATCTGGGAACGAGTTGCTCGGGAAACCGTTTCAAAGGGCAGGCACTTTCAAAAAATACCTGGCAGGTGATTGGATGAACCATCTGTCTATCACGTCTATCACAGGCTCGCTCTCGCTAGTGTCACACCTAAAGGCCGCCCATAGCTGCCTCATAGGATGCTGATTGGTGCGAACCACTGGTGGTTCAGATTCAAACCAATAGATTGGATCGGGGTAAGATGGATTTGTCGTGTGATCGTGATCTCATGATCTCACGTGAATCCAGCTGCCTCGCAAGGTTACAATACAGTGGCAGTTTATTCTCTTACTGTATCTTTGTTGGCCCTTGCTTTGTAGCCTTTGTAGTCCACGTGGTCATGTTTCTCCTGTAGATAGAACTGGACCCAGTTGTGAAGACCCATGATCTCCTGGCCAAACTTGGTCTCTCCGACAAACACATGCTCAAATCCACAGGAATCCTCACTACAGAGAAAAGGAAGTGGTTATGTCCAGAGATAGTCAAGTTGTTCAGTCTGTGTGTCATCACTGGCCACATATGGCCTCTGTCTCCTTTGTTACTCATAAGCACTTTCTAAATAAAGGTTAAAATACTAAGAATGAGACAACTACCACTCTCCTTTAAACAGGAGTCAAATATGAACTATATGCTATACAAAATGTTGAATTCTTCATTTGTTATTCTGACACTCAAGAGTATCTATGTATATTGCACATTGGAGGTTTACTGTCTGTTTGTTTAGATTTTTTTTTTTTTGCATTTTGCCTTTATTTAATAGGATACGAGGGATCAGCGTGACGTCACTTGACACCCAGAAATGCGGAACGCCGCGGCAGTTAATAGTATGAGTTGTGTCAAACAAACGTTCATATCTCAAAAACGATACATCACATCGCTTATATTTTGACATTCTGAGTGAGAGCAGAAGTAGCTCAAGAGTTTGATGTATAATATATGCATGTCGTGTTAAAGTTGTGTGAACTGTCACAGTTTTTAAAATGTAAACAGAGTTAACTGGCTAGAGTCAGCCACTCAAGCCTCGCGCCACTTGGGCTCCATAGGGTTCCATTGCCGTTGCCACCCAGTGACGCAGTTTGTTTACCAAAATGCTGCTCGGCTGATCCCTCGTATAGTATGTGCTAGACAGCGACAGGAAAGCAGGAAGGGGAAGAGGGGAGGACATGCAGCAAACAACGACAGGTCGGATTCTAACCTAGGTCACTGGGTGAAGGATTAAGCTCTTAAAACCGACACATTGGTTCCCGCAATTTTCAAATGCTTCCACCTACCCGTCTGTACTTCGGAGAGGAGAAAGTTGGCCAAAACGAAAAGGGAAACTCAGGGAAAATAATGAGCGATGATAGGGAGGATGTCCTGGATGCCCCGCCTTTAGCCGGGACATCAGTTTGTATTTCTCCAATCACCTGCATCGGTTCAAACTTCCTCCAGTCTGAAGCAGGGTTTCCCCCCCAACTTCCTTTGACTAGGCTCTGTGGGCATGAGGTACAGAGTAGACTGTCTCTGTAGAAGAGACAGTCTGCCTTGAGAGACTACCTTAATTGTACGCGTTCTACCAGTTGAACAACCCGGATGCATAAATGCATAGAACTGACTGATCTAAACTGGGTTCAAATGTACATTCTTGAGAATATATTTGTGTATATATTTTTGGATACTCTATTGATCCTAAAGTCATCTTTTCACCAGGAAGGTCAGCTGGTTTAGCTGCAGAACAACAGCCCTGCAGTTGGTAGGGAATGGGATTTGGAGCTCACTGGAGGTGATAACTGTGATCTTTCATTAACCTTTGGGACAGACTCTGTATATTTAGACTGTTCTAGTGAAACTCACCCTCCGCTCCTGTCCCGGTGGTAGAGGTGGAACCAAATGTCATACAGCTGCCTCTTGAACTGCATCTGGTCTGATGGCGACTGCCCCTTGCTGACCAGATACTTGTGAGCACACTATGAGTAAAAATAAATAAATAAGATGTGATGAACATTTCATCATTGAGAAATGATGGGGAAATGGGTTAGTTAAGGGTTAAAAAAGGATGCACATATATCTGCAAAAACAAGTCATCGTTGCTCCATCCCCTCCGCCGATCTGGGGAGAGTTGTATGTAGACTAGCAGCTTCCTCCTATACATGTGTAGTCACCGGCCGCTTCTTTTCACCTGACAGCGAGGAGTTTCACCGGCAGGAGGTAGCGCGTTGGAGGTAGCCTAGGTAAAGCCTCCACGTGACCTCTATCTATGTGCTATCAGTCACAAGAGTCACAACAGTCTTGTGACTGATAGCACATAGATAGAGGTCACGTGGAGGCTGGGTTTACCCAGGCTACGTTGGAGGATCACGCTATTCCCCCCAGTTCCCCTCTCGCTAGTGCAGCGACCAGGACAGATATCCTTAATCCGGCTTCTCACCCGCAGACATGTCCAAGTGTGCCTGTATGGACGTCCTACCAAGCAAGAGGAAACATGGGGCCTCAAACCTGCGACCCTCGTGTTGGTAGGCAGGGAGTCTACCGCTGCACTACCCAAACGCACGGATCAGTATATTGTTGAGTGTGTGAGTAATATTGGCCATGATGGCAGATGCAGTTTGGACATGATTCTCTTATCATTACTGCACCTTCATAACATCGGTCTCCAGTATGGCATTGAGGAAGAGGTGGTTCTCCGTCATCTCCTCTGAAGTGACGGTCTCTGACACACCTGTAGACATCTCATAGTTGTCCAGCAAGTTGATGAAATCTGCGGGAGAAGAAAGTGACCTCTTGAAAAAGGTAGAGAAGTGGCATGACAAAACGTGAAATGTGATGAAAAAAGATGCTCACGGGCGTATGTCTCGATACTCTTCAGTTTGTCTTCATTGACGTGGGAGAAGAGCGGAGCCCTGGCCTTGTCTCTGGCATAGTTACTGCCCTGGGCCACATAGCCTGCTTTTCCCTGCGTAAAAACAAATATTCGCTAAAGGGTGGTGAACTTTTTGTGGACTGACCAACCGACCAACCAACCAACCAGCAGAGTGCTGGTTGCAGCTAAAAATGGGGTAGCAATTTAAGGAAATAGTAGATAAAGATTTAAAACAAAGTAATAAAGATAACATATAAATACGCAGCTCGGCCGCGGTGCGGCCTCGACCACAGCTCGGCTGCTGCGTGGCCTCGCCAGCTCTATTGGCATGCACTTTGCATCGCTGGTGGATGTCATAGACATTATGACATCATCAGTGATGTCACAATTCCCCGAGTGTAACCAAAAAACCACAATATCAGTGCCTATGACATCATCAGTGACTATGACATTATCAGTGGTGTCAGATGATTCTGCTCTTATGACTGCTTTTATGACATCATCAGTGCCTATGACATCATCAGTGATGTCATAAGATGATTTTGCTCTTATGATATCACCTATGACATCATCAGTGGGACAAAAATTGAAACAAACAGACAGAGATTGCCCACTTGCCCCTTTTATAGATATATACTGTAGAATCATGATTGTTCTGATAATTTGATATTCGTAAGTTATTATCTGATAAGTGAGGCTATCATTTTACAATAGCTAAATGGCAAAATGGTATCCTGTGTTGGCATAATGGTTTTATATTGATTGATTGCATAATGATAATATTGTTTATCATCACGTAGATTCTAGGTGGTGTCAAATGGTTCTTTGTTTTGTCACAGAATACTGTTCTAGTTGCATTCTCTTTTTTGATTCCATTTGCTACATGTGATTTTAATAAAACAGTTGGCTTCTGGTTCAGAGTTCTCTGGACAGAGTTTGCACAGTTTCGGTCCTGACCTGAAGGTTGATGGTGTAGTCGGTCCCCGGCTTGAGGCGATTGGTGTCCAGACCCCACAGCTGGTTCAGCACCTCAGACAGCTCCTCGTTCATCCCTTGACTGTGGAGAGGCAAAGAAAACAAACAAGTTAACGTCACAATGCACAAAATGGAAATGGCACAACAGGTTTGAGCAGTTTTCTGGGATTAAAATGTATTTATCTGATATTTTAACACACTTTGGAATCTAACCAAAAACAGCAGTTCAATGAGTGAACCCAAAGAGCAAACGAATCACTGGACAAAATATTTAATAAGGTGCAGCAACTGTGATGGCTCAACTGCCCTTTGTAAGGTGTTATTGTCAAATTTTCATATTCTTACTTTTCATTCCCACTCCAGAGAGAGTCCAAAGAATAGATTATTTGGGATAAAAGTTCTCCAATCTCTCCCATTTTCCCCTGAAGCTGAACATTCACAGAGTGATTAATTGAAGTATGATAACCTTGATTGACTTATCTTCACTGTATTCATTTGACTGATGACTGATTGTTTTTAGGCTTCCTCAAACGTACACAGTTAAACACAAGCAAGCACCTCTCTGACCTTCTGAGGCTACTGTCAGGCATTTTCATCACCAATGATTAATTCAATCATTTAATCATTCAAACCTGCGAAATGTGTCGTAAGAGACAATCTCCACCATCCTTGATTTAACATGTATAGAGAAAAAAGTGGTTCAGTAGATAATGACATTTCCCAATCCTGTTTCAAATTGAATTTTCTCTATGTTTATAATTTAATTTTGAATGTTTATGTGTCACATGGATGAGGTTTGTCCCATAAGATGACAATAAGTTTGTTTTTGTTTTTCATGTGTGCATAAACATCCCAACAACAGAATCTGGTTAACATTCCATGTGGGTTCCCAGAGCCTGAAGCCAAAATGAAAGCCTTTGTTGTGGTATATATTTTGTTCCCACGACTCCTCTTGTCCCTGTTTTTCACTTTGTTAAAGACAATGCCAGTGAAATTTGACACACTAGTGGCAAGTCATTGTATCCACATATCAAAGATGAACAGTGGTGGTTCGTTTTGCAAAGTCAAGTGAAACACTGCACCTGTTCTTTTCTTGCTTGCTCTGCCATTTTTGGGCCGCCTACTCTCCAAACTAACTTTGAGTTTCACATCATTATAACAACTTGATCATCTAATGTTGGAGAAAAATATAAGTTCCATTGGCATTTCCTAATCAATAAGCTAATATTTGCATACACATAATTAACGCTATGAGTTATTAGTCATAAGACATCTCACACATGCAGAAATGGAGACGCACATACATAGGAGGAGATTTCTTCACCCTCTGCTCCACAGCACATGGAGGTCAAAACAAACTTTCACCCACTGCATGAGGTTGACCTTGCTGATACAGACAGGCAGCCCTGTAGGCTCCAAGTCAAGTCATCACCCCTCCTCTCTCTGTTTCTCTCTGCCTTCCTTTGCCTATAAAGCGTATGTCAAATTGTGACATCACCGCTGAATATTTGGACTCTGTATAACGTATCAGAATGTGTACATTGAGATTCAGTCCTCTGACAATACATATTGCCAAAGAATGTATGGTAATAAATATACTTTCATAAGACATCTTCCTGGACTTCTGGCTTCAATTAATTTGGTTTAGATAGGCTGTTATAATTATCACATTAGCGGATGAAGAGTGGAAATTCCAGTCTATTCTAATAAAGCAGAAATGCCATAAAACATCATCTTATCAAATCATGTATGATAGCGCCAGTGGAAAACTATGAGTAAGAAGCAACTGACAGGAGAGCATAGCTCAGACAGAAACTCTATGTTCTCTAAATATCTGGCACACAATTATGAATATCACAAGGAAGAGCAGTATGAGCGTCTATATACACAGAGGCTCTTTATAGTTTAACTGCATCCTGTTTGCTCTGTTGTATAACTCAGCCCACTAATCACTACCAGGCATGTGCTCTCACACACACAGACCCAACTCTGCTCCTCAAAAACATCAAGAGATATCCACTGCGCAACACTTGGGGCACAACCTATAATCTCCAGTAGGCTTAGAAGCAAGCAGCTGTTTGTGAAGGACAGAGGACGCCTGTTTTTCAAGTAGCCTACACAGAAAGACTGTTGTTGACCAAACTTCAACTGAAAACAGCAAAAACAATCAAGAAGAGTATCGTCAAATAAATCTGTCTTCAATCAAAAGCACGTTAAAAATGGTGGAATGATATTAAGTGTCTGAAAGTGTATACCACTCTGATACTAATTGAACAGGAACTGAAAGAAAAAGACGTCTATTATGCTGCTGGCTGGAGGATCATGTGATGTATCTACGATCTGACGGCAAGCAAAACGTACCTGCTCGCCATGACGTCGTTCAATGGAAAAAGTTGTGTCCTCCTCGCTGCATCCCCTCAAAACACTGAACCATTTCATCGAGAACAGTTATCTGAAACGTCAATCAATGAGTTGTCCAAAAAGAGCCAACCAATCACACGAGAGCGAAAACGTCTCAGTCCCTCCCAGTAGTAGGCTATGGCTGCTGTGGAAAAAATGACAATTTCATTGGACAGATAAGGCAGAAAAACTCTCTAGGCTGATTTCTCCAAAACTCAGGCAACCAACACAAAACGATCTAGGTGGATAACAAGTGAATATGTGAATATTGATAGGCTGGGCTGTTCCTTAGGATGAAACAGCTTTTCCATTTCCCCTGCAACATACTGTCTCAGTTGTGAATTGTGGCACTACAGTCAACATTAGCATTAGCATTAAGGGTTTAAATTCAGCCTACAAGTAGCCAAATATCTTGCTATGCTATGCCAACTAACAGCATTTCATTTTCCACATGTTGAAGCTGTTTCCTACAGTAGTTGCCCATTTGAATGATTTTAACTAACTGTTTTTCTTTATCTCCATGGTGGTCCCCACACTTTTTAATGGATAAACAAAACACCCCCATAACGCTAAAGGTTTCTGATCAATTTTTACCTTATCTCAAAATTTTGCAAACGTTCTCCTCAAGTTCATAACGTTATTCATTATTAACAAGCACCACGCTGTAATTATAGATGCTCAAAAAATTAATAACACTCTTGTTCTATGGTTCACTGGAATGGAGGAGAAACCATGTGCAGCAGTAAGAGAAACGCTGTGAAAACATCTCGACTTTTATTTTGAAAATCAAAATCAAGCCGATGGAACAAGCAGGATGGCGTACAATGCGCAGGCGCGAGTTCAGCTCAGAGCTCACGTTGTGGTATCATGTGTTTTCCCAAAACAGTGTCAGATGTGATGTTAAAATTGGTTTATCACACTGTTTGCCTCGTTTAACGTTTTGTTTTTGGGGAGATATATATTTCCGTCTTGCATTGTTGTTTAAAGTGTTCTCCAACTCAAGTTTAGTTGTCAAACAGCAACAGCTGAAGCCTGAATAATACGTTCAAGCTAACTTAGCTAGCGTTTAGCCCTCAGCAGCTACAAGTGGCAGCATGGGCCCTGTGGTGGAGCTCATTGCTGGGAGCTACGAGCAGATCGCCTTTGGTTATCGACTGTGCACCGAGGAAGCAGTAAGTGGGCAAATTTGTGTATCTATCTAAACCAATAACCCACTGAGATTAAGTAAGGTAAAAACTACTGTCAGTCACTGAATTTGGTGTTCCTATAAGGCCACAGTTGTCTTATCTTTTGTCACTGTAGTGTCTAAAAACTGGAGTTGGCCAGATAGTTGCAGATCAGGGGAGTCTCACACAAAACCAAACCATTTATAACGTTAATTTGTAAGTTGGTTCAAACTGGCAGTCACAAAAGACTCCAAATGATTCCAAGGCCCATAAGGATCTCGCCATCCTTTCATGTTTCCTGCAGGAGTGGACGGCCAAGGCGGACTTCACACATCACGCCCACACAGCATCCATATCAGCTGTGGCAGCCAGCGAGAGATTTGTTGTCACAGGAAGCAAAGATGAGACCATCCAGCTGTATGACATGAAGAAGGGGGTTGAACATGGAGCTTTGCTACATCATGATGGTAAGGACAGGCTGGAAGGTCTCAGTTTAAGGTGGACTGCATGCATGTATTTCCAGCCTCGTTTGACATCAAGCAGGGGTCCACAACTGCATGGAGGGAGATAAATAGCTGAGGTCCTCCTATTGGCTTTACCATTGCCTGGGTTTCTGGTTAAATTCCCACTGAGGCTTCCTAAAGAAGTCTAAAAATATCTGTAGCCTGGTTTCATGTAATTCAGTCCCCACCAGCCATTCCACACTGCAAATGCATGAGGAAATGATGTGAGAGTAGAAAGGACCAAGATGGAGATGTTTACACACAGTCATAAAATAACAAACTTAAATAACAAATTTAATTTAAGCAGACATCTGCAGACATGTTGTAGACACGTTTTAGACACATTGCCAACTTTACAGACGTAGGCCGCTGCAAGACACATCAAATGTCATCAGTGAATTGACCTCAGTGGCTTTCACTATTTGTCAAGTAGTCAAAAAGTCAAGGACAGTAACTTGTGATCTTTACAGCTGACAGATGTCTTTTTGTTGCACAGGCACCATCTCCTGTCTTGAGTTTTATGGTGCTTCTCATTTACTGAGCGGAGGAGAGGATGGACTCATATGTGTGTGGAGCACGAAGAAGTGGGAGTGCCTGAAGTCCATCAGAGCCCACAAGTAAGCACAAACACAAGACGTGCAAAAGGCACGACAGTGTTTTTTATATGATCATGATTCATCACTGTTATCAAGCCAAAGTAACACGCTTAATCTTTTGATTTCCCCAGAGGCCATGTCACATCGTTGTCTGTCCATCCCTCTGGGAAACTTGCACTTTCAGTTGGGACAGACAAGACTCTCAGGTACAATCCAGGTTCTGTGGGAAAGTGAATAGTGTACCGCAGGGATGATGTATTTTTATAGGCTTACCCAGAGGTCCCTGCACTTCCTGGTTCTTACGTGTAAAAGTCAATGAGATTTCTGTATGGGAATTTCAGTTATAGATGCATGAAATAAAGTCTGTGGTTAACAACAGTTTATGAAACAGCAACGTTTGTGCTCAGCAAGATAATATTCACAAATGAGGACCACTTTTGATGTGTTTTCTGAAAATCACGTTAAATAAAAACACGTTTCGGAAATCATAAAAGTGGTCCGCATTTATGAAGATTATCTTGCTGAACACAAAGTTCACTGTTTCATAAACTTTTGTTAACCACAGACCTATTTCAAGCATTAACCAAAATCCCCATACAAAAACCTAACCTCCAGGTCTTCCCGACTCATTCCTGTGGAACTCTGTCTGTGGCAATTCATTCATGAGACAAGTCATCAAAAATTGTTCATGCATGTCTCATTCTTTTAGAACATGGAATCTGATCGACGGAAGATCAGCTTTCATCAAGAACATCAAACAGAGTAAGTTGTGTCTTGAATCGTGAAATGTAGTGATCGTTTATCTTTTCTTTTTCAGAAATACTTACTCTTGAAAATACATTAAAAAAAAATCCTCACTTTTATCAGATGCGCACATTGTCAGGTGGTCCCCAGATGGGGATAAGTATGTGGTGGTGATCAATGACAAGCTGGACGTCTACAACCTGGAGACAGCCTCGCTGATTGGAACAGTCACTAACCCCAAGAGGATTTCATCCATTAAGTTCCTAACTGTGAGTTCTGCTGTTCAGTCAGACCAGCTCAAACTGCATTCAAACACCTATTTCTGTGCTTTGTTTTAGCTGAGGTGCTAGATGGCTAGAGTGTGCCACATACAATAACATAATTTAAATTGTCTTAATGTGGTCTCATTTTAACATCAATGATTCATTACCACATTACGGATGTTTAAAAATGCTATACGCTGCACCTTTAACTTTAAATGTGTTGTGATCCGACTTGCTTTTCAGAACTCCATCCTGGTCGTGGCAGGAGATGACGAGACAGTGCGGCTGTGTGACGTGGGGACAGAGAAGTGGCTCTGTGAGTTCCAGGCACATGAAACCAGGTACATGATCCACACTGTGTTTTCCAGGTCCATGACCCGCACCATGTTTTTCACCCCACCAACTGTGCTTGTGTTTGAAACTCATCGTTCAGTGTGAACGCCGTATTGTTGCAAACTTTTCAGTTCCAAAGCTGGTTCAGTGTTAATAGCAGTTCCATACCAGAAACGCATTTACCCCCATTACATCTTTATGCAACAGAATGATTTTTATTTTTACACGTCATCTGCATTTCTAAATGGAATTGAACAACCATACAAATGAACAAGAATAAAACTGGAATTCTCAATGTACACATTCAACATTGTGAAACTTACTGATGCTGTACCATAAGATGCCTTGAAATCAGTACAATGCCAAAATATACGGTATAGAAAACCGGCAAACTTCTGTCTTTTTGTCATTTTAGGGTGAAAGCAATTGAGAGCTTCAGTATGGAGGACTACTGTGTGTTGGTGACGGCTTCAAACGACGGGTTCATCAAAATGTGGAAACTCTATCTGAAAGAGGCAAGTCTCTTCCTGCTGTTCATTTTGAACATTTTAATTAAGTCGTCATACACATTCACATTTGCAGTGTAACCTTTAAAATCCTGTCGCCCCCCCTCCCCAGTTTGCTAGTCATATCTGATAATAAAAGTTATGTGTTTAATTGCAATGATACAGTAGCTTATGAAATCTAATGAGATATTCATATTCATATATTCAAATTGACAGTCATTAATAAAAAACAAAAATTGCCATTGCAAGAATAAAAACGCATAAAGAAAAGTTGTGTAAAAGCCTGTCTGTTAGGGCTTCTGCAACCAATGATTATTTACATTGTCGATTAATCTGTCGGTTATTTTCTCGATTAGTCGATTAGTTGTTTGGTCTATAAAATGTCAGAAAATTATGTTTCCCAAAGCCCAATATGTCATGAAATGTCTTGTTTTGTTCACAACCCAAATATATCCAGTTTACTGTCATAGAAGAGTAAACAAACCAGAAAATATTCATATTTAAGAAGTTAGAATCAGAGAATTTTGACTCGTTTCCCCCCGTTCAAAATGTACTCAATCCGATTATCAAAATAGTTGGTCACTAGTGCAACTAATCGATTAATCGTTGCAGCTCTACTGTCAGTAGGAGGAGGGGGGGGGGGAGTTTTAAGAAGTGGTTCACAAGTAGCCTAGGTAAACCCAGCCCCCACGTGATCTGCTCTCAGAGTTCCCAGTCACTATGTAGTGACTGAGAACAGGTCTGAGAACAGGTCACGTGGAGGCTGGGTTTACCCAGGCTAGTTCACAAGATGCCACTGTTGTTACCAGGCTACCAGCCTCCTCAGGCAGGGCTTCCAAGGCCGCACTTGTTTCTAATCTAGCCATGTGGCCCGTGCTGTCTGCCACTCTGCCACACAGGAGCTGGAGTCTCCCACCCTGCTGGGGGAAGTGAACACAACGGCCAGACTGACGTGCCTGGCTGTGTGGAAGCCTTCGTCAACACAGGAGACTCCTGAGGCTCCAGCCGTTCAGGCAACCACGTCTCAAGGTGCAGTGCTGCAGAAAATCACACGGGTTTCATTATGAGAGAGACGGCCTGAATTGGGTTTCAATTGCGATATTCTGTTTGCATGGTGAGAGGGGAATAACTGTTCTTATAATTTGCTCCAAGTAAGATAAGTTTGTGATTATGCTAAGTACAATTGGGAGAAAAGGGAGGAGGGAAAGAAAGTGGCTTTAAGTGGCTTTCCAGTGTTCCCCAGTAGATGACTGGTTGCACTGGACAGCTTCCAGTGTGAAAGTGTGATACTGTATGAATGTGAAGCAGGGTGTCCATGCTCAGTTATCTTCCCCTATAGAGATGTAGCAATGTAACAGTGTGTGTCCTGTAGCAGTGTGTCTGTCTAACATGCCCTGTCTGTTTTGTGTCTGTCCACAGAACTCGCCCTGGAGCTTTCAAAGTCAAAGAGAGTCAGAATTGCAACAGAGGAAGTCATTATGGAAGATGAGAGTAAAACTAAAAAGAAGAAAAAGGGCGGTAGGAAGTGAAACAACAAACACAATAAAAAAAAATTATATTGAAGAGCCATTTTATATCTGGGGTTGGTCTTATTTATTTGGTGTATTATGCATTTCTGGACTATAATGCATTTGCTTATAGTTACCACTAGGTGGTGATGAAGCAGTTTGTATAAAGTTTTTTTTTTATGTAATTGCTCTACCAGGGATATGACTATCCATTTTTATGTCTGTAGTATCAGCGAAATCTGGTAATTTCCATACATTTACAAATATGATCTATGAAATAAGGTCCTTTTAGAATTAAAACCAATGAAAGTTGTAAGTGTATTTTATTTTGAAATGTGTTTACATGAACCCGGAAGTGAAGTATTTGGAAGCTTTTTGCTGCAAAGCTGGTGCAAACTTCAACTCGTGTTGGGCAAAATACAGGTATTATGTTAAAATTATAGTTATAAGTCTTAGTCTTGTTTTGTTTTAATGACGAAATGTCTGACATGAGTCTGTAAGCTGCTGCTAAGTTGATGCAGAGTTGTAAAAGTATTATCTACCATAACTTCCTGGACAGTTTCTCCCAGGCTGATCATCATGACTACAGACTGGATTGGGTTCAGCTATGCTGGTCTGGTATCATCTGGAGGAATCATGGGCTATGTGAAAGCAGGTAGAAGTGACACACATGGGTTTGACCGATGTGGGGTTTTGCAATTACAGATATTTTTGTACAGAGGCTGCCAATAGAATTTGGTCAGTGTAGAAATGTAAAGCCTCTGAAATAGGATTTAGACCATTATGGGACACTAAAACTCTCAATTGAAACCCAGACTGATTACATCTCTTGGCAAGGTGACCCAACCTATGTGGTAGAAACTGAATGTGGGAAATCCAGACCTACATACATGTCACACTTTTTGATGTTTTATTAGAGAAGGTAGGTCATACATTCTGTCATTGTGTTACTTATGGTTGGAATTATATTGAAAATAACGTATTGCCCTCTTTTCTGGTACACCACTGAGTAGTCGTTAGCAGGGCGTGTAGGTACTGTGTGGTTGCTAGAGTCCAGTAGGCGGCGGTAATGCACCTTTCCGTTGCACTCGCCTCAAAACTAAGGAAGAAGAAGAGGAATTGGTAAAAATGAAGAGAAAGGATTATGATGATAATGACTGCTCTGTTCAGATACACAGGGACATTCCATATGTATCATGCAGATTAATACAAAATACACGTAGGTTTCAGGCTAACGTAGTAGGCTAAATGGTATTTCGCGTTCTCCGATATTCCCGTTTCCTATTGGACTAGAACGAACCACGTGACGAGGAAGAGCATAGAAGTTGCATTCGCTAGCCCCTCGTTTCTTATAAAATAACATGTTTTCCTTGGGTTGTAAGGCATTTGACATGTTTAAGGTTATCATACTTTTGTTCGTTGTTTCTTGAATGGTCTTGAAGTTATAATGTCAGTCAGTCCAAACCCGTCAGTCAAAGTGATGTCCCCGAGAATGCCCCCTTTAGTCCGCCAGTTAAAGGAGTATCGCTTCTCGGCCTTTTGGCTAAGATCAAGTGTAGTATCTGTTCTTATCAGTTTAATATCTGATACGTCCCCTACCCGGGGACCATATATTAAATTGATTTTTGGAACTGGGAGATGGAATAGGGGCTTGCTCCGTCCACTCCACGCATCGACCTGGTATTGCAGTACCTCCAGGAACGGTGCACCCCCTATTATGTTTAAAATAAAATGCTCTGGTGGAGAATTTAGATAGGATCGTTCTGTGTGGGTTTCAGTGTTGGTCTCGAGCCAGCCACAGCTTTTTTGGTTATTTGACTGTATTCAAGAAAAGAAAAAATCAGCAACCCCGTAAATAAAAATGTAATGACTTTTCCAAAATTTTATTTATTATTATAACTTCTCCAGACCTGGAAAATACTACCGTATATATAATGGCGTGGTGTGACTATGAACAGCACGGCGCCCTCTGCTGTCCAGAAATGCCAGTGTGACTGTGAACAGCACGGCGCCCTCTGTTGTCCAGAAATGTCAGTGTGACTGTGAACAGGCGCCCTCTGCTGTCCAGAAAGAGTAAAAGCGTAGAGCACCAGGACAGGGTACTGTTTAGTCCATTCTGTTGTTTTGTGGTGTATTTTTCCCTTAGAGAAGAGAAGTGGAAAAACCATTGTAGAAGAGGCAGAGGAACATTTCTCCACTGAGGCTAGACTCAATATACCAGACTGACATGCAGCCACAATATTGTGTTTTGAGCTAAGGAACAACTCTAGTATCTTGCTTTTCCTCAACTGTGAAAACTCGTCCACTTATTGGGACATTCCTTTTGTATCCACCTACACAACCATCTGCTGAATAGATCCAGTCAGCTGTTGAACGGCATTCTGGGAAATGTAGGAAACCACTACTGAAGTAGAAGTAGGCAAAGCAGGAGGATGGACAGTTGATACGCCTACACACACACAAAATCAAAACAGTGCTTTAAATACATTGACAAATTACAAATTGTCTGCTGCTGGCTATATATTAGTACTGTGTAAGAGTATCTGATGGTGGAATTTCCCTTTGAATATAAGAAAATCAAATGTTGCTAGTTTCATAGACTGTTTTTATGTAGCTGTGTTCAGGAAGGAACCCCCATCTGATAATGAATAAAGATCTATTTTGGCCTAACTCGAGTCTGTACTTCCATGGAGAAACCCTACTGATTTGGGCTGTTTTGTGACTTTGTTAACTCTCAGTATATGACTGTTTCCTACACAGGGAGTGTCACCTCTCTGGTCGCAGGCCTCCTGTTTGGACTTCTGGCTGGAATCGGTGCTTATCTGGCATCTCAAAATCCCAAGAACATCTGGCTTTCACTAGGTGAGCAAGTTCAGTTCGTTAAAACTCGACAAACTGCATTTATTTTTTATTTATTTTTGCAAACACTCTGTTCCCCTTCGCTGAGAAATGCAGGAACCTCTGGAACACTGGCTGTTGTGATGGGGATGAGATTTCTCAACTCCTGGAAGTTCATGCCAGCCGGTCTAATGGCTTTAGCAAGGTAAATACACTGTGATTACAGTTTGACCTTGTCTGACTCTTGGTTGAGTTTGAGGTCCCTGCTTTTGAAAAACTTAAGTACTGAAATAAACATCCGTACATTTCCGTTTCAGCACTTTTCCTGCCTGTAATAAAGTGTTCTTATCTCTTTCCAGCGCACTAATGGTGGGGAAGATCGTCATTGGAAGGCTAAAGAGACCACATGACTCTTGACTGTGGGTAACATGGGTATTTTTGTGTGCATCTGTATATAACCAATACATCGAAGCAACATCATTATGAAAAAATGTAATTAGCAATCCAAGTGCTGTCTGTTCATAAACATTCCTTCAATATGGTTTTATTAGTAGGTTCATCTAAGGGAAAAAAGCAATATACAAATACTGAGGTTCACAGTAACTTGACATTTTGCCTTGTGATGGTTTTTAGTTCTTCCCAAAAGCATCTGATGAAGCATACTTTGGTACCTGTATTTTAAGTTTTGAAGTATATATTTATACTGTATATACTGCTATCAAATTATTCTCAGACAGAGATACATCTAGATGATAACTATTTCACTGACTTCAATAATAGAATATTTCAATCACCAGTCAAGTATAATAGTCTACTACTACTACTATAGTCTACTACAGGGGAAATAAAGAGTGGCCTGTTTGGAGTCACTAGCAGAGCTTCCTCCTATCGGTACCAGAGTGATCCTCTGTCCAGCCGCTCCTGTTGCGCTCTTCTGGATAGGTGACATGTACGTCTTGGTTGGGTTGAAGGTGTTGCTCATGAAAATAACACTCCAAATATAATCCATCACAGATTACTGATTACCTGCTCAAAACGGTAATCAGTAACGTAAACCACTCATTAATGTAATATGATTACGTTTGGATATCAAGGAAAACAATGTATTACCCTTTACAGACTGAGAATTTCAACAGCTTTATGATCTATATCCTTTATCAACTATAATGTGCACCTACCACATAGTGCACACTCCACATATAAGTTAGCCCTGCTTATTGTACGTTACACATGTTGGTAAAATACATATTGGCCTGGTAGAAACATCTGTCACAAGTCAAGTCACAAATTACAAATACCTCTAATCTTATAAACAAGATCTCTTGCCTTGCCTTTGCACGTAAATTTACACGATAGCTTTGGATAGTTCAAGATCCTCAAGGGTGTTTCCTTTTAGAGGCTGCTTATCTGTTACTTTGGCAAAGACTATCCTTATTGGTGTACTTTGCAGCAGTTAGGGTTAGGTAAGTTTCACTGATAGCAGTGTGGATGAATCTGTTTCCAAGTCCAAAATGAATCTTTCAGATAAAGAAAGTGATCTGGAGCCTGATCTCCCGCCTCAGTCTTGGATGGACATTTGATCTTTCCCTGGCTGCTTAATACTCCCCTGATCTCATGAATAAGGGATACAGGGGAAGCAATATGCACTTTGTGTGTGATGGGCAACTTATCATGAATAATACAGGTTTCCTCGTTTCACTACAATGTGACGCTTGAGCTCATTTCAGATACGCCGTTCCGGTCAACTATCATGAAAAGGGCAGGAGAAGAAGAATGAGAAACAGGAGGCATGTTACGTTGACCTCGCCTTGTCTGTGTAATGTTGTAATTAGCTGCTGTAGTTACAAAACTATATTATCTTTCCCTGCAGTTTGTAATCTACTAGTAATTAAGGAATCTGGTCGTTAGTGGTCATTACACTGTGATAGGGGTTGGGTGATAATGCAAGTTAAGGCAAATGGAAACTCACCCTAACCCTACTTTGTAAAACTACTCACTTGAATGCCTGTAACATTTCACATAACTAGATTTGACTGTAAGAGCTGGATGAAATAGTCTTTCCAAATGATTACAAGTATATTTGTTTTAAATTGCTTGGACAAGCAGATGAGTGGGGGTTACACATCATCAGGACAATACAGCCAGAAAGTTTAGACCAGGGTCCAAAATGAACACCCGCCAAGCACCAAAAGCCAGTAAAATTAAAACATTTTGCCCGACAAATCGACAAGAGTCACTTGCCACATGCTTCAAAATGCTGTCTTGTTATTTTGAATAATGTTGCATGATGAATTACAAGCTTGATCCATCCATTGTGTAGGTCAGAGGTGCCCAAATTCTCTCCTATGAAGGGCCAAAAATGTATCCGGATAGAGGGCCGTGGGCCAAAAATAAATGTTGATGTTATGTGAAAAATTTACACTACATTAAAATGCATCGTTTTATAGACAATTCACGTTCTAACTCAAGACCAGGCAAGCCTATTTTAAGCTGGACGCAGACTACTGCCACTCAGTGTTGTGCAAGTCAGAGGGGACAGAGAGGAGTGGTTGTGGAGGGAAACAAAGTGAGAACGGTTGGTTGTGGGTTTAGATCAGGTGATGAGTTTGGAGATGGTGGAGGGGGCGACAGGAGTGAACCGGGAGAGGCAGCGATGGGGATGAGGGGGAAGGGAGGTCAAGAGGGATGGAGAAGAAGCCAAACATTCATCTCAAAGTAGCACAATTTTACACTCAAAATCTTCTCTCACTCTGCAAGTCTATGCAAGGACATAGTGGATGTTTGGGTCTAGCATCACGAAGCACTTTGCACAGTCACTCAGGGGGGTTAATCAAGACAAAACAAGATGAGTACAACAGCCACAATACAGTATGTATACAGACCCTAGCGTGTCTTCAACTACCAGACTCTGGAAACTCAGCCCGCACTCACCTCTTGATGGCCACCAGTGCTCCTGCCCATGAGCACGCTCATCTTCCAGAGCCACCAAGCCCTGCCTCTCCTTCAGCGAGGAGCCAGGACAGACAGTCCCACACCTACTGCAACAGTCAGTCATCATTAGCACAGACGCAACATTACCTCCCTCTACAGATCAAGAGTTCACACTGCTCAATCCTGCTGCTGCTACCTCACGGCCATCTCCTCTGGAAACGCTGAAATGAAACATGAGCTGCCACCTTTACTGTACCTGTCTCTCTGCAGATGGTGCCTTGGTGGTGAAGGGTGGATAAATCTATCTGGCAAGGGAGAGTGGAAAACTACAGCTGCTTCAAATCTCCAGTGTGTCTCACCTGTCCTAGTCTGATCTTTCATGGCAGACAAAGGAGGGGCGATCCCCTGTGAGGGGACGTGGATTCAGTTGGAATCCGCTTGGGGAACAGGCTTGCAGGGGAAGCCAGGAGAGGCTTTAAGTTGACCAGATTCTGTCACACATGACATGACCATCATCTCACTGGTGCAAATCAAAGATAATCTAACCAGTGTCTCTCTCTTTGTGTAGAGAATTAACGCTGTTGCCATCTTTCACTCTTTCAGTGTTACTGCCTCTGAAGTTCACTGAGTTTGAAAATGGAACCATGTTGCGATGTACTGCAGACTATTAGATTCATCACAAGTGTTACTCAGTGTCACCATCATACACTGTCCTCTCTTCAGGTTGGAAACATCTCAGTTCCCACGTGTCATGAAAACAAAATAAAACACCAACTGCTGTAGGATTCAACTGATCATGTTTTTTGAAGGTTGAAACATTAATTTTCTTGTCAGGGTGGAAAAGCCTCTAAAACAGTCTTTAACCTATGAAAGACTAAAAGTCTCCACCCCACCTATTCATTGGTAGGAATAATTGGAATACATTAATGATTATTATTGATTAATGCAATTTAGATTAATAAAAAAAATGCTGAAAGAAAATCAAATCTCATGAGTGGATGATACTTACTGGCTGATATCTGATATTGACCGAAAATATTTGCAAAATGAAATATCAGTCTAAGCCTAAATCCAACACTCTTTCTTTGTTCATGAAACAGACAGATGTGTCTGACACTATAGTAGGGTCTTGAGAGGCATTAGTGGGCATACTGAAAATAAAAGCCTATATATAATTTTGGAGAACATCAATTGTGATGTCATTAGTGATGTCACTCGAGGGACATCATCAATGACATCATCAGTGGGAAGCAGGGAAGGGATGCTGATGATGCCACAATGGCTCTGTGAGTGTGAAGGCCTAAAAACTTAAAATATTAATCTGTAGTGCCCCCCGTGGGCATATTTTTTTCTCTTTTTTGCACAAGATTAATTCCAGACCCCTGAAAAGTGTTTTGGCAAATTTTAAAGGTGATCAGAGCAACGGTGCACCTTGTTGCAACTCTTGACAAACAAGCAGACAGCACAGTTTCACCAGATTATTGTAAAATAAAGCATTGACTTTCATTCTGCGTAAAGATTATTGTGAAATTCTAACGTTAAATATAGTTTTGAAGCTCTTATGTAGCCAATGCCACAATATGTTACATAATATTCAGAGTATGATGCTTTGTATAACCCAGGGTACACTTTTAATTCCCTGCACAATCCTTTTATAATTGCGCCATCTTGTGGTTTGTTTCCAACCCTACATCTGATTTTAGCATTTGGCCCCTGTTTCTAATCCAGGTAATCCCAAACTTTTTAGACCCCTGATTAGTTATACATAATATATTAAAGACCAAAGACACCCATTTGTGAATATTTAATTCCTGGAATCCGTACTTGGAAAAAAAGGGGGTGGGGATGGAAAAGGTCCACATGTGAAAGCTTTAATAGGCAGTACAAATTTATGATGGACACACATGGACATAATGTTTGTGAATATAATCTGATTAGTGGTTACATGTAGGTGTGAATTAGGATATTCTGTGTGATATGAGGCTGGTGACAGCAGAACACTGGACTGCAGACCATATATGCTATATATTAAATATCTGTGTTGTGTATTAAAATAACCCAAATAAAAGCCATGTGACATTTAAATGTTATAGCATACAGTTTTATTTATGTGTCATTTTCCCAGTAGACTTGTACAGTAGCCTAATTTTTGGATGGAAATATAGGCTACTACACGATCTTAATTGGTCTAAATAAGGGAAAGCGTGTACAATGCTTAGAGACAATGTCTCAGATTACATGGAGGGCAGGTTCAGTAGGCTACAGTACGGGAGGTTTCTAGACATGCAGGCATGAAATGTGTGGAATGAAAATCATGACCAGCATTCTCGAAATGGCTATACTGTAGTAACGTGACGTGCCCGTGCATTGCACCTAACAACCGTGCACTTAAATTGTTGACCATCTGCACAGTGGATAGCTGCGTTTTTCCTCCAAGGTTGTGCTTTTGGTTACTTACGGTAAGGTGGACCCGCAGTGTCCACTAAAGGATCAGGTGATCCACTAACTACGAAGCGTAGGCTGACTGGTGAAAATGCAAAATGACATGTAGCAAATGTCGGAGCATAATTCATTCACGTTTTCGGATCAAATTCGGATTTAAATCGCACCGCTGGAGCACCAATGTGACGATGGCGCGTTAGGGCTGGTGGCGCAACAAACGGCGGCTTTTGCTATTTTAATTTATGAGAAATCACATTCACAGGCAGATACTGGTTTCAACATGGGGCTGTGCTACAGCTTGCGTCCCCGGCTCTTCGGGGACCTGAGCGGCTCTATTTCCAACGCTACCTCGGACTCGGACCAGCCGGACGCGGGATCAGCCGTGCCGTCCCGCGCCTCACAGGGGGGAGCTCGCCAGGAAGACACCGGGGGATCCGCCGGGGAGACGAGCGGCCCGGTGCGCCCGGGGGACCCAGCAGCCAGGCTCCCGGCCGGGGAGCTCCGCCGTGGAGACACCACGGGTACCGACGGTGTGCTCATACAGAACGGGGGCGGCGGAGGAGGCGGCAAGGGGACCTCAGGGAAAGACCGTGGCCGACGCTTACAGCTGCTGCAGAAGACAAGCGCCCAAAAGCAGAAAAACTGGGACAAACTGCTGGTGGAGGAAAAGGAGGCCGAGAAGGAGGCGAAGAAAGTCAGTAAGAATATTGACAGGGCGCTGAAGGAGCTCAAACGGGAGTATAAACAGACGCATCGACTGCTGCTGCTCGGTAGGTTATGGTTGTGCCTCTCTCTCTCTCTCTGTGCGTTGTTATGGTTGTTATGGTTGTTGTTGTTGTTGTAGTAGTAGGCTAGTATACAGTGTTTTTATTATTAGTAAGCAAAACGTAGCCCGTCCACAAATTATGTCACTGTTTGTTGAGGCCTATCTATGGGCTATCTGTCGGCTTGGCTGTGAAGACTAGGCTACCCCCCGCGGCTGTCAGTGATGAAGATGGGCGTTTAGCAGGCAGAACAGTGGGCCCGCTGTCCTGTTGCAGCTACACAGGGGGACACACACAGGGTTTTTATTAAATTAAAAATAAACAGAGAATCAAGATGGACACCTATATTTACTGTATGGACGGACAGGACACCTACACACACACACACACACACACACACACACACACACACACACACACACACACACACACACACACACACACACACACACACACACACACACACACACACACACACTGAAGTAGAGACCACTTCTGAAAAGTAGTAGAGTAGACTGGTAGCCTAGTGATTCTCAACCTTTCCATATCAAGGACTCGTAATTTAGTCCACATTGGGGCCACTGACCTTAATGTCATTTTGTGTCTCAGACCCAATTCTGGAAATTTGTCCAGAATTCCACGACTATCTGTATTGTAGGTAGAGAGATACAAGTGAAACTCTGACCAAAACATCATCCTTCTACATTCTCTAATTGTTTTTAGCTTCTTGTCAATTACATAATGGTGAAGTTGAACAATTCATCAGTTGAGAACCACTGGTCTACTGTATACAGTGACAGTGGCTGTGAGTGGCTGATCAAGTGCACAGTGTGTAAATTGTGACTTTTATCCCTTGATACTCTGCTGGGAAAATAGTCTGTAAATCACTGAGCGCTTCCTCTTAATTAGCTCTTGTCACCTGACTTATGGAAATGTATTAATATCCTATAATCAGTCGCTGGCCTCCTAGGATTGATAGTAGCTTTATGGTTTATCTAGAGTGGACACCCCAATCATGTCCCTGGAACATCATAGTGTGTTGCCAGATTAGGCTAGGCCTCCGTCCCTCTCTCTCCCTGTCACCCCACACCAGGCTAGGACATGTTTTCACACAGTAGCAGGTGGATCCCAAAAATGTAACGCCCACTTTCACTATTTTACCAACCAAGCAGCTTTTTAAGAGTAGAAAAGAGTCTGGATAGACAAACGCAGGCAGAGTTTGGCTGGTGGTTAGCGTTGATTCCCCACCAGTTACACACGATTATCTTCTGCACACGTGCCATTTATTGTTAATGCAGCCTACATGTAATACATTCAAACAATTTCCAGAGGACAGTACTCGACATCCGGAAGAGAAAGTCTTAATCAGGAAGAGGAGTGTCTGTGTCATTGCAGCTAACCTAATCAGGGGAGCTGGGCATGGGCTCATATACAGACAGAGAAGCAGTCTTATCACAATGTTGCATGCTTTACTGTAAAAGGTGTTACGTTGTGAATGATTACTTTGTTATTGCGTATAATCAGTCATGGCAATCAGTTTAATATCCTATGTAAACACCTCACTAATTACACACAGGGAGGGCAAGGTAACAATCCCAATGCACTGCTCATCCTAAAGACCCTCCACTAGTCCAACAAAGATGTGTTATACATTCCTCTATGACCCACTGTGGAAAGAGACTGGTAAAACCATACTGATCATGCACTAGCGCCTCCTCTGGTCGGTCGGGGCGCCTGTTCAGGGGGAAGAAGTGAACTGGTGGGAATAGCGTGATCCTCCCACGTGCTACGTCCTACCGGTGAAGCTCCCGCTGTCGGGTGAAAAGAAGTGGCTGGCAACTGCGCATGTCTCGGAGGAAGCATGGTGCTAGTCTCGGCTCTCCCCAGATCGGCAGAGGGTGGAGCAGTGAAAATTACAACAGTTGTAAAAGCTAGTAATACTTTTTTTAAGTAATTTGAGACAACAGATGTTTTTTGTCTGTTATTTGTCTCCGCCAACAAAAACAGTTCCCTCAGGAGGATTGCATGCTAATGCTAACAAGTGTTGCCAAGCAACAGGTAAACTGTTTCCCAAATGCAAGCTAGCTAAGATAGCTACTTTAGGTTAGCACAGATTATTGAATCAAGGTGACATTAAAACAGTTGTGAAGCGGAGTGATATACTGTACATACATACAGTGAACCGTCCTGTGCTGTTATACTGTATATCGGCACACATGGAATGCCCCTTGTCCAATCAAATTGCTTGCCTGGAACTAACTGTTCCAAAGACGATGGGATTTCAAGCAAGACGGCCCAACTTCAACTCACTTCCTGTCTATTTGTCAGGTGGGTTTTGCCCATGGTTTTCCACAGACACGCCCACTTAGGAGACTTTCGGCAGGTCTGAGTCTATTGTACCATGTGACAATTTAGGAGACTTGCTGCTACCATTTGTTAGAATTGGCGGAGCCTGCGGTGACCCATCTATAGTAATATAATATCTATGACTATTCTCTATAATCTGTTTCCTTCTGCGGATCAGTCTGACCTCCAACCCGCCCACAGCGATTTCCAGACATTACAAAGTGCACGGGCCAATCAGGGACCTGCATCATACAGTAGTTGACAACATAACCAGCCAATCAGGGACACCACTGGCAAAACAGTATGGTGGGTCCCTGAATCAGCGTGCGGTAACGTTACTGTTAGTAGAGTAAACACACTCAACCATGAGTGCAGTAATTGCAGAAGTAGACTCAATAACAATTAAACGAGAACAAGAGTATGCACCAGTTTCTAGACGGAGAAGACGTTTTCGCCGTTCTTCCGGGTGGATTTGGATTGGATTGAGCGACGCTGATTGCCTGAAGGAGTTGTCTGTCAAGGCAAGTACTCCCACCCACTAAAAATCAATGTGGGCGGGCTGGAGGCCAGACTGAATGAAACAGAATGTGAGTTCAGTGATCAGGCTACTGTGGAAATACACAGTTCATAAGTGAATGTTTGACCTGTGTTGGATAATTCAGCATCTTATCTGTCATGGTCTGATGTCCATCACCACATCATCATATTTGTTTGATCAGTTATCTGTCCAGGTTACACCCAAGAGGCTTTGGGTTTTGACTTTATACCCTCCAGGTCTCCAGCAGGACTCTTGTTGCATGCCAGAGGACTGAGGTGGTTTGTGTTCCTCTGAAAGTGGACACCTTCCAAATAGTGTTGCATTTCAAGGCGACGTATGCTAGCTAATCTGGGTCACTTTATCTGTTTGTATTTGCTGCAGGTATTTAGTTGAATAATGATAGCCATAAGGAGCTGCTGTATATCGTAAATGGGTTGCCATTTTCTGCATGAGCTGGGGCCTGAATCCATCTCTTTTGGCCATGTTTATAGCGGCTAATGTTACATTTCTGGTTAAATGGAATGAACTATGTGGTACCTTACAAACCACGAGCATACAGGCAATACTTTAGACTTTATACTTACAAGTTACAATATGATCAAAAATAGACAGATTTCCCTTTTATTTTGTCATAAAATGGCTGCGAAAAGATCCCAAAACGCTGATTTACATCAAAGGTCCCACTCCCATATCATTCCGTTTTCATTATTTTGTTTTCAAATATGCTATTGCTCAGGATGAGAAAAAGGTTCTTCATGATGTTTCGCAATTAGATGTTGTTTAGTTAAAACAAATACTGAATTAATTGTGTAATTAAAATATATATTTCCTGAATGAATTGGAAGACTTAAAAGTCCTCACACAAGCAGAACAGTCATAATCCTTGATGCCTGTCCAACATAAATTCCAGCGCGCTTCAGCCAAGTTTGGAATAAAAGGGTCCTGGTGCTCAACAGTGAGGGACAGTGTACATAGAAAAAAGTTTGACCTGGGCACTTCACACAGACTACCAACCTGAAGTAAAGACAGTGGGGAACTCTTTTCCGTCTGCACCTTTTATTAGGGACTGACTGACGTTTCGACAGACGACAGGTATGTCTGTCTTCCTCATAGTGTCGGTTAAAATGTTGCAAACCAGCCTGATTGGAAGGATTTGTTGTTGTTGTTTTTTGTGAGGAAGGGAAGCCAATCAAAACCAAGTCCAGCTCCAACTGTGATGTGTTTACTGTTTGTCTGAAACAGCCTGTAAATGTATTTTTGGAAATGCAATACCTTTATTTACTCAGACAAAATCTAATTTGAACAATGTCCTCATTAAACATATTTGATCATAGAAATAAATAGAGCAAAATTTGAAATGTTATAGTCTAAACTTAAAAGCCACTTAACGCAGGGATGCGAACTGGGAGGCAAGTTCCTATTATTTCTTGGAAAGGAAGTTACTTTATTGTTAGGCCTCATGGACCTGATTCTAAGTACAGGACTCTGTGATAACATCTGTTACAGCTTTCCTAGATGTCCTTAACTCACTGTTTCATATCTCAGCCTTATCACCCGCGTTCATGAGCCAGAACAACAGGCTGCTAGCACTAGCAGTGTACTGGACTCAAATGAAGTGATCACAGAGGAAAGCCGGCCATAGCCAATGAATAGCTTGGTGGAAGTCGCTGATTGTCATGTTGTGGCAGATTTTCTTGGCACTACCCAGCATGCACTTCACTTACCAGGAATAGGAAACCACTTTTAGGGAGAGCTTACTCATCCACAGAAGCTACAGCCTCATCAGCCCTCCCCTTTAAGTGTTTAGCTCATCTGAAGTCAGGTGAACTTTGCTTCTGTCTAAATGGGTTTTATCATTGACCATCGCTGAACTTTGCTACTCACTTCATGGAGTCCTCAGTTAATGTAATGATCAACAGAAGTTACTGATGTATGAGTTATTGTCGTCTTTTATGATATTGATTGCAGGGTACAGTGTGAATTGTCTTGATACTTTGTATCAGCTGAATGAACCACAATGAGTGAACCACACTAAAAGGACATTGGACTATGTGTGTTCTCCAGGATTTGCTTACTGCATAATTTACACCATGGCTTCATGAAGAGCCTCTGCCCCAAAAGAGAACGCAATAAGGCTCGCTAGCTTCAGAGTGTGAGAAGCAAAGTGATTTTAGATCATTTGGATATGTGCATGTTAATTCATACAGTTCAGTAGGGCTGGGCAATATATTGATATATCAATATTGCGATATGAGACTAGAGACTAGATGACAATAAAGACGGGCTGCCGTCTGAAATCGTGTTTTAAGATTTTGGATATCATAATGTCGTGATCTGTGTTGTCTTTTCCTGGTTTTTAAGGCTGCATTACAGTAAAGTGATGTCATTTTCTGAACTTACCAGCCTGTTCTGTTCAAAGCCTTTACCCAGTTAGTCATTATATCCACATTACTGATGATTATTTATCAAAAAATTAATTGTGTAAATATTTGAAAGCAGAGATATTGTGTATCGCCATTCAGCCTAAAAAAATATTGAGATCTGATATATATTGGACCATATCGCCAAGCCCTACAGTTCAGTACCAGTCTATGTTAGTAAATAGGCATAACAGATCTACAAACACAGAAAATAACTCTTGAAATGTTGTCAGATATTGTTTATATTTCCTGAATGCACTTGTTGTGCTTTGTTGGGAGTTGGTGGTTGAGTAGCAACCATGTGGAGTCCAGTCCACACCAAATAGCTGGCTCATGGGTTTTAAGGTATACATAGATCATGAGGTAGATGCTTTTATCTAAAGCGCCTTACACTGCCAATGCCATGAGGGCATCCATTTAAATTTTTGTGACCCCAGTGGGAATTGAACCGCTAACCTTGCCACTGTTAAAGCTATATGCTAGCCATTGAGCAATACAGGTCCAGCATAGGTCTGTTCATCATCCCATATTGACGGCATGTTTTGCACCTCACATGAGAAAAGATCAGTGGAACCACCTCTGTCACAGTAAACTGATTGTACAACACAGACAGAACTTCATCGTCCACTAGGAGCTGCAGTACAGCTAGTAGCCATAGCAGGTGTTGCTATGCTCCCTATAACCACTAGAGAGTGATGTGGGCCAGTCACTTGTTTTGACCTTGCTTTCTAAGGTGGGGAAATGGGGCTGGGGGGGAGGGGGGGGCGGTGGTAAGCTTTCCACACCACTAGTGCGGGTTACAGCCTAGGCTTGATTTGCATGCTGCACAACTTTGTTGTACTCATTTCACTACATGAAACAAGCATTTGCGTGATATTTGCATAATGTTGACAATAGCAGCACATTCATTATTATATGTGGCACAAATGATCATTGATGGTTGCCATGTAGGCATAGGATTTTTTTTAAACTTGAATGTGATGTCATGGCATCCAGCGCCTTGAGACATTCATGGTTTGATTGAGCAAAGCATTTCACCCACTACTCGAGTCGTACAGCTAAATCAAGAATACACAAACTAATGCAGGTGCTTCTTGAATAGTTGCGGTGCCTGTGCAAAGCAGAGAGTTGCATATTCCTGACAGTCACTGTAAAATAGCTTTCAGTTTAAAATAATGACAGATGCTGTGTGTATAGTAGGTTAGCCTGGCCTGGCTCCATTATATGACAGGCCAGTGCTGCCAGTTGCTCTTTTAATGAATCTAAATAGAGTGAGAAGCTAACCATTTTATTTAAGTGTAGAATTAAGAGACTTGTTCACTGTGGTTCATTCTCTGTTTCAGGCATGCACACATATTAGTGAGAGAGATGTAATTTATGGAAGACGTCTGCTATTGTTACCTGCAAATATCACAATTCTGGTTGAAAGTAATTGCAAGTCTAACCTCAACAAGCCCACACCCTATTTCAGTCTACTGTAGAGGATGCTACATCAGGCTATGAGACAGTCCTCACAACAGTCAACATTTTTCTGTTTCCTTTATAGGAAAACCATAAGTTGCACAGCCACTGTGTAGGTTTTTACCGCATTGCTGCTGACATTTTCAGACACTTTGGAGAATACAATTTGATTGTATGCTACAAGTGTACACACAAAATCAAGACAATTAATTGATCTATGACTCTAGGTTGTATGGTTAATTATAGAATGTATGGTAGAATTTCTACACGTTATTTAAGTTCCTTATCACTTATTTGAATTTAGCGCCAGGAGAGAATGCATAATAACTATTCTAATGATATGTTTCATGCTCCACTGTTATCCCCTACCTACAGTAGAGACAATATTTTGTCAGAAATATTGTCAGATTGGGCGTCGCATTCTGTCACAGGGAACTCTTACTATAGAACTTAAAAACGTGGGGGTCAGAAATGAAGGCCTGCAGTTTGTTTATTTTATTTATTTGCAGTGATTATTTATTTATTGTAGCTTAGGAGGTAGAGCGGGGTCGTCCACTAATCGCTTTGGATAAAAGAGGTTGGTGGTTCGATCCCCGGCTCCTCCAGTCTGCATGTCGAAGTGTCCTTGGGCAAGATACTGAACCCAAAATCGCTCCCAATGGTGTGTCAGCACCCTGCATGGTAGCTTGCCGCCATTGGTGTATGAATGTCTGTGTGAATGGATGAATGTATCATACTGATTGTAAAGCACTTTGGATAAAAGTGCTATATAAATGCAGACCATTTGCCATTTATAACATCAGTTTTTATTTGGTGTAAAAAGTTAATGGCATAATATGCATGACAGGTATGTTGTGTGGCTCAGTGGTTCTGGAAGTGGGGTCCGGGGACCCCCAGGGGTCCTTGAGGGGGTTCCAGGGGGTCCCCAGCAAAAATGGTAATTTATTTTTACTAGAATTCCATCCATAAGTAACACAATGACAGACTATGACTATTTTGGTGATGGGTTTCATACAATTTCTGTAATAAAACATCTAAAAGTGTGACAACCTTCCCACTCACCTGGCCCTGTCTTTAGGAGCCTGGTGTTGGGGTCTTTAGGCTGATTGGGTGCACCTATGCTCCATGAGCATAGGAAGTCTCTCTCCCTCCTCACCGATGCACCTTTTGTTTTGTTTGTTTAATGTAGTTTGTGTTGTCTAGTTATTATTTCCACTTAGTTTTAGTTAATCAATTATTGTTTTAACTTTTACTTTGGTGTATGACTCCCCTCATAGGTTTAATACAACCCGAAGTAACAAATACACCATTGACACCAAAGTAAATAAAAGTTAGAAATGATTTATTAAAGAAAACTAATGGAAAATAACGAGACAACAAACTACATTAAGCAAAAGAAAAGTACAAAAGGTGCATCGGTGAGGAGGGAGAGAGACTATGGTCTAAAGAAGGCCTTCTTAAGCCCAGTGAGTACCCTGGGCCCAGGTGCACCCAATCAGCTTAACGACCCCAATGCCAGGCTCCTGCCAGACAGGGCCATGAGAGTGAGAGGGTCATCACAAAAGATTTTTTTTTAATCAAATGTGGGTCCGTGGTCTAATTTGTGTCAGTTTGGGTCCTTGATGTGGAAAAAGTTTGAGAACCACCGGTGTAGCTTCCCTAATTGAAAATCACTATAATATTATTGTATGGACAGACAAGTAAATATGTACCCAATAGTGATATTATAGTTATATTATTATACTTGATGTCCCCCCCCCCATTGTATCTCCTATGATATCACTGTAATTCCTGTTTCTGTGGGGTGCAATGGTGAGTTCATAACTTTATCATACTAGTATAATTAATTATAGGCTACTGAAACTATTCCTAAGTTTGCTGGGGACCTCCTGTAACGTGAATGACTCATGGTGGTCCCCAACCCAATTTAAAACAACAACAACAACACAGGGACAGGTAAAGTCCACTGTACAGACAGTAAATGGCTTGCCAGTTTGGGTCAGGGCCACCTCACTGACTGGAAGCCAACAAGAGACCCAGCCCCTCTGTAAACCAGTCTGTAGAGGCGTACAGTACGGTAGTTTCCACCCCTCGTCGATTAGCTTGATAGCAGGGTGGCGAATGACTTTTATCAATGTAAACGGGGAATGGCTTCTCACCTTCTTTGCTACACAAGTTATAAAATGCTAATTTATATCAGGGCTGATTGTGAGTGTTACAGTTTAACGAAGGTTTGTTTTCCACCTCCACGGCTCACGGTTACTTCCTGGTGCCACAGAGAGAGGCAGTGCTGAGTTAAAGAGACAGAAATACTGATAGAAATTCAGATAGAAAAAAAAATACTGAGTGAAGAGAGGGGTTGGAGACGAGATAGGAACAGTTGACTGGATTCCCAGAAATTGAAAACCCTCTCTCTCTCCCCCTCCCTATTTATATATTTTCGACATTATTCCTTTTTTTAGCGGCTCGTTATTCTTCGTTGGTTTACAGATCAAGAATTCGTTTGGATGACGGTCGGCTGCGGCTAAAGCGGAATTGTAACGGGGAACATATTCCTCCCCTCCGACGGAGAAGCCTCGCACAGATTTGTACAGTAGACCTATTCTTTATTATTTTAACCACACCATCAACCCGGGTATTATTTTACATTTTTTACCGTTTTACAAGGAAGGGTTAGGGCGACGGAAGATGGGTTGTTTGGGCAACAGCAAGACTGAAGATCAACGCATCGACGAAAAGGCACAACGAGAGGCAAATAAAAAGATAGAAAAACAGTTGCAAAAGGAAAGACAAGCGTATAAAGCCACACACAGGCTGTTATTACTGGGTAAGGTTGATTATAATGTTAATAGCTTGCAGAAAATGTAACCCAAATCCCTTTCGTTTACTGAACACGTAGCCCCGTTTGACAGCGCTTGCAATAATATGTCATGGGGGTGGATATTGATGGAAGCCACAGAGCCTACAATCAACTATAGCTTCATTTTCCAACAAAACATTTGTTCGTTTGCTTTTTACGCTCGCCAGGATCTCCTCAGTCGTGTTATTCGGCGATGTTTTTAATGTATTTTTGTTGGTTTCTTTTCGAAGGTGCGGGAGAGTCCGGAAAAAGCACCATTGTGAAGCAGATGAGGATTCTACACGTCAACGGCTTCAACGCAGAGTGAGTCAATGTTCAATACGCCTCTTATTAAATACACTTGTGCGTCGAAATATATATTTGATTGCTTATTCGCGTGGTTTCTCTCCCAATGAGTGACACTGTCGAGGCCACAAATATTGGCTGTGCATGGATTTTCCTCAGGCACTGCAGCGCCTGTTGGTCGGGCCCAGTATCCCATGCAAAGCAGCTAACATCTCCCCATTTTCCTCCTATTTAGATGTGCAGTGCACTAGTATGCATATGCCAGACATGAGATTATAGATGTCAAATTCATCGTTTGCCATTTCATGTGAAAGGGTGATAGGTTGGGTTCCATAGGCCTATTGATGATTTGTTTTGCTGCAGGGCCTTGCATGGCATTGATCTTACCCATGGTCTATTTACACAGGCCTAACTTACATGATGTCACAGTCCTGTATTTGTATGAATATCCTGTGAATGTTGTATGAAATCAAAGTGTGTATCAAGGAGGATATAGAGAATGATACTGCTATTTTTAGAGGAAAATATATGAAAAAAAATATGTTTAATCTTGAGTACCGGTACAGTACACTATCCTTTTACCTTGCAATTTACTGAGCCCACTTTTATATTTTCACCAACTAAGCCCTATCCTCCTCTGCTATGTAACGTTATACCTAGCTTCATCACCAACAGTACAGTATATACTGTGTAACTGAATGAGTATGGTGTATAGCCTAGCTGTAACCCCTAGCTTGCTCATAACCACCTTGATGATAAAGCTTTTGTGGTTTGCCTTGGCCGTCACTTTCCCAACTGTTGCCTCACATCTCTATTGTGTCCCCATGCAGAGAAAAGAAACAGAAAATCCAAGATATTCGGAAAAACGTGAAGGATGCCATAGTGGTGAGTTTCATCTGTATCAATCCCCCTTTTTAATTGAAATTGTGCTCAGTGTCTCTGTTGTTAGACTGAACAAGGGGAATCTTTTTACTGACTATACAGGTGATTGGATTTGACCATGATTTTATTTTTTATCCTGCTTAATGCTTGTCTCCCCCCCCCCCCCCCAACTTCTGCTTTTTAGACTATAGTGTCTGCGATGAGCACTTTAATACCCCCAGTCCCGCTAGCCAACCCAGAGGACCAGTTCAGAATCGAATACATCAAGAGCATAGCGCCTCTCTCCGACTTTGACTATTCACAGGTAAGATGTTCATGAAGTTGAGTTTGTGTGTGTGTGCGGAAGTGTGAACATGTGTGTGTGAGAGTGACAGAGGGAGGCAGGGCTGTATATACATATTTTTTGTCTTTGTTCTAGTCACCTATGTGTGTGTGTGTTTGCATTCATGTGAAATGTGTGGGTGTGACAGCGATGGTGTGGTGTGTGTGTGGTTGTTAAAACTCCCATGGCCAACAATGCAGCTTAGGGGCATCAGATATAATTGAACTGTAACAGACAAAAATATGTTGACTGTTATTTTACTCTTGGTGGGCGGGGGGGGGGGGGGTCTTCTTCAATAAGCTAAAGCTAAAGGCATTGTCTTTTCATCTGGGCATATGAAAGAGGAATGGAAAGGACAGCTATAATATATGAGATCAACAGTTAGTCGATTCGAGAGCCTCTTCAAGGTTTGCTTCCTCTGTAGCTGGGGCAGACATATTTGGATTTGAATGCAAGTTGAAGAACATGGGATTCTTTTCAGTTGTCATCAGCCATCTGATAGTGCGAGGTCGCGTGTTGGAAATGCAGATAATGTTTTACATAATTTTGAAAGTCTTCCTTGTTTAAGACAAAGTGATGCGAAACAGGAATGTCAAATTAATACAGATCTGTAGATTGATACAGGGGGGTTATTGAGTTATTCACAGAGATATCAATGCACTGTGCATTTTCAGTTAGCATCTAAAGAGAAATAATATTACAGTAATATATTATTATCTATGAATTAAGTGTAGAGTTAATCTCCATTTGGTATAGCCTACCGATCAGCATTTTTGCACGCACTTGTAGTGGAATTGGCAGTGGCCTCTATTTCCATCATGTAAAAACTAAGCTACTCTGGAGTTTTTCAGTTGGTTCAATATTAAATGCTTATTTTATCTTGGAGAAAACCGTTTTTGCAAGTTTGCCATTGTTTGCCACGTAAATGACGATTAAGAAGAATGAAGTTCATATGTTGTTTTGACCCCGTAGCTGTCTGGCACATGACTATTCCAGCAGCTTTTACACCGGCTAGCTTTGAGGCCTTGTGGGCTGGGCTCACAGACTTCTCTGGTTATATAGTCTCAAAGTCCTAAGGCGCTGGTTTTTTACAATTGTCCTCAGGTCTAATCCAGACTGTTACATACAGCTGTACTGTGTCTTTTAAGCAGTGGCATTGTTGTTGCAGTGTCACCTTACATCTTTGTCATGAGGTTTCTTAGCCTCCCTCCCAGGAAGTTTACTAAATGACACATCATAAGAATATGTGTTCAAAGGATTTGGGTGTTAATTTTCTGACAGGGCCCACTGTGTGGGTGTTAACAGGGCAGCACCAGTCTGCTGTGTTGTGTTGTGTTGTGTGAGGACCCGGGCCATGGGGAGAGTTCCCAGGCCCGGCCAGGCCGAGGGGAACAACACGTCTCTGTGTGGAGTGTCTGCGCTTGTCATCGGTCTCAGGCTTGGCTTGTGTCGTCAGTGTCACCACTACATTGTCACTTAGTGCCACCAGGCATGATATCCAATACAGCAGAGCGCAGGAACACGGCCAATCGGCAACCTGTGGCTTTCACCTGTTGGCGCCGTTTTGAAACGTGGAAGTGTATTTTACTATAACTCAAAAAACGGAACAGAGAGATGATATCGCAGTCAACCAAGTTCATTCATCTCAAAATCTCAGTTTAAAGGCAAAAATCCAACCCCAGATTCTCTTACACTATTAAATATCATCAATTGGTGATGATCAATTTATTCCAGCCAGGACTTATTTTGTGATGAAGTGGTGCTGTAATTTACTTTGTTGGTGTGCCCACTTTCCCTCGACCTCCCTTGTCTACTTCTACTTAACCTGAAGTTACAATACACAATTCCTTGTGTATTGGGACCTAGGAATATCCCAGTTGAGTAACGTCAGACCGCCTTCCAACCTTTGGGAAACCAGCCAGGGTTAGCTCTATCCAGGCTAGCCATTGTTAGCAATTACAGTATTTTGCGCATACGAACACTGTAGGAACATGTCCATAGATAGAAGTTAGACCGTAACAGTATTGTGTGTATGACTGATTTAATGAGACACAAATAAGACAGGCGTGCTAATAAACAGTATTTACTACAACTTTCACGACTGTTGAAGTGCAGACCTGCCATCTTGGATTTTGAGGTCAGGCTGGTGAGGCTCCCTGAGATCGGGGTAGGAAATCCGAGGGCAGGTGACGTCACGGTC
Organism: Poromitra crassiceps; assembly: GCF_964638095.1. Taxonomy (NCBI): domain Eukaryota; kingdom Metazoa; phylum Chordata; class Actinopteri; order Beryciformes; family Melamphaidae; genus Poromitra; species Poromitra crassiceps. The sequence continues at coordinate 22,119,495 of NC_139639.1, forward strand.
TATCAGGATAGTTCCTATCCTTTGAACCGGGAAATGCCTAGTTCCCACTACAAATAAAAAAATAAGAGTAGACGATGATCATAAAAGTAGATGATTGATCATTGATTTTTTGTGTTTCCCAGAATGACTTGCGACAACCCCCAGTGGAGGGGGTTCTGTGTGATGTATAGTACGCACAGGTGGAGAGAGTGATAACGATTGTGTAGTAACTACTAAGCTTTTCCTATCAAGAAAAATTGGAGCATAGAAAGAACAGGTTTGTGGTGTGTGCCGTTACCGGCTGCATTGCATTCTGGTCTATTGAGGCTACTGTTGGTGGGAAGATTGGTAACTACACTGAGGAACTTAGGATGGACTTTTACATTTTGATGCCCCTTAGTCTTCATCACCAAAGCACCCTATGTTTTTAAACCCTTTTCCTACTTAACCTGAGCACAGCAGTGAGGTATAACCGTGGACCCATGGAAAATAAAGGATTGATACAAACGGTCGTCTATGCAAAATGCAAACAAATGCCACTGCGGTAGCTATGCTAGCCACCTGACAGCCTCCGTCAACTGAAGTGGAGCAAATTCAAATCAGCCCTGGCTCCTGTTTAGCACGGTGTAGCTTTCTCTCCATCAGAGCCTACATGGTTTCCCTTCCATTCGATGCTAAATCAAACAGGTCCCAGTGACAGCCAAAGTGAACGCCACTTCCTGCTTCAGCGTGGTACGAGAGATTTTCATCCGCCATTTATTTTCCCGTAGACATTTCGTAAAATGCTTATAAAAATAATTTTACTTGTTCAAACCAAGCGATTCAGCTATATTTAGAATCGGGAGAGACCATAGAACATTTCTCTAGGACAAAAACTTAAAAAGCAAAAAAAAACATAGAACAAATATTTTCTTTAAATCTGCATTTTTGTTAACGTTTTGGGACAAGTGAAATGTTATGTGGTCGCTCCTGTTTCTAAATACCGGTATATCTGAACCGTTTGGTTTCAACAAGTAAAACTATTTTTATACGCATTTATCTATGGGAAAATAAATGACGGATGAAAATCTCTGGTACCAGGCTCAAGCAGGAAGTGACGTTCACTTTGGCTCCTATTAAGTGATTATTTTCCTCTCACACACTCTGAACAAAAGGACAAAGATAATCCTTAATGGAGCACTCCTTTAACAGAGTCTTCTTTATTTTTGCATTTGTTTTTTCTTGAATATATGAATAACAGTCTGTCGTTGCGATGCTTTGGAAAATGAGACGTATACGTTCTTTACCTCAGTTCAGCCGGCACCCATTGTTGATCTACTTTTTGTTAGAACTGAGAAAGAGAAAAAGAACGCTGCTTGGCTTAAAGAAATTGTTGTAAAAAAGAGAGGTGCTCATTGGAGATGGGGAACTCGTCCATATGAATAAGGAAGTTAGAAGTAGCTAAACCCAACGCGTTTCGGCCGACACGCGTTGGGTTTAGCCAACATTAAATAAAGGATTTTCAACTTCCGTGGAGACTGAGTGCCTTGGAGTTTTGTAGTAGGGCCCACTTACTACTCGTTGTTGGGTTTTAAGACAAATTGCTGAAGTATAAGGTTACAATGTTAGTTATAAGAGTTAGTTATTGACTGATGCATTAGTTTTAGTCTCACATCAGCTGAGTCCATCAGCCACTGTCAGTGAGTGTGTTACGTGCTTGATGGTGCTTGCTTGATGTGGGGTGTGTGGGTCAACCCGTAGGCTACTTTCAAGGAGCAGGACCTGCTTTGCACTGCTCTTGTTGTACGCTACAGACATGCAGAATAACAGTCTTAAAACACCTCCTTGTTGTTGGGGTCAGGACAGGTTTTTCTGATTTTTCTGCTGATTTTCTCACGATGAAAAGTTGTAGTCCTAGAAGGTTTGTTCTCCTGTAATTGATTACTTGAGGATCTGTGATGTTTGTGGGAGTTGTAGTCCTAGAAGGTTTGTTCTCCTGTAATAGAGAGCCGCAGGAATGAGTCCGGAAAACATCGATGCTAACACTCCCGGTTCTTCACTGTTTTCGCCTATGGGATTTTTGAATGGGTTTTTGGCGCGATGCTTCAAATAAGGTCTGTGGTTAACGCAAGCTTATTCAAACGCGAACCAGTGTTCAGCAGGATCATCTTCACACATAAGGACCATTTTTATGAGTTTTGAAGATTTTATGTGCCGTTAAAAGGGCGGCTAGCTAGCAAACGGCTAAATGAGACTACACTGTTGAGTCGACGGGGATATTATACGTCAATAACGTCATCACTTCAAAGGATGAACACGGAAATTCTCTTTACCTCACCTGGATCAGCCCGGGGTAATCAGTGCACAGCAGTGCACACATCAACAACACTCCAGGTTGAGTGGTGACGTGACGGGGAAGCCTATGCGACACTGTGTGTAGTTCTGGATTAGCTTAGCACGAGCTTTTAACTTCTAGGGCTCGCATTTATGCTTCAAAACTCATGAAACGGGTCCTCATGTGTGAAGATTATCCCGCTGAACACTGGTTCGTGTTTGATTAAGCTTGCGTTGCCCAGAGACCTTATTTGAAGCATCGCACCAAAAACCCATTCAAAAATTCCATAGGCAGAAACAGTGAAGAACCATGAAGTCCGGGACTTCCGCGTTCCGATTACAAAAATACGTCATCCCTGCGGCTCTCTATTGATTACTTGAGGATCTGTGATGTTTGTGGGAGTTGTAGTCCTAGAAGGTTTGTTCTCCTGTAATTGATTACTTGAGGATCTGTGATGTTTGTGGGGCAAGGGCTGGCAGGAAGGCCTCCTCTGTTTTTGGAGAGAGGTTATGCAAGATCAAATCTCAAACAGTTGCTCCCTCTCTCCTTCTATTTTGCTCTCTTTTAGCCAAATGTGTCTGTACTCTTTAACAGTAACTGAAGTAACTTGTGAAAGTCGGGTATCTGTGCTATATGACTGTTATCTAATACAGATAGTATTCAAATCTAATAAAAATGGTGATGATAGCTTTCATGGGGTTCTGAGCACTTGCTGGCTGGCTGGCTGGCTGGGTGTGCATGGAGGGAATTAAGCGTATTGGCCAATACTGTACATTCTGCTCTAAGAGAAGACTAGAGGTCACTTCCAAACTTTCCCCAACGGAATTCCAGTAAAGGCACCCGCTTGCGATGGACCATTTTGGCCAGAACTCATCTTGCTCCTCGACTTTGTTTTACTTCATCAAATCAGATTTAGGCTACTTTTGTTCTCTTTTGTCAGGCTGACCTATCAAGTGGAACATTACATCACGTACCCCACTTGTGTAACATTGAAATGAACCAACTCAACCGAGCCAATTTGAGGAGCGGTCCTGGAGAAGCACACCAGAGAATCACACTCTGATCGTCTGATGGTTGGGTGATGGACGAGGAGTGGAAGTGGAGTAGGACTGGGAAGAGCACAGGAAAGAGTTAAACAGCTTGTGTTGAAGCAAATTCCCTCCTGGTCTCCCTCTCTCTGTGTGTTATCAGTTCCTCTGTAGGGCACTGCAGCACACACTGCATTTATTCAAAGGCCCAGTGTCACACGCCTCTGTGGAAAGGAGCCCTGAGGACCATGCTCTGCTCTTTTTTTCTCCACCCCTCGTCCTCTCTCGCCATCAAGTCCCAACGTTTCGTTTCTGGGGTTCCTTCCTTGTCTACCGGTGTAGAAACGTTTTAAATTGGGTGAGAGCTACAGAGCTAACACCAGAAGAAAAATGGAATGGGTGCAATAGAATCTTATTGATATGAGTTGAGGTGGCTGTTAGGGTACGGCTGCAGCAGAACCCAGAGCAAATACAGGCAAGAAAGCAAATATGGCCCCATGTCCTTTGCTAATCGTGAGTGAGAGGTCGGGGGTGTTGCAGTGTGTCAATGTTGTAGCGAGCAAAAGTTATTGTTCGTATCATGCTTTGTTATAGGAAATTGAATTGTGGGTGTAAAAAAAAAATGCAGTTAATGCCATGCTGTGGTACAGAAAGTGAACGTATTCTAACTGTACATATGGCGCTTTGGTATTGGATGTGTCGGTGTCGCGGCCACACACAAACACTACAGCATCGCAGTGTTTTGGTTATCAGTGGATTCCTCCATGTTGAACTTGATCACCGGATTCGCTGAGAGGAGACCTGCGATCTGCGAATGAGCATGTGATCATTTATTATCGGGCTACGTTCTCCCTCTGGTTCGGGGCTACTTTCACCCTCTCCCCAGTCGGAGTGCAGAGCAAGTGCGGAGTGCAGAGGGTCATGTGGTACTGTAGTTGCAGGCGAGAGGAGGGGCCCATCTCGAAGACATGTGCACAGGCTAGGAGGCGAGGAGGGGATATAAGACCCATCATCTTTGTTTCGGGCACACAGAGAGGGCTGGGAGATATCTCAGAGTCATTGATAAGATGAGCTCCCCTCATAAAGCTCTCCATTGTCCCAGGGCAGGAAGTCAGCTGAAGAACTGAGACTATGTATAGTCATTTACAGCGCAATGTTTATGGATGCGCCCTCTGCTGCAGGAGTGCTACAAATATGTGTAGGTTTCAGGGGATGTAATCAAGTGTTGCCTTTCTGATTTTGTTTGTAGTGCTGGTCTGAATAGGAACATGACTGTAACTGTTTGCAGTTCTGTTACAGCATCCAGCTCTATCGCCTACGTGCCATTCGCTTAGGCTGGCTTTACACGGAGAAACTTTCACGCAACTAGTTGCAGGTTGCAAATTGCATGAAACATAATTGTCATGCAACTTGACATTTACACAAAGCAATTAAAAAATGATCAAGTATCATGCAACACAGTAGCCTCGTTAACTAGATTGGTAATGTTTCATCTGTCCTATTTTTCCCCCCTTTTTCTCTTTTGCTACAATAAATTCAGGGTATCCGCGGGGTCTTGAAAAGTATTAAAAACTGATAAATCAATTTAGGGAAAATTTAAGACACTTAAAAAGTCTTAATTGCCATTTGAGAGGTTTAACATTTTGTAGCTATTGTGCTGATGGTGTTAAATGAATATATGATATCGTCCCATATCGATAGCAGACCCCTGAATTGAATCGATATCGTATCGTGGCAGACTTTGTGATATCGGAAAATATATCGTTGTCCAAATAATCGATATAATATTGTATCGTGATGAAACTTGTGATTTACACGCCTATCGTTGATGTGACGAAAGTGGCGTTGAGGTCTTGAAAAAAAGGTCTTAAAGGTATAGAGAGCCAAAGTGAACCGTCACTTCCTGGGTTTCTCCCTTTACCAGCGTGTGAAAAATATGAATGGTTGTGAACGGAGAGATAACGTTACTTTTTTATCCCGTTTGAAATTTGAATTGTGCCACGGGGTACACATGTTAAATTTTGTCAATGTAAAAGATAACTATGCATGTCAGGAAAGTTGCAGTTTGTGGTAAAACTGTGGCGCTATAAGTTTGAATCAAAGACTACGCACAACCAGTCGTGTAAGTGACGTCTCTCCCGCCAGTCCATTGTTGTTGATGGTGTGACGTATATTCGTATAATGTGCGACACGAGATGTAGTTGATTGATTGACAAAGCTAAACATTACGTTTCAGTTTCAGCCAGGACAAACTGTGACTTTCTTGACATGCATAGTTAGTTGTCTTTTAAATTGACAGAATTTAACATGTGTACCCCGTGGCATGATTAAAACGGGATAAAAAAGTAACGCTATCTTGCCGTTCACAACCATTCATATTTTTCACACGCTGGTACTACAGGGAGAAAACCAGGAAGTGACGGTTCACTTTGGCTCTCTATTGAATTTAACTTCAGCATCCCTGCATATACCCTGAGATTATACTGTATCAAGCGGGGAGTGTCATTACTTGCATCTTTGTATCTTATTTTGTATCGTTTTCTAACTGGATAATATCAATTTGGACGTTTTGTATCAGGTTTTCTTCTGCCGCTGGCTACTTTCTTTCATTATGGCTGTCCCGGAGAATAGGAAGACAGCCATGAGTGCATTAATAGCCTCCTTATCACCGTTTTGATTGGCTGTTGCATGAAACTAGTTTCACAAAGTTGAGAGTTTTGCAACTGTTGTAGCTGAGTTTCAGACAGGTTTCAAGTGTGTAGCAGATGGCTTTAGACCATGTAAATCATTTGCAACTTAGTTTCAACCAACTAAAGTTGCGTGAAAGTTTCACCATGTAACACCAGCCTAAAGCTTAATTTATACTTATTAGAAAGTGTCACTCAGCACATGGTCGCAGACGAAAAATAAAGTGTCGCTCATGGTGTTGCATTTATACTTCAGTGAATGTTCGCCTCGGTTCAACGGTCACGTGACACTCGAACGCTATAAGCAGACAGCCAAGAGAAGAGGAACACACAGTGAAACCACCTCGGAGGCAAGATGTAACGTACTTGGCTGCAGCCGCATATAAACGACACACAACTCACCTCCTCTCTCGTTCTTTGTGATTTTCACGAAGTCATACATCAAGGACAGCCTGATAAAAATAGCGGGGACACGTTCATTCATTTCAATCGAGTGAAAACCAAAACAAGGAAGTCAAGCGCGTGCCGTCTATATAGCCAATCAGACTTGCGTGACACATCATGACGTAGTCAGCAACACTAGACATTTCACCAGGTAGCAGACACTGCTCGCCGACACTTGAAAGTGTCGACTCAAGTCCTCATTTCTGTCGGCGACCATTTCAAAAGTGTCGGCAGACAAAGCATAAATTGGGCTTTAGAGTTTAGAGAAGAGGGTGAACTTCTGACCACTGGCCAGAAAGTCACCAATTTGAATCCTGGACCTGCTGGGAAAACCTTGGTGGAGAAAGTGAATGTGGAATTCGCTCCCCTCCTTAAAGGATAGGTTCACGCAAAAATTAAAATTCAGTCATTATCTACTCGCCCCCATGCTGATGGAGGACGTGTGAATTTTTTTTAGTCCACCAAACAGTCCTGGAGTTTCACATCAAAACACTGTTGTAGCATTATCCTAAACAATTGAAGTGAACGGTGACCAACTTTCAAACCCGTGTTGTTGTTGTTGTTGTTTTTACATTTGAAAGTTGGTCATCATTCAATTGTTTAGAGAATGCTGCAACGGTGTTTTGCTGTGAAACTCCAGGACTGTTTTGTGGGCTAAAAAACTTCACCCGTCCTTCCATGGGGGTGAGTAGATGTGAGTAGATAATGACTGAATTTAATTTTTTGGGTGAACCTATCCTTTAAGGACGGGAGAGAATTTCTCATTCGCTTTCTCCACCAAGGATTTCCCAGCAGGTCCAGAATTCAAATTGGTGACTTTCTGGCCAGTGGCCACAAGTTCACCCTCTTCTCTAAACTCTAAGCGAATGTTTTCATTTTTGGCTGAATTGATCCTTTTTAACAACTACTAGTGAGCTGCACTTGAGCAAGGCAGTTGGCCCCCAGTTGATCCACTCAGTGAGTGACCAGCTGTAGAAGGCAGTGGTCGTACTGGGCAGTTCGGAACTGCCAGTTCCTATGTGTGAATGTAGGCCAGGGGTGCCCAATACGTCGATCGCGATCGACCGGTCGATCGCGAAGGTAGTGTGGTTGATCGCATGGCATTGAGGGGAGGGGGGATTTTTTTTTTTTTTTTTTTTTTTTTTTTTTACTGTTTTCCCACTGTTTCCACTGTTTTTCCACTGTTTCCACTGTTTTTCCTTTGACTTGGTCATTTTAAAAGTACGGTAGCTCCCAAGCTGAAAAAGTGTGGGCACCCCTGATGTAGGCTATGTAAAGTTACATGAAGACGCTGCCACGCTGGGTGTTGCTGAGGGAGTGTGCATGCCCAGTCAGTTTTCTTTGGATAAGTATGGATAAGTAAAACAAAGTGCCAGAAATGTCCGTAATGTTTCATGGTTTATTTAGCTCAATAATATCCACTTGTTGTCCGGCCGGCAACATGACTTTCATTAGTTGTCAATCACATTTTCAAAGTCCACATTCACAAGTTTTGCGTCTGCTAATGTCATGCAGATGTACAATACAAATGGGCATGTTTTCCGCATTTGTATGTAGGTCTACACAAGTGAGTGTGCAGGAAATGAAAATATGGGGAAAAATATACAATTAAACTCCCTTTGGTGATAAGACAAACAACCAACATAATACTATATTTATTATACTTAATCTTATGTGAATCTTGCATTACTTAATTTAATGTGTTGAATGGATTTATGACATAAGGATTTCTATGAGCTTAAAGCAGCTACGAGCAAGATTTTCGATTGTTATTAAACAGTCTAAATTGAATATCGATGCATCACATCTTACCTCTAATAGTAGACGAGACCAACGCCGAGTAGTCTCGCTTGAACCCCAAGTGAATCGGCCAGTGGTCTTGACGATTAGTCTGTCTGCGGCCGGGGCAGATCAGGAAGTGAAATGAAACGGTTTGCGGCAGCCACTTCGGCCATAACCACAAAATAACTAAATTACTTCCAAACAAACTGTTAGAATATAACGAGAGATGTTCGCGAGAGTAGCAAGCCCCTGCATGGCGTTCTCCGTGTTTATGGTCTGTTGCTAGGCAGAGCGAAACGGTTGAAGGCAGGCAGCTGCCGTAAACCTTTTCGTTTCACTTCCGGGTTTACCCGGCCCGCTGGTAGACAGACACAGACTCTATAATCATCAAGAGAGCAATCTCCGATTCACACGGCTTTGGTCTCAGCTACTATTATAGGTAAGATGTGATGCATCAATAGTATAATTATACTGTTTATTAACAATCGAAAATCTTGCTCGTAGCTGCTTTAAAAACGTGGCTAAAGTCAATTTCAGAAAAAGGTTTAGGTGGGTTTAACCACCCCCCCCCCTTCCCGACTGCATTCTAGACTGTGCAGTGTATATGTCTCAGTGCAGTGTGTTTTGAAGGCTCCTGAGGATTCCCCTCATAATACATTTCCATCACTACAGTGTCGTTGAAGTCTTTATGTTGTGTGTGCGTGTTATTGCGTGTTGTCTATTTCTTAATGCTATTCTGTCTGTCTTTGTGAACAGGAGTTCTTTGACCATGCGAAGAAGCTGTGGGACGATGAAGGAGTCAAGGCGTGCTTCGAGAGGTCCAATGAGTACCAGCTCATCGACTGCGCACAATAGTGAGTTCAAGCATTAATAGTCCTTCTGCGGTTGAGTTTTGAGCTTTTGAATACTGACAGGTGAACAAAAGATGCTCCACAATTACCGCAGATTATGTCATCCCTTATTTGTGCAACCATATTCTGTTGAAAGCAAGGATGGGTTTATTTTTACAGCTCGTACCGTGTTGTCAGACTGCTGCTCAGGCTGTCCTGTTTGCGTTGTGTTTGAGGTGAGCGCTCCGCAGTGTGTGTACTGGGTGTCATGTAATGTATGAATATGGCAGAGATATGTTTACACTGGGTGTGGCGTGGTAAGCGACAGTTGTATTTGTCCTTTGGAAATTATACGTACATATCTCCCCCACGTCAGTGGTTTGACATTTCACCATGGCAATATGCAAAGCCTGGTCTGCCCTCATTGAAACGCCCGCCCGTTGAATTAGACGGACCCGTATTTATGTAATAGTACCTTTTTTGTCTGCAAAGGTTTATAACGCTGTAATAATACTGTGGTTGGGGATAGGATATCCCATTCCAGTGGTGGGGATAGATGGTAATGATTTACCTCTCTGGTGTTGATGGACTAAATTGTACCTGTTGCTTTCATTGACAACAGCTATGTAGGCCATGGCTCAGTAAAGTATAGGTTACCACCAAACGTGTTCAAGTTCTTCCCAGCAAAATCCCCCCAGATACTGTAGTGAGAAAATGTGGACGGCTGTTAGTGTGGAGAGAAGCACAGAAAGCCAGGCCTCCTCCCACAGCGCCCCACAGTGTTTGGATGGCTCCCACCTTGAGCCGCCATAGTGTGTGGCGGCTGCAGCACACGGCAGTGGGCCCCTCTCTTGCCTGTAAAAGGAAGTTTGGATATGCAAAGTGACTCACTGATTACAGCGCCCTCCTTCTGCTTCCTCTCTGACTCACCTCTGGATTCACATGTAAATACGAGGACATGAACAACACGGTGCGCCGCGCCGCCCGCTGGAAGTTGTCCCCTCCCATCCCAAAGGTTGCCTGGCGTTATCTCCCCGGGTTGGGTCAAAGGCACACTTTATCAGTGACTGGGAATATTGTCCCGTTGTCGGCGCTCTCTGAGCCCCGCGCCGCGCTAGACGGGGCGTACCGTCGAGATGGTTTAAGATGGTGCGGCACGCAGACACACTGTCTCTGTACTGTTATTTGTTCCTGAATATCTTCCGCTCCTTGAACATAAATTTGACTTGGGGGTCAAGTCTTCCCTGGTTGCCCACGCCTGAAACCAGCTTCCATAGAAAGAAGGACAGAGAGAGAGAGAGAGAGAGAGAGAGTCAGGTGATGGCTGGAGAGTCATATGAATCTGTAAGGTGGAGCTGATACAGTCCAGGGCCTGTGTTTGTCTTTGCTGCTCTGAGTCTGTCTGTGTGTATGCGTTTGTGTGTGTGTTGTATGGCTGCGCAATATGGGGAAAAAGACACATTCTTGTAATATTGGGATTGATTTCAGTTAATATTGTGATTTGAATTGTGATATGAAAAACACATGAGTTGACATGATTTCTTATTTCATTATTACAAGGCTAAAAGCAGCACACGTGCAGCAGCCCGCTAGAAATAGATCCATCCGAATGGATCAACACAGCATCGTAAACCATTGAGGCTATTTTCAAAAATGTATTTATTGTAACTGGCTGAAGCACTCCCAACACCTTCTGAAAAATACAGCTGTCCAATGACATGAGTAAACATATACTGTGTAAAATGGACACTATGCAAAACATAAAATACCACGAATGAACAAACTTTAATAGCTCAACATATTCAGAAGCTCCTTTCAAAAAGAAGCTTGGTGCTGTTTCACAAGCCACTTACTTCCTGCATATGGCGTACTGTTTTTGTTTGCTTGTTGGTACTTTGCATTTTCACACTGTTCTCTCTCTAGCATTGTTTGACGTGTGAGAACAAGTCGGTTGTGTTGCCAATACAACTGTCCAACTTTTTTTTGCATTGAGTAGTATGCAATAGGTAATATGTCTAGTCTCCTGAATAAAAAAAAAGCCAAATGAGCGTCCGCGTAGTGCAGCACTGGATTCCCTGCCTACCAACACGAGGGTCGCAGGTTCGAGCCCCCGTGTTACCTGTAGCTTGGTCGGGCGTCCATACTGGCACAATTGACCGTGTCTGCGGGTGGGAAGCCGGATTAAGGGTATGTGCCCTGGTCACTGCACTAGTGTCTCCTCTGGTGGGTCGGGGTGCCTGTCGGGGGGACGGGAACTGGGGGGAATTGCATGGTCCTCCAACGTGCTACTTCTTGCCAGTGAAACTCTTCACTGTCCGGTGAAAAGAAGCACCTGGTGACTGCAAATGTATCGGACGAAGCATAATGCAAGTCTCCCCAGATCAGCAGAGGGGGTGGAGCAACGACACGAGGCGAGGGGCGCGAACCTGCGACCCTCGTGTTGGTAGGCAGGAAATCTACCGCTACACTACCCGGACACAAAACCTTCCATTTTATTAAGGGATGGCAAAACCTAAGCATCAGCATCTCGTTCCTTCCTCCCCACAACATTTGAAACCGTTCTTAAGCACCGGATAGAGAAATAGTTCTCACGTGTTTCAAAATTCACTTTGCAACCACAGAAAAGAAGCGTTTCTTGTCGAAGTTGTGCGTTTGAGTGATGTCTGGAATTTGTCAGACAGCATGGCCTCACACTCACTTCCTCTCTCAGTCTTAACCTCTGTGTGAACTCTTTGGTGGGGTTGGGGGTGAGAATGCACTCCAGATATACTACAGTATGTCCTACATGTCAGCAGACCTGTCTGTGTCAGACCTGCTCACACACCCACTCTCGCTGTTATGACCACTTAACTACAATAACTGTTTTCAATTCAGGAAGTTTGTCATTTCATCTCCCATCCACTTTTTGTTCTTCACACCTACTCTTACAGTTAGGAGCCAACAGTGATGTATAAAGTACTTGACAGCCATACTTAACTTAACTTAGAGTAAAAGTAGATATCTTACCAGAAAAAGACTGGTAAAAGTCGATGTCACCTATTAGAATATTACTTGATTAAAAGTCCGAAAGTAGCTGATATTTTCTGTACTTATGTATCAAAAGTAATTTTCTGATATACTTAATTATTGAAAGTACAAGTAAATGCTGTTAATAAAAAGCAAAAGACATGCCTTGCCTGGGATTGAGTGGTAATTTTCTTATTCTTGAGTTTTATAGCGGTTGGCATTGGCAATGGCATACAACGTTATGTTGCATTACAGCCACCTACTGGAATGGAGTCAGTGTGGATTGTGATTAACGTAACTTGCAAACTAGGAGCACTGATTCACCAAACATGCTTGCCTGCAGGGCAGGCTACTAAATTTCTTCTGATTTTACTTTGTAACTAAGATGCATAGGGGATGGGGAGTAAAAGTATGGAAATGTAGTCGAGTAAAAGTAAAAGCTGACTTTACTCACGTAAAGTAGAGATACTCCCCAAAAAATAGTACTGTACTTAAGTATTATTACTTTGTTACATTACACCACTGGGAGCCACTAGATGTTCCGTGTGTGTGTGTGTGTGTGTGTGTGTGTGTGTGTGTGTGTGTGTGTGTGTGTGTGTGTGTGTGTGTGTGTGTGTGTGTGTGTGTGTGTGTGTGTGTGTGTTTTAATTGAAGGTGTTTTTCTTCCACACATGTAAAGTTTGTGAAGTTGGCTACATGTTGGATCAAGAATGTGATAAGAGAGGCTACAGGCCTTCAGTCACGCTGAGAGTGAATTATAGAGGAAGTTGGTCTAAAAGTGGCTGTTAGTAGGAGGAACAGATTGGCAGGCAGCAAGCATACATGCATACAGTGCTCAAGAAAGGACTATATATATACTGTGTGTTTATATAAATACTTATATAAATATATATATATATAGGGCTGGTATATCAATATTATATTGATATTGTGATATGAGACTAGATATCGTCTTAGATTTTGGATATCATAATACTGTATCGTGATATATGTCCATGTGCAGTTTCAGAGTGATTGGCCAACCCATTGGGGAGATAAATGGATGGAGACATCCATTCCAGGATTGTGATATGAGACTAGATATGGTCTAAGTGTTGTATTTTTTGTTGATATGGTATATTATACCTATGCCATTCCAAACAATAGTTCTCTGTTGTCCTTCACAGACCTTGCTCCACTGGCAGATAGGTTTTTTCCACTTCCAGCCGAGCTAACGCTGGACGGCCCATTGGACAGAGGCACTGGAAATAAGTATGGGCGGATGGCAAGCGCTTGTTATGCCAAAGAGCATGTCCATATTGATGCTTTGGAATCCTGTCACCCTTCGATCCACCCTCTGCATTACACATTTATACGTTTTAAGAGCACAGATATGTGTCTGCGCGTGTTGATTGATTAGGAGCTATTTTCAGCGACGGCGGCCGGCGGGCTGGTTCTATCGCGATGCCTTGGACGTGTCAACGGCAAAATCAAACACTTTGGCACGCAAATACGGTCTTAACTCCCGGGCCTCCTGTGCTTTTTTGTGTGTGGTAAGTGTTAGTTATAGTCCCCCACCAGCTAATATGACCCAATCCATATAACGAGTTATTTTTAACTAGAAGATGATTGTCATCGGTTGGTTGGCTGGTTGGGCTGGTATGGTGCTGTCCCTGTGTTGGTTTGTTCAGTGTAGGGCATATTGCTATGAAACCAGGCAGTGGCAGAGACCCGCGGGAGAGCTGGCCTGGATGGGCTGGGGTCGGAGCTGGAATTGGGAATATAGTCAGAGAATACAGCTGAAGAAATTAGCCTGTGAGATTAGCCTAGCATGCTAGCAATATAGCTGGAGTTTAGCCCTGCAACAAGGATGGGGTAGAGATGGTGCTGAGGCTGGGTTAGTTACATCATAGAGGTGATCACAAATTAATTACCTCCTCAACATGTTGTGTTGGATATGTTTCAAATTTCAATCCTTCCCTCTGTGTTCAGTTTGTGTCGGCACTGCCAGTGCGACTCTAAGGTCCACTGACTGACTAATACTTTTGCTACTGTTTTGCTACTGTTTGACAAATGCACTTCGTCAGAGGTGCAATGAGTTATGGTCATTGTAGTTCACCAACATGCTTTCAGTGTTTGGCAGCATCAGCATGGAATCTTTGTTGTTTGAGAAAGCTACTGTAAGTTGATGAGAAAATACAAGTTTTTTAACACCAACTTCATGTACCACAGCATCTGAAATGAATGTAAAACAAACATGTACTTTGGCGGAGCTAATTCACTTGGGCAGGCTGCCCAAATATTAACATGAATATGTGAAACACTGGGTTTCTGTTTGACCTCTGCTCTCCAATAAAATGACAAAAACTACAAGATCAAATCTGGACTAACTTGATGTAAAGTATTGCGATACCATGATGCTTTGCCATACCCATTTGATGGCCGTACCGATCCGATCCAATATCTTTCACGGATCAGATATCGGACTGACGTCGCCGATCCATGTGGTGATCCAGATTCCATTCATAGCTTGCTCTGGACCATGAAGCCGACGTATCATAACATGAGACAGTGCTACTAAGTAATAGTAGTGAGCTAGTAATGTTAGCAGTTTGCTAACTCAACAACATGTCCTTATTTTGGAGATACTTTAGTCTTCAGTTCAGCTACATCTTGCCGGCATAGGGTTGTCCAACTTGTCCATGTTGCGGTGTTATCGCTGTGTTTGCTCTCTCTCTCCATCTCCCTCTCTGATATCGGGGCAGATGATAGCTGTAACTTTATTTGTAGAGATATCCAAATTCAGGTATCGGAATCAGATCAGAACTGAAAAAATTTGGATCGGTGTATCACTAACCGTAATAATGCACATTTCCTGTCTTTTCAATCCACTTACATTTCACTTAAATAATTCCTTCTAAAGTTATTAATCCCCACGGACGGAGTGAGTGGCAATCAGACCTCTTCACATCACACATCCCAATACATTTGCACGTTGAGGCGCAAAATACAGGAAGATAAGACTTGGCTCACCCTGACTCGCCCTTCCTACAGAGACACATTTCAGATTGTTATTGCTGTAGCCATCCAGAGCATTCACACTTTCTGCCACTAATGTCACTGATGCTAATGGGGGTTAAATGATAGGTTAAAGATCACATTTTGAGGAAAAGTGGGAAATGGATTAGAAAATGGGTGCCATCATTGCAGACCATTTATGAGCTGTTAATTACAAGAATGTGTCTTGAATCCTCTCATAGCTGTGCTCAAAAACACTGAAAATGATGCCGACATTTAGACTTGCAAAATATTTGGTAATTCTGAACTTTGTACCGTTTGGGTGGGCATTTGAAATGAAGTACGGTCAGTCCAATAACTAGATATCTATCTATCTATCTATCTATCTATCTATCTATCTATCTGTCTATCTGTCTATCTATCTATCTGTCTATCTGTCTATCTGTCTATCTATCTATCTATCTATCTATCTATCTGTCTATCTATCTATCTATCTATCTATCTATCTGTCTATCTGTCTATCTATCTATCTATCTATCTATCTATCTATCTATCTATCTGTCTATCTATCTATCTATCTATCTATCTATCTATCTATCTGTCTATCTGTCTATCTGTCTGTCTGTCTCTGTCTATCTATCTATCTATCTATCTATCTATCTATCTATCTGTCTGTCTGTCTGTCTGTCTGTCTGTCTGTCTGTCTGTCTGTCTGTATGTGTGTCAGTATGTAGATTATGTATGTTGTCCTTTGCATATCTGGAGAACCGTTTGTCAGATCGACTTCAAACTTTGCACGTGTCTCTCTGGGACCCTCACTTAGTGCAGTGTCAAATTTGGTGCAACTTGGTCTCGCCAAAGCCGAGATATTAATGTTCCACCCCGCTGTGCACCGCCTGGCGGAGTTTACACAAGCGCACCCACAAGCCACAGCGCTCTGGAGCTGGGTGGGGTGCGGGGCGAACACGGCACAGACAGCACTCTGTGGGTGAGAAGGCGAGACAAGAATGTAATAATGTATTTTATCGGACAAATGTGTTGATCACGTTCCTATAACAGTTACAAAGGCATTGCATGGACCTCGCTGCTTCTTGGGGTGTGTGGAAAGTGTTGGCAGGCTGGACAGGCCTAATTTCCGCATCATTCTGGTGTGTTCCCGAGACCCATAACTGTCGTAAAAAGCGTCAAAGATCAAACCAACAGATACAAAAATCCGGGAATATATGTTTAATGTACATTAGAGGTCTTCGGGTATGCCAGAATACCTGGATACCCGAGGACCTGACCCGGACTTGGACGGGTCTTGGGCCCATTCGAATGAAGTGACTCCGGACTGGGCCCAGGTCTGACATTTATCGGGTCTGTACGGGTCCGGGTCTCAGCTTTCTAATAATAGACTAGTCCACTCGGGTCCGGGCACAAATTCCCCGGGTCCATTATGGTCCGGGTCTGTCATGAAGACCTCCAATGTACATAGAAAGAATTGTCGCGAATGACAGACATATATACAGACAGACGTTCTGCCTTTATTAGATAGACTAGTGCAGTGCCCGTCCAGCAACCCCCCCCCCCCCCCCCCCCCCAATGTCCCCTGAGCACAACCGGCTCAGCAACGGGATGGGGTCCCCCCCACATTATGGGGGGACAGAGGCATAGCTAAAGTGGAGACAGTTATTGGCCTAGGCTGGGGTTGGGGGGACAGAGGCATAGCTAAGGCTGGGACAGTTATTGGCCTAGGCTGGGGTTAGGGGGGACAGAGGCATAGCTAAGGCTGGGACAGTTATTGGCCTAGGCTGGGGTTGGGGCTGGGGTGTGACGGTGGTCACGGGAGTCTGTCACCAGCCTGTGGGCCACTGACACAGTCATCTGGAGCAGTAAAGCACTAAGAATGGCCGGCATTGTCAGGCAGCCCCGGCCCCTGAAGGGCCTAGAGAAACAGAGGGGCTACGCTTCTCAAACACTGGCTCTCCTCAATAAGCAGCCTCTTCTGTTCATGGAAGAGCCTGAGAGAGTGATATTTATACACCGACTGCATGTCACTGCTGCCTTTTTCTGTCACCGTTTAGTTTGTTGATTTCTTGTTTTAATTTGGCCTTTTTACTGTCCGTACATAAAGCCAGGGGAGGAGAATGAGGTTCTCTGTGCTGTATCAAGAGCAACAATGTTTCCTATTTATTTTGTTTATTTGTTTATTTAAACAGATCCCCATTAGCTGACGCCAAGATGCCAGCTAGTCTTCCTGGGGTTCAAGCAGCATTAAATTACATCACGGGCAATCATTAGAATATCCACAAATAGAATATACAAAAAGCATAATACTAAAATATGTGCATCATTAAAACATGCCTCACATAAAAAAGAGAAAAGAAAACAATGGGTAAAAGCTAATTTAGAAACGGATTTGGCAATGTGATAAGCAAGACAGTAAGTTTATACAAAAATATATCTATATATAGTAATTACAGTCAGGCTGCAACACTAAGCCAATCGAGCCGTGCATGCATTTCCACTACGCTAGACCTACAGTAGGTGAGCAGCTCAGGACTAGTCTAGCTGACCTGTTTTGAGCTACCTGCAACTTTCCCAGTAGACCATTGGATGCAGATGACCACACTGCAGAGCAGTAATCCAAGTGACATACATGTAAAATCGTAGAGCAGACAACTTTATGAAACAACATTGATGTAAGTTACTTTTGTGTGATGGCAACTTGTGTGATGGCAACTACCCTGTTGATGTGATCGGACCACGACCATGAACTGTCAAGCCAAAGTACAAAACGTTTCACAGTTTTTACTTTCCGTATAACTTGACCATCTATCAGTAAACTCATTTTAGGATTGTGGGACAATCTATGATTAGAACTGAAAATGATACACATAGTTTTAGATATGTTAAGTATGAGTTTATTTGCCTTGATCCAGTTGTATAATAATGCCAAGCTCTTCAGACAGAACCTGGTTGAGCTCTGCACATGAAGGGGCTGCAAAATAAAGAGTTGAATCATTGGTGTGTACATTGTCAGATTAGCCTTTATAAGTGCATAGTAGGGATGGGCATTTCTAGCAAAAACACTAGTCGAAATACGTTGGGCCAAAGTCGACTTTTCATCGAAATTCGCCCACCCAGTGTTTTTTTTTTTTTTGCGAGTCAAATTTTACATGGTCTCCCCTGATTCCCCTGACTTTGGCACTCTTATTGTCATTAGGCAGCCAGACCTACATTAGCCGTTAGCAACGTTAGCATTAGCGTAGCACCCAGATGGCCCAGGGAACAGTAGACAGAAATTAATATCAGCTTTTCTTCATGCAGTAACAAGCCTTGAAACCTTTTCCTTGTGGCTGGGTGTTGCTGTAATATAGACAGTTTAAGACCATTTCTACTACATTTCTAGCGTTTCTAGAGCTACTGGGTGCTGCACTACTGTCAGCTGAGTCTAGAGCCGTTCTGCTCCAGTGCGCAGCTCTGGTGCGCAGCTCCTACGGCAACGTCACATGGACAAATGTGTCATTCTTAAAGAGACGGGGGCAGGTAAAAATTAAAAATTAAAAATAATAACAAAGAAAAACGATTTTCGTCTTTCAATAATAAAAGTCGATCTTGATCGTAAAAACGATTATTCGAAAATTCCAAATTCGTTGCCCATCCCTAGTGCATAGGCATGTCGTTTGTGAAAATTAAAAATAGCAGAGGTCCAAGGCAGCTCCCTTGCGGGACCCCACATTCCAGGACCCGACTGTTTGATAGAGCACCATTAAAATATACTCTCTGTCACCTGGCACGGCAGACGGATAACTCCTAAGCCACAGAATCGCAGAGGGTTTAAAACCATAACTAATAAGTTTAGAAATTAAAATATCGTGGTCAATCACATCAAAAGCGGCACTAAAATCAAGCAATAACCCACAAGCCTTGAGCTATCAATAGAGGTGAACCAACAATCAGACATTTGTGTCATTGTGGTGCAGGTGGAATCACCAGACCTATACGCATGTTGGGACATAGTTGTTAAATCATTATCAGAAAAATAAACTTGTATCTGCTCAAATAAAAATGTTTCCAATAATTTGCCAAGTACTGGCAAGATGCTGATGGGCCTGCTGTTGGGACCACAGAAAGTTGATTTTGTGTCTTTAGGTAGTGGAATGATCTTCCCTTCTTTCCACAATGTCGGGCATATCTTTCAAGTGATCTGTGTGTTTATATTTCAATGTATTTGCTTTTTTGATGTTGCATGTCAGTTTCTGTTTGACACGAAAGCAATTGATTTTCTCCTCTCCAAGTGTTGTTTAGGCTATAAAATAATCGTCACTGTCAACGATAGTTAAAATGACAGGTATTTTTAACATAGCATTTTAAATTTGGTCAAACCTTAAAGGACTTTTTTGTTTGGTACAAATTAGGGCTGCACGATTTGTCAAATTAAAACTGAAATCATGATTTTGAATTTGTGCGATATCTAAGCTGCATGAGAGGCTGCAGTTTTTCCCCCATTTAGTAATCACCTTCACTCACTAGCAGTTGAACAAACTTTTTTGAGTGATCGGCAACTGTAGTGTCCGGCTGTAGCTCCGGAGGTAGAGCGGGTCGTCCACTAATTGCTTTGGATAAAAGAGGTCGGTGGTTCGATTCCCGGCTCCTCCAGTCTGCATGTCGAAGTGTCCTCCTTGAGCAAGATACTGAACCCCAAGTTGCTCCCGTTGTGGTAGCCTGCCGCCATCGGTGTGTGAATGGGTGAATGTACCTACTGACTGTAAAGCACTTTGGATAAAAGGGCTATATAAATGCAGGCCATTTACCATCCATGATGTTGACCAATCAGAAACGAGAGGAGCAGTGATGGGCAGATAGCGTGGAAGAGAAACCAAATAGAGGAAATTAATGAGGAGGAGGAGGGTGTTGTAACAAAGAGGGAGATTTGGTCCTCAAAAAACAAAGCAGCCTAATTCATTTGATAGTATTTTGGATTCAGTATTGCAAACTAACATTGGGACTTGGGAGAGATTCATCCAGGAAGCGGCTGTCTGCCATGGGGGAACCGCGAGCTGCTTCCCTGCTCTGGGGCTGGGTGCAGTGAGCCAGCCAGGCGCTGTGACCTGGATTTACATTATATTGTGTTTGTAACATAGACTGTTACGGAAGTTTCTCTCACGAAATGCCGTTTCAGCTGGACTTTAAGCTGTCACCAATGGAAGTGAAGAGATTGTATAACAAGGAAACCAACTACCGTACATACTGTATTCCCCCGCATCCACATTGCATCCAACAACGGTGTGTCTTCCATGCCGTTATTAGACTCTGTGTCTTGTTTTGGTATGCTCATGTTTCATATTTACTCATGTCATTTTTTGACAGCTGTAGTTTTCAGTACTGAGGGCTCCACCACAGTAAAACAAAGAAAAAAGGGTCTTTGTATCTGTGCTTTAAGCCTCGTAACAAGAGAATAAGAGACATTAACTCAAATGTTTATCATATTGCAATTCGAAACACAATATTAATAACTAAAGTAATCACAAAAGATACACTTTCACATTGGGCACACACTGGTGGTCAGCCCTAATCCAGATGAACAAAAACCTGTGTGTCGCTTGCGGAAATCAGATGAGCTGCTGTCAGCTGATGGAGGGATATTCAAAGGAGGCACTATAGAAGTATGTGTTTGTGTGTGCATCTGCGTTGATTTGTGTGTGCGAGTGTGTAATTGTGTGTGTGCGTGTGCATCATTTCTGAGTGAAAGGAGGGAGTGGCTTTCCTGTCTCAAGTTGAAGTGAGGTCTCCCGACCATAGTTCAAGCAGAAGGCCACTCACGCGTAATCCGATCTCAACGTGGTCAAAAAATCCTAGTATGACGTCTGCTATGACGTCAAACATGACGTCAGTTAATCCTCATATATATAGCAAGGGTTCTTCGTCACCTCTCTCTCTCTGGCCGATCATAGCAGCAGCAGCCCACGGCAGTCCATCTCCCTCGAAGCCGGCCTCCGAAGCGTTGTTTTGCATACCCTGTTCCGGGTCGGCACGGAGCGCATTGGCCTTCCGAGACGGTCGGGCCGCAGGCGGCCAACGCGGGGCGCTCCACTGCGAGGGGCCGCCGACGCTGTCTCTCACGTCGTCAATCTTTCCTTGCCATCTCCATTCACGGAGCAAATCGGCTCAAGCAAAGCGGCCATTTCCCTCCAGCCAGGAGTCCGCCCCAAGTCAACAACAGACTTTCAGACTGACAATCAGTGACTAACATTTTCGTTCAGCAAGCAGCATGTCCAGGCGTCCAAGCATTCAGGCTTCCGCACCGCGATCATCGCGTCCCCAGGCTCTACCAAGGACGGGGTCGACGACCACAGCACACCAAGCATACCCCGGAGGACCAGCCACCCGCGGACGCGAAAGGACCCATGAGGAAAGTATCATTACTTCAGTATTTAAACGGGCAATCTACCAGTCCAGTAAAATTCAGACGTATTCCGTACAGAGGTCGAAATTATCGTACACATACAATAATTATCGTACGTCCGGCAACGCTGGCGGAAATCGCTTTCTGGCAAATGGCCAGCGGGAGTCACAACTTAATAATAATAATAATAATAATAATAACCACGCAAGGGGCCATTCTAACACCCCTGGCCCGTGGAGCTTGTCTGAGCATCAGCTAGAATGACTGCACAACTTTCAGACCGAACCCAGACGGCCCAGGGAAATGCTGACGTCTTTCCGTGTCAAGCTACCCGGTCTTAATACACCACTTCCTGTGCTCAACGAATTTCAAAGTAAAATGCCTCTGGCATTTCTTCAGAAGCAGAATCAGAATTACTTACGTTACAGTAGCTCGCTCACAGAACACACAGCTTAAAATAAACAGTAGTAAATGCAATGCAAATGCAGTAGTAAGCAATAAGCAGAAAAAAAAACACAACATAGCATAGAATAACTAGTAAATGCGCTAGAAGCAAAAATAAGTGGAATGTAAGTAGCAAAAATACAAAATACGTCAGGCAAGTATACATTCCGTGTCAATTATCATTATTGCACCCTGGACCATATTAAATCGGCTTGCCCTATACGTTACACGTGGCTCAGCCAGGCACAGTTAACCTATCGGCTGGCTCAGTCTCAGGGAGACTGAGCGTCTCCGAGGTGCTCTTTTAAGAGAGGCATTAAATAGACCAATGGCCACAGGCAGGAATGATTCCCCGGGCCTCTCCGTACTGCATCTAGGCGGAATCAGTCTCTCACTGAACGTACTCCTGTGTTCGACTAGCACGCCGTGGAGTGGGTGCGAGTCATCGTTCATGGTGGAACGTAGCCTGGACAACGTTCTCTTCTCTGACACCGCAGTCAGAGAGCCCAGATCCAGCCCCAGGCCTTATGGATCAGTTGCTGAGTCGTTGGCATCCGCTGCCTTCAGCCTGCTGCCCCAGCACACAATAGCATACAGGAAGGCACTAGCCACTACCGACTCATAGAACATCCTCAGCATGGCCCGGCAGACGTTGAAGGACCTCAGCCGTCTCAGAAAGTAGAGACGGCTTTGCCCCTTCTTAACCATAAACAATACCAAAGCTAAAATAATTGATACAGTGTCACGCTAGTCAGGTAACAAGAGGCTGCGAACCCCATCGCTATATGTGGCCAACCATAACATATCACTGCGAGGTGCAACTAGCAGTCCATGGTGCACTTGCAAGGCGGTGAAACCATCGCTTTCTCACTTGTTTATTAACCAGTTTCTTTATATCTCATGCATTAAGCACTACATTTCAGCTGTTGCCGCCAGAGTGAGCCGTTCGCCCCATGGACCTTTCGGTCCGCCCAGAGTGCCCGAGAGGCCTTGGCACCCCAGCTTCAGCGCTTCTCCAAGCCGCTCGTCACCACATGACAAGATCCTGGTTCGTCCTGCACCCCAAGCGGACGCTCCAGAAGTGCAACCTCCCGACGAAGAACTTCTCCAGCCACTCCTTCAGGATCGGAGCGGCCACCTCAGCCGCCGTGCAAGGAGTGTCCTCCGCCTCCCTCCAGCAAACGGGCCGCCGGTCTTCATCAGCATTCTCCAGCCACATCCGCCCGGAGCGGGTGGCCATACCGGCGGCCCAAAGGACCCTCCTCCCTTCATCGGCAAGCATGGCAACAAACAGTGTCCCGGACGTCCGTGCCAAATAATGTCTCGTTGGTGGTGGCCCCCGAAAAGCACGGCGCCCAGTAAGGCGCAGTAAATCTCCCGGTTTTTGGGGGTAACCCCCTCCTCTGTCCCGGCCTGGCTCGAGGCCGCGTCCGTCCGTCGCGTCTCTCTCTCCCCCCGGGGAGAGGCTGCGTGGCGGCGGGCGCGCGTTGAACACCTCTGACTCTGGACGGCCGATCCGACCGGACGCTGCGGTCCCTCCCGGGGCACTCGTCCCCGTGGCCTGTCCCGACGTCTCCTGGAGTGGGAGCGGCGGGCTTGACACGGGGCGCCTCGGGCAGGGGCTGTCTGGTAACCGGACGCCATCCGACCTCGGAACCCGAAATTAAGTGCGGCACGGGGAGCGCTCCACTCCTCGTGTCGTGCGCCTCCGGGTGCCCGTTACTCGCTCTCCCCTTCCGGGGGAGGAGGGGGGCTTAATGCGCTTCCTCCCCGCTCCGTCGCACGAGTGCGGCTTGCGGGTGGAGTCGCCCGGGGGTCCCGTCGTCCTACAGCAACCCTATCTCTAGCATGAATTGATGAAGCAGTACCCAATCAAATATTCCTAACACCACACTTTCGCGAGTAAATCCGGGCCCGCCCGGTAATCGAAGTCGTATCTTAATAGAGGGGAATACAGAGGTGGCAATCAGACGAAAGAACACGGATAGCCTATGGGAATGCAGGGGCAAAAATGCAGTCCAGCTGAGAGATCTAGACGGAAGCGAGGGGGTGCGATGGCTGCGGAGCCATCAAGGTGCTGGGAGGATCTGCATCACACGAGTGTTGTCCGGCTCTGCCTCTTAGTAGCAAACCAGAGCGGTGATCCGGCTTAGCCCTTGCCGACCGACCGCCTCATTGTCTCTAACCGCTGCGGGGGTAGGCACGTCGGTGCCCTCGCCCAACTCATGTGTCCCTCTCCGGAGGGCGCTGGGAGGGCAGGGATTCTCAACGGTGCAGCTTCCCTCATCCACCTCGCTGCAAGCACTAACACAACAAGAGGAGATAGACAAAGAGTAGGGGGAAAGAGAGAGAGCCAGAGAAAGTCAGGGTCAGTCAGAAGGCCAAGTCAGGGGGCCAAAAAGGGGGGGGAAAGAGAGAGAGCCAGAGAAAGTCAGGGTCAGTCAGAAGGCCAAGTCAGGGGGCCAAGAAGGCCAAGTTAAAATGGTGAGGCGCCAAGGCGGCCAAGTAGGCCAAGCTGGGAAGCGCCAAGTCAGGTAAGGCGCCATGGCGGCCAGGAAGGCCAAGCCGGGAAGCACCTTAAGTCAGGTAAGGCGCCATGGCGGCCAGGAAGGCCAAGCCGGGAAGCGCCTTAAGTCAGGTAAGGCGCCATGGCGGCCAGGAAGGCCAAGCCGGGAAGCACCTTAAGTCAGGTAAGGCGCCATGGCGGCCAGGAAGGCCAAGCCGGGAAGCGCCTTAAGTCAGGTAAGGCGCCAATTTTTGGGGGGGGGAATAGAGGGAATAGAGAAAGAGAGAGCCGGAGAAAGTCAGGGTAGTCGCGCCAAGGCAGCCAAGTAGGCCAAGCCGGGAAGCGCCAAGCTAAACATCAACGTACCAAGATCGAAGGCCCGACCGAGTTGGGAGCGCCAGCCGCAAATAACGTAAGTCGCTAAAAAAGGTCGAAGGCCGGAAAAGTACAATCGCGAAGCGCCAAGGCGGCCAGGTAGGCCAAGCTGGGAAGCGCTATCGCGAGGTGCCCGACCGAGTTAGGAGCGCCAGCCGCAAATAGCCGTAAGTCGCAAAAAAGGTCGAAGGCAGGATAAGCACGTACCAAGTAAACATTAACGTATCAAGATCGAAGGCCCGACCGAGTTGGGAGCGCCAGCCGCAAATAGCTGTAAGTCGCTAAAAGGTCGAAGGCCAGAAAAGTACAATCAACTACTGGCGCCTGCAGATCTCAATTAACTTCCGGTAATCAGATCTTCCTTTTGGGGGATCTCCTAGCCTATGCAGGTGCCCTCCTCTTGCCTCAAGAGCAGCGCCACTGGCCAATGGAGTCAAGCGCCAAAGTATTTGCCATGCATGCCGATTGCTAAATAAAGTTTGTCTAATCCTACCAACTGGCCTCTCCTGATTGAAGTGAGGTCTCCCGACCATAGTTCAAGCAGAAGGCCACTCACGCGTAATCCGATCTCAACGTGGTCAAAAAATCCTAGTATGACGTCTGCTATGACGTCAAACATGACGTCAGTTAATCCTCATATATATAGCAAGGGTTCTTCGTCACCTCTCTCTCTCTGGCCGATCATAGCAGCAGCAGCCCACGGCAGTCCATCTCCCTCGAAGCCGGCCTCCGAAGCGTTGTTTTGCCCCACCCACCTCCCCAGTCCACCACCAACGAGTCTTGACTCCCGATCCCCCACGGGGGGGGGATCTCCTAGCCTATGCAGGTGCCCTCCTCTTGCCTCAAGAGCAGCGCCACTGGCCAATGGAGTCAAGCGCCAAAGTATTTGCCATGCATGCCGATTGCTAAATAAAGTTTGTCTAATCCTACCAACTGGCCTCTCCTGATTGAACTGTTGTGTATAATCTGATCCAGTGGACGCTCAGTGGGACTCCAGCTACACAAACCACTGTCCTTAAGGTTGTTTGAACCCCCTGTGGGAGTGTCTCTCTCTCAGCACAGAGGATGTTGCAGAACACATGGAGATTCTATATACGTATGAGGCCTTTTCCAAAGAGTGTGCGAAAGGTTATTCAGAAAAGCCATGTGCATCTTTTCGCACAATAACATAACGGTTACATCTTCATGTGCATATACTGCACTGCCTGTTAAATTCACAATGACGTGTTTTTTTTTTAGAGTGAGATTTTAACATTACTGTTATCTTACGTTAACTTGTACTGTTATAGTATTCTGAATGTAAGACAAATTGTGGAGAAAAAATGAGTTTAGGGTCTAAAAAAGCTTTGTTGCAATCTATTATGTTATAAAATATGATTGGGCGTTTCTGAGCCTAAAGCTGCCCAACATAGCATGCTACATGTCACAAGATTAGCTACACTGCCGGTGTCTGACAACCTGTATTCAGTTTAGTCAATGAGTTGAGTCTCATTTGAAAACCAGCACAGCTCCGCAGGAAAAATATAGACATTTGGAATAGTAATCAGCAGCTAAAAATATCATTATTATTAGATGGTAAATGAACACAGTAGCTGTTTCCCTTAGTAACTTCCATCTTATTAGTGTTTTTTATTATAACTAATTAGCAAAAATTGTTTCACATTTAGATTGCATGTGGGCCTGTGTTAATAATAAGCTTTGTATGGCTTATCTATAATATTAACAGCAATGGACAAAAACCAGAGGAAAATGGGATTTTATGTTCCACTTAAAGAAGGGGAATTGTAGCAGCTATAAATAGATTTTTATTTTTGGGTTAAAATGTGCGTCCATTTTAAAGGACAGACAGAGATGCAGAGTGGGGAAGGCCAGTGAATGGCGGATATCTGCGAGTCTGTAACTGTGTGCCGACTGCGCGCGCACAAACACAAACACACATACCTTTCTCTCTCTCTCTCTCACACACACACACACACACACACAAACACACGCTGCTGCTGCTGCTGCTGCTGCTGACCAGGAGTGTAAAGGCACAGACTGCTGGAGGACAGCAGTGGCGCTGCAGGTTCCCTGCTCAGAGATTGTGGCATGGTCGTCCATACTGTAGCTCCCCCCCCTTCCCTTCCCTTCCCTCCTCTCTCTCTCTCGCTCTCCGTCTCTGTCTCTCTCTCTCTCTCTGTCTGTCTCTCTCTTCACTGAGGCTCCCCCTCTCCCCCCCCCCCCCCCCCCCCCCCCCACCCTCCCCGTCCACCCCCCACCCCCCTTAGAGCTTATGTAAACTAGCTGTGGAGCCAGGGCAAGCTGAGGCTATTTTTAGCAGCAGCACTGCAGAGCAGAAACTGGCGGAGGGTCACGTGTGCGCAGCCGAATCAAAGGGAGTATCCCGGCAATGCGCTGTAAACAAAGGGAAGGTCAGTAGCAGAAGGTGAGACACAAACGCCTCTGTGTTTCGTTCCGCGCGTGCGTATGCGCATGTGTCTTTCTTTTTGCACATATGCCACGCCCGCTCCATAGCTTGTCCAGTAATGCCCCGACATAAAACACATCATCCATGTGAACACATGCACAATTGTATGAATGCACTCATAAGCTCTGCTGCTCTCTCTCCCTCTCTCTCTCTCTCACACACACACACACACACACACACACACACACACACACACACACACACACACACACACACACACACAGAGCTCGGCCGTTTCTTTCTCCCAGCACCAGCCCTGCTAGAGACAGAGGGGGAAGTGAATTGATGAAAGAGGGGTTTGACACGCAAGGAGACATTTTGCTGTCTAATCATGACAGGGGCTCCCAGCTCCACACTTCCTCCCTGTTGCTGCTTAGCCGGCCTATCAGAGAGCAGCAGCAGACTTGAAGGCATGCTAAATCCATCTAAAATCACATGACTGTGTGTGTGTGTGTGTGTGTGTGTGTGTGTGTGTGTGTGTGTGTGTGCGTGTGTGCGCGTGTGTGCGTGTGTGTGTGAGACTGTGCGCGTGCGCGTGCTTTAGCATCGACATTAGCATGTTCGGTATCGCCTGGGATTTCAAACCCCCCTCAGCGTGTGTTGGAGTGTGGCCCAGCTAGCTCAGGTTGTAGCCTCTTCCTGTGGGCCTGGCTAGCTGTGAGGCTAACAGCTAGCGGTGTCCAGCCACACCCAGGCCAAAGGTCCCCACTGCTCCAGCCTCCACCTCCGCCACTGGTCAAACAAGCCTCAACTTTCACCTCCTGTGGAATGTGGTTGGAGGGGGCACAGGGCTATTTATAGAAAGCTTTTATATTTTGCCCTCACGGCGGTTTGTTTACCAAGACAGTTTGAGCTGTTGGGTGTTTCATCAGGCTGGACTGCAGGAGGTAGCTTGCAGGCTAACATAAGTCAACATTTGTCCTGAGCACAAACCTTGCTTCAGCCTTAAATTTGGGTGATTTACTGGTGCAGGCATTCTTACCCAGGGATTTTTAGAGCTTCTCCAAACCACGGACCACCAAGTAAAGATAAGCACCAAGGGTCCCAGTATGAGAATTTAGGGTTGCCGTTAATTCACTACAAGTACAGTCAATTCAGGAAGTGGAGGTTATGTAAATCCTGGAAACCTTTACCAAGTTCAAAAATGTGTATGCAGTCTATTAAGAAATGATTGGGATGACATGTTTTACAGTTTTAATTTACATTTTGAGTTCAAAGTGAAATCACCACCCCAAACCAAAACGGGAGTGTTTTTGCTGGATTTAGCATGTTTATGGATTTAGCATATCCTACCACTGCAGTGCACACAAGTGAAGTGAGAGAGATTGAGGATAAGTCCGTTAATTATCTCATTGTACTAATAATTAGAAAGCCAAATAAAAACAGTGTAATTTTGCTGAGCAACAGCCAGAGTAATCTCCAATCATCCCTGTGGCTCCACTGACCCCGCTTTGAGAATCACTGCTCTCACCTGTTCATTGGTGGAGTAATGACAGTGTAGCCTCATTACTTTGTACACATGTCCCACTAATCACTGACGCATCCAATCAAATTCCCCTCGTCTGCTGCCATCATGGAAATGATTGAGGCAACTACCACAGTCATTTGTGCAGACTAGCTGCAGCCCAAACAGCACGTCTAAAGCTAGCTGCTGTGTTGGCTTTAAACCTGTCATCTGTAATTCTACCCCATCAAACGGCTTGAGCATTTCCTCTTGGATCTGTTCCTGTTTCTGCGAGGATACGTTTGCTCTATGGAGATTTTTTTTTACCAGGCTATCGCAGCATTACTACCGTTACTACCGTGTGCAGTGACTTGGCTGTAAACCGCTCATTCGCCTGCGTGCGTCAACGTAGCTGATCCGGTCTCACTATTGACTGGACGGTGAATTGTCACATCCTTATCAATTATCCCCACGGTTCAGCTCTCAAACTTGTACGACCCTGTGCGCCTAAATCATCACGTTTCACACTGCCTCTTTGAGATGATCACAGAGGTTGTGTTGTCTTTCTACGGTATACGTCTCCTCCCCCCCTCGTCCGAGAATGTGACTTATTTTTTGGTTATGTGCGAATGAGACTGTGGCACTGACTGTTTTAAAAATCTGTCTTCGTAAGCCTAACTTTGCATTGCTCTCCCACCAAACACATGCGCGCGCGCGCGCACGCGCGCACACACACACACACACACACACACACACACACACAGACACACACACACACACACACACACACACACACACACACACACACCACAGAGAGAGCTAGCACAGATGCATGGTTCTGCTTTGTGTTGATGTATGGGAGAGTCTGGGAATGGAAGGATACAAGTGCAGCCTGGCTTAGGAAGAGATGGGGGGGGAGAGAAAGAGAGAGAGAGAGAGAGAGAGAGAGAGAGAGAGAGAGAGAGAGGGAGAGAGAAAGAGAGAGAGGGAGAGAGAAAGAGAGAGAGAGAGAGAGAGAGAGAGAGAGAGAGAGAGAGAGAGAGAGAGAGAGAGAGAGAGAGAGAGAGAGAGAGAGAGAGAGAGAGAGAGAGAGAGAGAGAGAGAGAGAGAGAGAGAGAGAGAGAGAGAGAGGAGTGGAGTGGTATCGACCGGCTGGGGTTGCCATGGGAACCCAGCTGCTAAAAGCAGGCAGGGTCAGTGTGCAAGAGAGGCAGTCTGTAGCAGGAGCGAAGGGATGCCACCCGGAGGCCAGTTTCAGAACTACACAAACAGCGTTGCTACAGCAGCACAGCCCTTGTTAGCTCAAGCTTCTCTGTCAGGCTTTGGCCAGATTTGTTCCAGGGAATGTGCATGTTTAACAATAAGAAACACAGAAGGACAATAAAGTGTGCTTCATCTGGAGGACCTAACATCATCCCCAGTGTGGATACCGTTCATTTCTAATCATCTCTCTGTTTAGCCGGCAGAGCTCAGTTCAGGGTTATGCAATCCGCACAGATACTGGAGACTCCACTGTCTGATATTGGATATCGGTTATTGACTTTTGATTAGGGAAAAGAGGAAAAGCTAATTTTCACTGGGTCAACAGTTGACTTCCAACCGGAACAAATTATCTGACGTCGAGGCTGTAGCCGCTTGTGGCCGAGAGCTTTGAAACCTGCTCAATATTGTTGATTCGACTATTTTAACTTGGGTTTTCTATTTTTACCACAGACTAATTCAGTGGCTAGTGACAGCTGGTAGTGTATTGATGTTAGAGTTGAATATTATTTAGAGCTATCCACAAGTGAAAACTGTGGTTGGGGAGTGGAGAGATCCACAGAGGACCTGCTTCAGGCCTGATGATGCAAGGCTTTGTGCAAGGAAGCCCCCACGTTCCCCCCCGTAGCTTAAACACTGAACTTGGGGAGCGAGTCTATTTGAAGCAGATGTAATGTAATGGTCCACGTTAGACACTGAACAGAGACGAAAGGGCATTACAATGTATTTTACATTTTTATACAACACCTTTCAAAACCATGACTTGATGCGGCCCCGGAGAGCGAATTGGCGGCCTTGAGATAAAGCAGGCACTTTTGTTTACACAAGATTCGGTTTGACTTTCAGGAGTGTGTCCGTTCTCGCTCCTATATTTAGGAAGTACCCACTGAGCCGTTTGATGGATTTGTCTAGTTTCAGATCCATCTCCCAAACTGCACAGTGTTTCTGTCTGCATGGATGAGTTGAACCTGGGCTCAGATGTTTCCACCAGGTGACCAGGAGCCTCCACAGCTCCACTTTCACTTCGTCCCACACGGGGCTTCATCTGCTGCAGCTGCTCCACCTATCTGACAGACTTTAATCATGTGATTAAAGGTACATTCAGCCATGTGTTTGTGTTAAAATAAGTGTTAAACGGCTCGACATTCTGACAGCAATCACTGAAATAGAGTGTTTGGTCAGTGACTTGAAACCCCCAACCCCCCGGCTGTCCTCTATCTCTCTCCTGTAGTCCTGAATGCAGGGCGGACGTATCTCTGCAAGCGTAACTCGTAGAGACTCACGGATGGCGGCAGCATTGGATTCGGGGTGAAAAAATACCTGTAGTCCGTTATATGCATGCACTATAAAAACATCGCTGAATGTACCTTTTAACTTTGAAGTGTGGCTGCGAGTGTAAAGATATTGGGTGTGTTTGGCAAGAGACGACGGATCAAACATACTGTATTAAGTGTCCGCAAATATTCGGTTACAGCTTGATTGATGTCACGATGCACCCATATGAAAGTTTTGGACGAATCAATACCGATAACAACATTAACATTTCTGTTATGGCCGGTAACCGATATTTACAGATGTCGATATGATCTGTATAAAAGCAAGTTTCTATGATAATCAGATTTTGTATACACTGAAAAACACACTGCGAATTTAAAAAAGTAATGTCTTTCTTTATTTCCAAAACATTTGGAAAAGCCCCTAAGTCATAGATTTTCCACAATGTTTCCACTCGATATGAACATTTTGCCTGATACCAATAACAATATTAACATTGTTGTTATTTTGCTCATCGGACTGATACAATAATAAAAAAATGACCAACATCGACCGATACCGTTATGATTGCCGAATGCCGATATATCATGCATCCCCAGATGGCAGACTGTATTTTCACGAGTGATCAAAGATTTAATGTGCTAATCCACAATATTATTTTTGTTGTTGTCTGCATCTTATCTTTGGTGCTACAGTAGCTTAGTGCTTAGTGCTATTGTGTTTGTACTCTGCACTTCTCAGAGAACACTGTGCTCACATGACTTAGTTATACATCAACAAAAATGAAAAATACGGGAAATTCTCCTTTATGGCAATTTTCTGGTTACTGCGGAGCGGAGTGCTGGTGTTCACGGCAAGACCGTTCTCTCCGCGGAGGCACATCATTTTATGGTAAATGCGGTATCAGTTCAGCGTCCACGGGGAGCACAGAATCAGCTGTCAGTTTGCATGAAGAGACTACTTCCCTAGTAACCAATAACATACCAACCATTAGCCAATCAGCCTCAGAATTGACCACGGCGTTTGCGGATACCTCCGGAGTTTCGTTTTTTGCTCGGTGCGGACCCTCCCGCCACAGATCCTCCCTCTCTGGAGCCCTGCACCGGGAACACCAGACACACCGCAGTTACCATAAATTAACTTTTACCAGACACCTAGTGTTTACAACAGTAAATGTAAAAGCTTTGATGCACTTGGTATAGTTAAATCACTTGGTATAGTGTTAGATCACTCAGCGTTAGCGAATAACAAAATGGACATTTATGACAATGTGAGGGATTATTACTGTAAGCGGCTCTTTTGGGTTGTAAAATGAATCTAAAATACAATACCTGATAGATAAAATAGTTATACATTATACAAACAAAACATATTTAACCGCACAGTGGCCAGTAAAGCTATGCTACTTCTAGCTAGAAGAAGAGTAATAGTGTTACTGCTTTGTGCAGCAGTGTGTTTCAAAGGCTGAAGTGAAAGTCCATTATGCTGGCCTGAGCGCCTGAGCGGCTCAAAATATGGAAACTATTGATCGGACTGTCTCCACTGCTAATTAAAGATGGTCCACTATTTGTAAAAAGTCAACCTAATTATCAATGAGCACATGGGGTTGGGTGCTGTCATTGATGTGAAGGTTGCCTGTGTGTCCGTGTTTTTTTTTCTTCCAACAGTCATCCCAACGTTGTCGCTTTTCACTGTCGGTTCACTTTTGTTAATGTTACCTACTGTAGCAACTCTTGATTTTCTTTGACATGTGCTCCTCACCAATTTTAATTGACCAAGTTGTGTTGGAATGTAGGGGTGGGGGAAAAAATCGATTCACCTAAGTATCGCGATTTTTAATGTCACGATTTTTTGGATCGATCTTTTATTCCAGAATCGATAATCGCAAATTAAAAAAAAAAAAAAAAAAAAAAAAAAAAAAAAAAATTGTGCTTGCAGTCAGGCCACTCACTGAACAGCAGGCCAGGCGCCGCCTACTGGTTTACTAGTGGTTTTATTACTTTATTAGTTAGTCTGAAGTAATAATTACACTTCAGGGTTAAAGTGGGTGCATCTCATTGTAAAATTGGACTTCAAACGGCCCAAATCTGGCTTCAAACGGCCCAAATTTCACGCGCGTTGGCCCATATCGGCCTGGCCTGCTTGGTATCTAATGCCCGGCCTGAATTATGATCCCAGTCCGCCCCTGTTTTTAACTATATCGCCCAGCCCTACTCATGATATATAATATACAGTCTCTAGTGTATGATTCAACTTTTCCCATGTTCTAATCTAGTGTAAAAAAGCAAACAAACTGAAAAAAGAAAAGAAAAAAATAAACAAAAATCGCAATAAATCGTAATATCGAATCGCAATAATCGTAGAATCGCAATACTTAAGAATCGCAATATAAATCAAATCGGCACCCAAGAATCGTGATAGTATCGAATCGGGAGATAAGTGAATCGCCACAGCCCTATTGGAATGTAACCATAGGCCAGGCTCTGGTACATACTTTTTAATTAGCTGCAGTTTTAAGTTTCATTTGGTTTGAACTGAAGCGATCCGTAAACATGTCAGCATTACCTCCAGGATGCCATGTCTGGCTCAGCCTCATCGCTTTGCCAGTTGGCCACTATAGCCTATTTGTTTTTAGTTGTTTGTGTATTTTGGCATGTTTGTTTGTTTGTCTGCTTGCTTGTTTGTTTGTTTGTAGCGCTCCATAACTAAGAGAAAATGAGCTAAAGGCATGGAGCAGCCTAGCCGCTGTGCTCGTACTGGTGCTCTGGTGGAGGTAGGAGCCCCTGTGGAGCTGGGTGACCCATGTCCCCTCCACCCTCTCAGTGCTGCCCCCACCTCCCCTCCATCCCCTCAGTACTGCCCTCCCCATCTCTCCTCCACCCTCTCATTGCTGCCCCCCATCTCCCCTCCATCCCCTCAGTACTGCCCTCCCCATCTCTCCTCCACCCTCTCATTGCTGCCCCCCATCTCTCCTCCACCCTCTCAGTGCTGCCCTCCATCTCTCCTCCACCCTCTCATTGCTGCCCCCCATCTCCCCTCAACCCTCTCATTGCTGCCCCCATCTCTCCTCCACCCTCTCATTGCTGCCCTCCATCTCTCCTCCTCCCTCTCATTGCTGCCCCCCATCTCCCCTCAACCCTCTCATTGCTGCCCCCCATCTCCCCTCAACCCTCTCATTGCTGCCCCCCCATCTCCCCTCAACCCTCTCAGTGCTGCCCCTATCTCTCCTCCACCCTCTCATTGCTGCCCCCCATCTCTCCTCCACCCTCTCATTGCTGCCCTCCATCTCTCCTCCCTCTCATTGCTGCCCCCCATCTCCCCTCAACCCTCTCATTGCTGCCCCCTATCTCCCCTCAACCCTCTCATTGCTGGCCCCCCATCTCTCCTCCACCCTCTCAGTGCTCAATGGGCAGCAGCACATGTGACCTGAACCATGTGGGGTTGTGCCGCTGCCCCTGAGGCCCCACAGCCTCAACTGCCCCCCCCCCCCCCCCCCCCCCCCGTGTGTGTGTGTGCACGCGGGTGTGTGTGTGTGTGTGTGTGTGTGTTGGAAAGATGAGGGCAACAACACAGAAAGAGCAGGCCAAGTCGAGAGATCCTCTCCACAACGGAACCTATACTTAGCAACACAGACTAGCCCACAGGATGAGTACAATGTGAGTCTGCTAAATACAGAGACAACCCAGCCCTGTAGACACAAACAGACTGTAGCAGCTATAGTAGACACAAACAGACTGTAGCAGCTATAGTAGACACAAACAGACTGTAGCAGCTATAGTAGACACAAACAGACTGTAGCAGCTATAGTAGACACAAACAGACACACTGTAGCAGCTATAGACACAAACAGATGGTAGCAGCTATAGTAGACACAAACAGACAGACTGTAGCAGCTATAGTAGACAGACACAAACAGACACACTGTAGCAGCTATAGTAGACACAGACAGACTGTAGCAGCTATAGTAGACACAAACAGACAGACTGTAGCAGCTATAGTAGACACAAACAGACTGTAGCAGCTATAGTAGACACAAACAGACACACTGTAGCAGCTATAGTAGACACAAACAGACAGACTGTATCAGCTATAGTAGACACAAGCAGACAGACTGTAGCAGCTATAGTAGACACAAACAGACAGACTGTAGCAGCTATAGTAGACACAAACAGACACACTGTAGCAGCTATAGTAGACACAGACAGACTGTAGCAGCTATAGTAGACACAAACAGACAGACTGTAGCAGCTATAGTAGACACAAACAGACACACTGTAGCAGCTATAGTAGACACAAACAGACAGACTGTAGCAGCTATAGTAGACACAAACAGACACACTGTAGCAGCTATAGTAGACACAGACAGACTGTAGCAGCTATAGTAGACACAAACAGACACACTGTAGCAGCTATAGTAGACACAAACAGACAGACTGTAGCAGCTATAGTAGACACAAACAGACACACTGTAGCAGCTATAGTAGACACAAACAGACACACTGTAGCAGCTATAGTAGACACAGACTGTAGCAGCTATAGTAGACACAAACAGACACACTGTAGCAGCTATAGTAGACACAAACAGACAGACTGTAGCAGCTATAGTAGACACAAACAGACACACTGTAGCAGCTATAGTAGACACAAACAGACACACTGTAGCAGCTATAGTAGACACAAACAGACACACTGTAGCAGCTATAGTAGACACAAACAGACACACTGTAGCAGCTATAGTAGACACAAACAGACACACTATAGCAGCTATAGTAGACACAAACAGACACACTGTAGCAGCTATAGTAGACACAGACAGACTGTAGCAGCTATAGTAGAACAAACAGACACACTGTAGCAGCTATAGTAGACACAAACAGACAGACTGTAGCAGCTATAGTAGACACAAGCAGACAGACTGTAGCAGCTATAGTAGACACAAACAGACACACTGTAGCAGCTATAGTAGACACAGACAGACTGTAGCAGCTATAGTAGACACAAACAGACACACTGTAGCAGCTATAGTAGACACAAACAGACAGACTGTAGCAGCTATAGTAGACACAAACAGACACACTGTAGCAGCTATAGTAGACACAAACAGACACACTGTAGCAGCTATAGTAGACACAGACTGTAGCAGCTATAGTAGACACAAACAGACACACTGTAGCAGCTATAGTAGACACAAACAGACAGACTGTAGCAGCTATAGTAGACACAAACAGACACACTGTAGCAGCTATAGTAGACACAAACAGACACACTGTAGCAGCTATAGTAGACACAAACAGACACACTGTAGCAGCTATAGTAGACACAAACAGACACACTGTAGCAGCTATAGTAGACACAAACAGACACACTATAGCAGCTATAGTAGACACAAACAGACACACTGTAGCAGCTATAGTAGACACAGACAGACTGTAGCAGCTATAGTAGAACAAACAGACACACTGTAGCAGCTATAGTAGACACAAACAGACAGACTGTAGCAGCTATAGTAGACACAAGCAGACAGACTGTAGCAGCTATAGTAGACACAAACAGATGCACTGTAGCAGCTATAGTAGACACAAACAGACACACTGTAGCAGCTATAGTAGACACAAACAGACACACTGTAGCAGCTATAGTAGACACAAACAGATGCACTGTAGCAGCTATAGTAGACACAAACAGACAGACTGTAGCAGCTATAGTAGACACAAACAGACACACTGTAGCAGGTATAGTAGACACAAACAGACAGACTGTAGCAGCTATAGTAGACACAAACAGACAGACTGTAGCAGCTATAGTAGACACAAACAGACACACTGTAGCAGCTATAGTAGACACAAACAGACACACTGTAGCAGCTATAGTAGACACAAACAGACAGACTGTAGCAGCTATAGTAGACACAAACAGACACACTGTAGCAGCTATAGTAGACACAAACAGACGCACTGTAGCAGCTATAGTAGACACAAACAGACACACTGTAGCAGCTATAGTAGACACAAACAGACGCACTGTAGCAGCTATAGTAGACACAAACAGACACACTGTAGCAGCTATAGTAGACACAAACAGACAGACTGTAGCAGCTATAGTAGACACAAACAGACGCACTGTAGCAGCTATAGTAGACACAAACAGACAGACTGTAGCAGCTATAGTAGACACAAACAGACAGACTGTAGCAGCTATAGTAGACACAAACAGACACACTGTAGCAGCTATAGTAGACACAAACAGACACACTGTAGCAGCTATAGTAGACACAGACACACTGTAGCAGCTATAGTAGACACAAACAGACAGACTGTAGCAGCTATAGTAGACACAAACAGACACACTGTAGCAGCTATAGTAGACACAAACAGACAGACTGTAGCAGCTATAGTAGACACAAACAGACAGACTGTAGCAGCTATAGTAGACACAAACAGACAGACTGTAGCAGCTATAGTAGACACAGACAGACTGTAGCAGCTATAGTAGACACAAACAGACAAGACTGTAGCAGCTATAGTAGACACAGACAGACGGTAGCAGCTATAGTAGACACAGACAGACTGTAGCAGCTATAGTAGACACAAACAGACATACTGTAGCAGCTATAGTAGACACAGACAGACTGTAGCAGCTATATTAGACACAAACAGACAGACTGTAGCAGCTATAGTAGACACAAACAGACACACTGTAGCAGCTATAGTAGACACAAACAGACACACTGTAGCAGCTATAGTAGACACAAACAGACAGACTGTAGCAGCTATAGTAGACACAAACAGACAGACTGTAGCAGCTATAGTAGACACAAACAAACAGACTGTATCAGCTATAGTAGACACAAACAGACAGACTGTAGCAGCTATAGTAGACACAAACAGACACACTGTAGCAGCTATAGTAGACACAAACAGACAGACTGTAGCAGCTATAGTAGACACAAACAGACACACTGTAGCAGCTATAGTAGACACAAACAGACACACTGTAGCAGCTATAGTAGACACAGACTGTAGCAGCTATAGTAGACACAAACAGACACACTGTAGCAGCTATAGTAGACACAAACAGACACACTGTAGCAGCTATAGTAGACACAAACAGACACACTGTAGCAGCTATAGTAGACACAAACAGACACACTGTAGCAGCTATAGTAGACACAAACAGACACACTGTAGCAGCTATAGTAGACACAAACAGACACACTGTAGCAGCTATAGTAGACACAAACAGACACACTATAGCAGCTATAGTAGACACAAACAGACACACTGTAGCAGCTATAGTAGACACAGACAGACTGTAGCAGCTATAGTAGAACAAACAGACACACTGTAGCAGCTATAGTAGACACAAACAGACAGACTGTAGCAGCTATAGTAGACACAAGCAGACAGACTGTAGCAGCTATAGTAGACACAAACAGATGCACTGTAGCAGCTATAGTAGACACAAACAGACACACTGTAGCAGCTATAGTAGACACAAACAGACAGACTGTAGCAGCTATAGTAGACACAAGCAGACAGACTGTAGCAGCTATAGTAGACACAAACAGACACACTGTAGCAGCTATAGTAGACACAAACAGACACACTGTAGCAGCTATAGTAGACACAAACAGACAGACTGTAGCAGCTATAGTAGACACAAACAGACACACTGTAGCAGCTATAGTAGACACAAACAGACAGACTGTAGCAGCTATAGTAGACACAAACAGACAGACTGTAGCAGCTATAGTAGACACAAACAGACACACTGTAGCAGCTATAGTAGACACAAACAGACAGACTGTAGCAGCTATAGTAGACACAAACAGACAGACTGTAGCAGCTATAGTAGACACAAACAGACGCACTGTAGCAGCTATAGTAGACACAAACAGACGCACTGTAGCAGCTATAGTAGACACAAACAGACACACTGTAGCAGCTATAGTAGACACAAACAGACAGACTGTAGCAGCTATAGTAGACACAAACAGACAGACTGTAGCAGCTATAGTAGACACAAACAGACACACTGTAGCAGCTATAGTAGACACAAACAGACAGACTGTAGCAGCTATAGTAGACACAAACAGACAGACTGTAGCAGCTATAGTAGACACAAACAGACACACTGTAGCAGCTATAGTAGACACAAACAGACAGACTGTAGCAGCTATAGTAGACACAAACAGACAGACTGTAGCAGCTATAGTAGACACAAACAGACGCACTGTAGCAGCTATAGTAGACACAAACAGACGCACTGTAGCAGCTATAGTAGACACAAACAGACACACTGTAGCAGCTATAGTAGACACAAACAGACAGACTGTAGCAGCTATAGTAGACACAAACAGACAGACTGTAGCAGCTATAGTAGACACAAACAGACAGACTGTAGCAGCTATAGTAGACACAAACAGACACACTGTAGCAGCTATAGTAGACACAAACAGACACACTGTAGCAGCTATAGTAGACACAAACAGACAGACTGTAGCAGCTATAGTAGACACAAACAGACGCACTGTAGCAGCTATAGTAGACACAAACAGACGCACTGTAGCAGCTATAGTAGACACAAGCAGACAGACTGTAGCAGCTATAGTAGACACAAACAGACACACTGTAGCAGCTATAGTAGACACAAACAGACAGACTGTAGCAGCTATAGTAGACACAAACAGACACACTGTAGCAGCTATAGTAGACACAAACAGACAGACTGTAGCAGCTATAGTAGACACAAACAGACACACTGTAGCAGCTATAGTAGACACAGACACACTGTAGCAGCTATAGTAGACACAAACAGACAGACTGTAGCAGCTATAGTAGACACAAACAGACGCACTGTAGCAGCTATAGTAGACACAAACAGACGCACTGTAGCAGCTATAGTAGACACAAACAGACGCACTGTAGCAGCTATAGTCGTGTGTTTTTTTATATGATGATGGGATGGTCAAAGGCCTCTGGCTGGTCAGCGTGTGGGGACTGAAATAAAAGATAATGGGATTAACATTTGCTTTAATTGTCAACAGACTTGACAGTAGGACACATGAAGCACAAAAATCTAGCTATATATGAAGTGATTAATCATAACAAACACATTTTTCATTTATGTAGTGTGGACGTGCTAAGAATATAATGAAATAAATGGTGGCCTATTATCTCCAAGTCAAATCCACAAAGGGGGAAAAAGAGACAGACTGGTCCAAAAACACAGACAGACTCAACTAAACCATCAGGCAGAAATACACTGGCCCAAGCACACGCAGGACTGAATGATCTTTGATGCCAATAGAGAGTGGTTCTGGGAGGAAATTGGACAAACCAACACAGACCGCAGATCTCACTGGACCTGAAACCCAGCTCATCTATTTGCAGCACTCGACCAGAACAGCCGTAGTCCCTGAAACTGCACCCAAACCTTTTGATAAGGCATTATCTGGAGGGCCACTCCATAATCAATGTTATCTTTTTCTGCTTTTTTTCCCTGGATCTAAGACCCTTGTTCTTTTCTTGCTGGCTACGAGGACTATATTTGGCTCTCCAGTGCCCTACCAATAGCACTTCTGTCACATGGCAGTCACCATGCGCTCAGTAATTATAACCTAGGTTTTTTGCAAGGAAGGCTGACTAAAAATACTCCCACATTGTTGCAGTGATGGGGCAAAAGCTGGAGCTGTGTTGCCGGTTTGTGTGTCAGTGTCGGAGCATAATTTGCATTCGGTGTGTGTGTGAGAATCTGGCTGTAGAGGGGATAACTGTGTTCTTGTACTCTTTATTTTTATATATACTGTATATGTGTGTGTATATATATATATATATATATATATATATATATATATATATATATATATATATATATATATATATATATATATATATTCTGAATTTATTCCCTTGGCTCCCGGTCGTTGCTCCACCCCCTCTGCCGATCTGGGGAGAGTTGTAGACTAGCACATGCTTCCTCCGATACATGTCAGTCACCCACCTGCTTCTTCTCACCCGACAGCGAGGAGTTTCTCCAGCAGGACATATCGTGTGGGAGGATCATGCAATCCCCCTCAGTTCCCCTCCCCCCGACCAGTTGCCCTGCCCGACCAGGGGAGGCGATAGTGCACTGCAGTGACCAGGACACGTATAAGTTTAATCCGGTTTCTCGCTGCAGACAAGGCCAGTAGTGCCTGTATGGACGCCCGACCAAGCCATGCGTAACACGGGGGCTCGAACCTGTGACCCTCGTCGTTTTGGTAGGCAGGGAACATACTGCTGCACTACCCGGACGCCCTTACTGTACATTGTGTGTTTTTAAACCATAGTCCCACCATGGGCCTGCAGGGTGTGTTGGCCTTGGCTCCAGCCGAGTACCCAATTGTGTTTTTGCCTCTATTTAAGGTTCAGGTTTAGGCGTCGGGATAAGGGAGAGGTCAGGTCAAAGTTAAGGTGTAAGGTTCATCAATTCGCCTTTGCAGCTCAGTAACAAAAACCCTTCCAAGGACAGCTTGTGGATTATAGATGTGCTCTGACTCTTCCAGAAAAGGATTGTGTGTGTGGTAATTTTACATAGTGTCATGTCTAAACTAGTTTGCACATGGCACATAGAGTAGTATAGTATTGTTTCCAATCCTGGAACCTCATTCATGAAAATGCTCTTTTATGTCATAGATTCCATTATAATGATGATTTAAGGGTATGTGTTAAGAAAAGAAAGTGGTATTTTTGCTGTGGATAATGACAAAAATTAGTTTAAAGGTCCCATTCCGTGCAAAAGCTGTTTTTACTTGTAAATGCATATATACTGCTGTCAGCCCTCCCTGTAATGAGTGGTCACACGCTCAGAACTGCCACAGTTGGATTTGTCCCTATCCAGCGTCCCTCTGCAGTCTCCTCCAAGCCACACCCCCAAACGCTTCGTTTGCCCAGAGGGGAATCTGGGGGAATCGGGACGTCACTAGCTTCCTCCTGCATACTGCGCGGGTCTCTCTCACACAAGCTACCTGCACCATTTAGTCTATAGCCACAAAATTAACACTTCTAGCTGGAGCGACGCCAACTGTACGTGATCCAGCAACTGCAGAGGTGCATTCGGTAAGTCTAGGCATTTTGAGATGTCCTCTTTAGCGTAGTACCGTTTAGTTAACGATAACTCGCAACCTAGCGTGCTGGTCCACAGACGCTAATCTGATTGGCCGCTGGGAGCCTGGGGCGGGCTCTCCCTCAGCGGCCAATGGGAACTGTTAGTTCTGAATATATTATAGAAACAGGCCATTCTTGGGATGCGACCAGAAGAGGGAGTGAGAACTCCGTCACAACAAACGGGTTTGCTATATTTTCGACAGATTAATCCAGAATCATGTTTTATGGACCAGAGACACACGTTTTTAAGAGGTTACAGCTGCACGAATTGGGACCTTTAAGCTTTCAATAGCCTACAGTATGTCACAGAAAATTGTAGGAAATCAGTATAGCCAGCTGATTTAGGAATGAAAGATTGATTTTACACATGGTACACAACTTTACCTTGAATTTGGTTGAATGTATACAATTAGAAATGCCCCCCCACCTTTCCTCCATATGTTTAACCACATACTACCCATGACCTTTGACCCTGTTTCAGTTTGCTGGTATCTGAGTCTCTGGCTGGTACTAGATGCAGCAATATTTGCTTGGTGATTTGAGAAAGTCGAGAGTCCCTTCAGAAATCAAACCCTTACTTCTCCTTTTGTCTGGCCTGTGTGAGGCAAGCGGACACTTTTGAGGCAGTAAGACTACTTGGTGTGATGAAAATATTGTCAGAGCACGAGTGGTGTCTCAATTTGCAAAATGACGCTGATATCTAATCGTTCATATTTAGATTATATAGCATTCATCCTCAGTTATTTAATTCCTGGTGAGTTTAAGTTTCACACCTTCTTTGGATACCAAAAATCTTTCCTGGATGGGACAGTTTGAATTGAAAATGAACTGACAACCTTCGCCGGCCCGTAACTGTAACTTTATTTGCATGGAGTGTTTGTGTGCCGCAGCGATGCTGTCTGTCTTGAAGCCACATACAGTTTGGGTTGAGTTCAGATAGTCTGTGTGACCCACATCTGTGTCCTAAAGTGGTCTCTAACCTGCACCATGCTCTTTAAGTTACAAAATGTTGAGAACCACTCGTTTTAGGCTACGGTACTTCAATGCAGCCGCACGTGCAGCATTGTAAGTCACCCTGGACACAAGCAAGCTACTAAATGCCTAAAATGAGAACGTAAACACATAAAAATAATTTCTAATTGTTTTATTTCGTGCCATATCAGAGATCTCACTGAAAAGAC
Source organism: Poromitra crassiceps (assembly GCF_964638095.1). Lineage (NCBI taxonomy): Eukaryota > Metazoa > Chordata > Actinopteri > Beryciformes > Melamphaidae > Poromitra > Poromitra crassiceps. Next base: position 22,163,052 of record NC_139639.1, read on the forward strand.
CTACTGATCGTTGAATGGCTTGCTTGAAAAAAGAAAAGACAAAAGAATTTCAGTCTGCCCAGGTTGAATGCTTATCATGGCTTATGCATTATTTATCCAGTCAAATCAGCTATATTTAAAGTGCATTTGACACAAGGGTAACAATAGGGTAAGCTTTTTTTGGACGAGACATGATTGTTTAGCCTATACGCATGCTTGCTCTCATGCAGACATTGTGTTGAATCCTTGTTCTGTGTGATCCAAAGCGAGCAGGGGTCTGTGTGGCCGCGTGTCCCCAGCCTCGGTGTCCTGAGCCTGCCTGCTGTGCTGCTGCTGCTGCTACCGCTGCACATGCTCTCAGTAGTGGAGAGACAGCAACAGCAAGCTGTCTAACCTCCACAATAACCACCTTATGTAATCACTCCAGCTAGACACAGACCAAAATAGCCCAGGCTGAGCAGTCCTGCCCTCTTGTGGCGGCATGCTGCCCTAGCACCGGCCTGCCAAACCTCCTCCTGCAGGGAGTCAGACGGTGGCGGTGGCCTCTCTCTCAGCATAATACTGTAGCTCACATGAAAGCTGTTCAAACAGATGGGTTTAATCAATGATTGAATATTTCTTGTATCTGATCAGAGGAGCTGAGATTTGAGGCATATTTTCAGTCAATGGATGTGTTAAGGTTTCCGGTGGGCTGTTTTCCTACTGGTCTCTAGAGTCATGACACCTTGTATAACTTCTGGCCTTATTTCTTGGAGATGTAGATTGTCAGGCTTTATTTATTTTCAGGAATCCATATTTATGGATACACAACTCCCGTTCATTTCTTAGTTTTCATTAGTTATGCTGCCCTTTTTCCTTGTTTTTATGCTGTTGAATCTTGACGACATCCATCTATTCCACAGCCTAATGAAATGGCTAGACTTCACTGTGAAATCTAATTCTGTTCTGTGTGTCTCTCTGCAGTTTCCTGGACAGAATTGACTCTGTAAGACAGAGCGACTACACACCAACGGACCAGGTCAGTTAATGTCCACTAGTGAATCTCCTCCCGAGGCTTTGCTTGTATTAAAGGTTATTAAATCTTCTGTTAATTTCCCTCCTTTTCAGGACCTGCTACGCTGCCGAGTGTTAACTTCAGGGATTTTCGAGACGAGGTTCCAAGTAGACAAAGTGAACTTTCAGTAAGTCTCACTCAGGTTTCACTCAAGCACACTCATATGATGAGGACAACAGATGCATGTTGTGCTTACTTTGAGTTTGTGCTCTGGTGGCATATTAGTTAATTAATCTTTTATCCATCATTGTGCAACATTTCATCCAAGATATCAGGCAGGGCAAAGATGCGCTCCAGCCAAGCAAATATTTCCCATAAAGCCATTACCTTTTTATTATTATTATTAATAATAATAATGATTATTATTATTATTATTATAATTATTATTATTATTTATTTTTAATCGTATGTAGCCTATACTACTATACTTTAGGAAAAATTAGACAGCACACACACATTGATAACCATTTAAAAAATACCACAATACCATTGACAGGGTATCCGTGGGGTCTTGAAAAGTATACAAAGTTGATAAATCAATTTTGGGAAAATTAAGGCCCTTAAAAAGTCTTAAGACAAAAAGTCTTAATTGCCATTTTGTAGCTGATTGTGTTAAATGGGCATATGATATCTCATATCGATCGCAGACCCCTGAATTGAATCAAAATCATATCGTGGCAGACTGTGTGATATCAGAAAATATCGTATCGTTCTATAAAATACCGTATTGTGATGAAACTTGTGATTTATTTTACACCCCTGTCGCTGATGTGACGAAAGTGACATTGGGGTCATAAAATATATTGAAAAGGTCTTAAAAAAGGTCTTAAAAGGTATTGAATTTAACTTAAGGATTCCTACATTGAGGACATGCTTTTTGACCATCCTCGGCTGTGCCAGTACTTCTTGCATCACCATTGTACCCACAATCACAGTTAAGAATTCCCTCTTGTGTGTTATAGCTATATTTACCGTGGCCTCGTGGTAAGAGACTGAAATGTCATAAGTTCGTTCCCCGCAAACAGAAATGCGCCCTTGAACAGAACACTGAACCCCAACCTGCTAAATGCCTAAAATGTCAATGTAATTCGCTGCGGTTGACCAGTGTGATTTCTGTGCCGGTTGAAAGTTATTGACCACTGGTTGCACTTACAACAACCAATAAAGGTTGGAGTCAATGTTGTATAACTACTTCAATGATGTCAGATGAGATGACCCATTTCCACAGTCGCAGATACAGCAGACTTGTTTTAGCATCTCTGAACCTGGGCCAGATTATATCATCCTAAGTGATTGATAAATAAGCTCTGTGACATGACTTGCCTTGGGGTGAATATTTTTTCATCATTCAGCTTTAACTTGACTTGACCAAGCAACCACACAGGGTCACATAGGGCCTGGCATCACATATATTATTTATTCAAGAATTCATTATTCATTTATCCAAGTTTGTCCCCTTGAGATTGAGGATCTTGAGAGACTGAGAGAAGGAACACATTTATCTGAAAAACAATGACATGATTAAATTACAAATAATATAAAGTATTTTTTTATGTAAACCTTAAAAGGGCTGTTTTTTTAAAATGTCCTTAGAATAACCACCTACAGTATATGCTTAAAACCCCTAGTTTTATTATGGCTCCACCGTCCGGCGATAGCCGAGCCGGAGGCATTATGGTTTCGGGTTGTCCGTCCGTACGTCCGTCCTATGTTCATTAACGCGATGTCTCAGACACGCCTTGACTGAATATCGTCACACTTGGCTCAAACATCCACTTGGGCTCAAGGATGAACTGATTAGATTTTGGTGGTCAAAGTTCAAGGTCACTGTGACCTCACGAACGCCATTTTCTACCTCGTTAACGTGATATCTCAGGAACGCCTTGACTGAATTTCGTCACATTTGGCTCAAACGTCCACTTGGACTTAAGGATGAACTGATTAGATTTTGGTCGTCAAAGTTCAAGCCAGGTCACTATGACCTCATGAACGCCATTCTCTAGCTCGTTAACGCAATATCTCAGGAACGCCTTGTCTGAATTTCATCACATTTGCCTCAAACGTCCACTTGGACTCAAGGATGAACTGATTACATTTTGGTGGTCAAAGTTCAAGGTCACTGTGACCTCACAAACGCCATCTTCTAGCTCGTTAACAGGATATCTCAGGAACACATTGACGGAATTTCGTCACACTTGGCTCAAACGTCCACTTGGACTCGAGGATGAACTGACGATTACATTTTGGTGGTCAAAGGTCAAGGTCACTCTGACCTCACGAACGGCATTTTAAAGCTCGTTAACGCAATATCCCAGTAACGCCTTGACAGAATTTCTTCACATTTGGCTCAAACGTCAAAGTCTGGACAGGCATGGATGTCGACTGCTCACTTATTAGCGGAGGCATATATCCGCGGTGCGGTCGTTCTAGTTCTGCTAGAAGTGTTTACTTTATATAACCACAAGAGGGCAACAATGAGTGTGTTGTGTGAGCGTGACCTAATATTTTGTCTCCTCCACAGCATGTTTGATGTTGGGGGCCAGAGAGATGAGAGGAGAAAATGGATCCAGTGCTTTAACGGTGAGACTGTCAGCCCTCTGCATTTTGTTTCTTTTCTTCAAATAGCCGTATCACATGTCATTGCCCAAGCAGAGTTTCCTGATGAGCACGTGTTTCACATAACCATCGATCAGACTTTGTCCGTCTTGAGAAATATTTTCAACCCGCTACAGAATCATGTCTTGACTTATTCCTAGACAGTGTGTGATGCTCCTGACTTATTCCTAGACAGTGTGTGATGCTCCTCTCCTCTCCTTGCAGACGTCACTGCTATCATCTTCGTGGTGGCCAGCAGCAGCTACAACATGGTAATAAGGGAAGACAATAACACTAACCGGCTACGGGAAGCCCTCGACCTCTTCCGCAGTATTTGGAACAATAGGTGAGTCAGTGTATTGTTTTTAATTAATGTCGACCTGTGTGTTGGGAGATAGCCGAGTGCTTCATCCTTTTTCTCTGGAGCCACGTGTGAAATCCACCAGAGCTTTCTCTCCTGTCCTGTGTCCTTCCTACTCTGACTCCCTTGCTACTTTCCTGCTGCCTTAAGAAAGAAACAAAACAAAGCGCTCAACGCTCAGTGTCCTCCTTGTGAATAAAATACCAATACCGATATTTATAGACAGAAGTCACTGATCGCTGATATATTGTACCGACATTGAATATCTTTAAATTTGTCATGACAAAAAAAGGTCTTGGTTTTTGTTGTTGGCAGGTTGGAAAATCCTCTAAACATAATTTAGACCACGGGACAGATTGGATCATGTAGACTCATAGACAGTTACTGGAGTCATAGTTTTAGTAGGGATTCTAGGCACATGTTGATAAATGAGACCCCAGGACAGCAGGGGGAATTGGCTAAGTACAATTAAAGAGAAAAAAAATCTGTAAAAACTTGATAAAACACACACACACACACACACACACACACACACACACACACACACACACACACACACACAGCAACAACAACTATATAAATATCTCTGTTCTTTGACACTGGAAACCATGCTGTCGCTTGCGAACAGCTCTGCCGGTGATATGACTTTGCTCCCTTCTCATGGCATTTGGTATTTGTGACTTTGTTTTTCAGATGGTTACGCACTATATCGGTCATCTTATTCCTGAACAAGCAGGACATGCTGGCTGAGAAAGTATTAGCTGGAAAATCCAAAATTGAAGACTACTTCCCTGAATATGCTCGCTACACCATACCAAATGAAGGTTTGTGCACCTCACCATGTACTGAATACTGTAAAAAAAAAGTACACTTGCACAGCATAAATGTAGTTAGATAGATCCCACTACTAAGAAATGCATTCCATCTTATTTTTTATTTTGTTCATTTTTTAACCTTTATTTATACAGGGAAAGTCTCACTGAGAGCAATGCTCTCTTTTTCAGGAGTGCCCTGCTCACATTCACACACAGATTCAGACCTGGAAGCTGACCAGTACAACCACAGTCTGATCTGCTGGCCACTGTTCAGCTCCACTGGAGCAGTTCGGGTTAAGGGCCTTGGTAATGAGGGAGGGGCAAGCGCTGCCTTTTCACTTTCCTCACCCAGATTTATCTTGCCGGTCTCGGGGTTTGAACCGATGACCTTCCAATCACAAGCTCGCTTCTCTAACCGTTGGGCCACCACTGCCCCATCTATAGTGTTTCTGTTAGGGATGCACCGATACCAATCAGTATCAGGTCCGGTACTGGCCTAATTTACTGTACTCGTCCTCGCCCGATACTGACACGGCCATGCACCCGATACCCTTTTACAGCATGTGACGTGACGTTAACCTGTACGCAGCTCTTCTAGCAGACAACACAGTGTTTTGGAACAAGTAAAGGCTTACCAGATAGTTGCAATAGGCTACAAGTCCTGTATAATCCATGCCACCTTTACAGTAAAGCCCAATTTATGCTTCGTCTGCCGACACTTTTGAAACGGTCGCCGACAGAAATGAGGACTTGAGTCGACACTTTCAAGTGTCGGCGAGCAGTGTCTGCTACCTGGTGAAATGTCTATCGTGCATTCCTTTATAACTGGGAACTGGTAATCTTACCGGTTCAAAGTTCATGAGCTGGGACGTGACGTCACTAGAGCTGGTATTTCCCATTCCAAACTCGTAGGAGCCTCAGCAGCCCCGACGTAAAAAATCCAAGATGGCTGATCCGCGCAACAACAGTAGTTATTATCGTATAAATACTATTTAGCACTTCTGTCTTGTTTGTGTCTCATTAAATCAGCTGTACACACAGCACGGCCTACTTCTATCTGTGTGGACATTAGGCTGCAGTGTTTGTATGCGCAAAATGCCACAAAATGCCACAAAATGCCTTGTTATCAACTGTTATTGCTAACAATGGCTAGCGAGTGGATCTGACCAGTGAACAGTGAACTTCCCAGCTCAACTTTTCTGCAAATGGAATGCTAACAAAACGGATGTGACGTCATTTAGCCTCCACATCCCAGTTATTTTGCGATAAAGCAGTGTTTCTCAAACAGTGGTCCGCAGACCACTGGTGGTCCGCGGGCGCCCCCTAGTGGTCCGCGAGTAGATTTATATTTTTTCCCTTTTTTTTTTACCTCCCACTATCCAATCAGAGAAATGTTACGTTTTCTGGGAAACGGAAGGGCAGATCGCGATTCCTATTAAGGACTATATGTATTTTTTCATCCCGAATCCAACGCCACCACTCCCGAGTCTGTACGAGAGATAGGTACACTGCATGCAGGGTTGCAGGAGAGAGACAGAGTAGGCTATGGGAGTTCCAAGTTACTGACCAAACACTCTATTTCAATGATTGCTGTCAGAATATAGTCATTTAACACTTATTTGAACACAAAAACATCACTGAATGCATTTTAAGATGGCAACAGATAGCCTATTTGACTTTAGCAACATTGTGCATTTATTGAACTTGAAAAAACTTTGTTTGAACTTTGGATATATTTGAACTGAAAAGGAGAAATAAATGAAAAAAAAGGTAAATCGACTAAAATAAATTGTATATATTTTTTATATCTGTTATCTTGTTTTCATAATTGTGGGAAGCCAGAAATTTGATTAATTGTACAGCCTTCATGTCATTTAATTAGCCTGTAGGCTAATTTGTCATTTACAGTTGAAGTAGTAGGCCTATTGTTTTGGGGATGTTTTAGGAGTTAGGTGGTCCCTGAGTTTTTTTTTTATTGGTTAAGTGGTCCTTGGTCGGAAAAGGTTTGAGAAACACTGGGATAAAGGAACGCACGACTAGTGTCGCTGACTACGTCATAGTATCGCGCAAGTCTGATTGGCTATATAGACGGCACGCGCTTGACTTCCTTGTTGTTCCCAGAGAGAGAGGAGGTGAGTTGTGTGGTTGTGTGCTGTTTATATGCGGCTGCAGCCAAGTACGTTACATCTTGCCTCCGAGGTGGTTTCACTGTGCATTTCGTTCCCTCTCTTTGGCTGTCTGCAGCTGCTTATAGCGTTCGAGTGTCACGTGACCGTTGAACCGAGGCGAACGTCCTCTGAAGTATAAATGCAACACCATGAGCGACACTTTATTTTTCGTCTGCGAACATGTGCTGAGCGACACTTTATAATAAGTATAAATTAAGCTTAACGTAACGTTAAATGTCCCATTTCTCCCATCAAGCATATAAAAATTGATTTCCTTACTAATCTTGGCCGTGGTACGTTCAAGATTGAGACTCCAGACTCGGGAAAGATGATGGTGTGTTCAAGGTCCATTCAGTAAAAATTATGATGTGTTCAAATCTAATCTTGCAACATAAATAAATAAACTAAATAAACAAAAACCCATACTGTTGAAAAGTTCTCTTTTAATTAAATATATGCTTAAACGCATAAAAAAAAATGAAAATCCATTGTCGGACCCTAATTAAGTGCTCTGATCGGTAATCGCTATCGGCAAGTACCCAAACTCATACTTGGTCTGCAAAAAAGTGGTATCGGTGCATCCATAGTTTCTGTTCACTGGCCTGTGTCAACTGTTTATCTCTTTGGTTCTTTCAGCAACTCCGGAACCTGGTGAAGACCCAAAAGTGACAAGAGCTAAGTTCTTCATCCGAGACGAGTTCCTTGTAAGTATCAGTCAGGACTGGAGTTAAAGAGTGTCCAACTGTCTGTGCCATTGGGTTCATGCCAACAACTACTAACACAAAGCATGCATTTATGCTGCCTGCTGCTTGATAAACCGGAGACACTTTGGCCGATGTGACCACAGCTACCTCATTTCCCGTTTTGTCACCTATTAATTTCTGAGCAACATTGCTTGTTAGCTGTCAGTCATCTGTCTATATGTCCTGCCTATCATAACCACTAGCAATCAAACAGCCATATGGGCAACTATACGAGTTATACATATCCATTGCTTTGTGACTGCACCTTCTCTGGTCCTTTTTGGCTCAATTCCTAGAACATGGCACTAAAACACCAAGCATGTTTGGAGCCGTTTATTTGAACTCTTGAGCATTTACTCCTTTCCAGGTGAGAACTTGTCCAGGTGAGAACAAAGCCTTTAGAACTAAGGCGGCACTAGAAAATGGCACCAAGACACCTGAAAATGCAGGTGTCACTCCTTTTCTGTTTTCTAAAGCGGTAAACATGCTACAACGTCAAAGCCCTCGCCGTATGCGCTAAGGGTTGCGCCAAGCTGTCAAGCCTGCTGGCGTGCAGCTCCCTGAAAATGTGACTCGCCGCAGCTGACGCCAACATCGCAAAGTATAGTACAGTGCACTCCTCTTATAGTGATCACCTTGGGACGGGTCAAATTGATCACTATAAGCGGATGATCATTATAACCGATTTTTTCTTTTTCTTTATTTCTCGTGCGGATGACCATCTAATGTACATTTGTATGTATACATGAATACAGTACATATAAAGTAAAGGAATGTTATTAAGTTTAAAAATCCATACAGTAAGTTAGGCCTCCAGATGATTCAAACACAGCGGTTTTGCATAGACAGAGATGCCGCAATCTCTCCATATATACAGACAGACATGCACCGAGTATGGCTGCTGTTATCTCATTGGCTCATTTTTGGCAGTTTGTAAGTAAAAAATAACAAAATTACTGTAGTTAAAAAAAATCCATTATTCTCAGGTGGGACAAGGCCCAAAATGATCACTGTAAGCGGAGTATTGATCACTATAAGCAAATTATTTAAACAGCATGTGGTATAGGAATGATTCGGGACCAAGCTTTTTGATCACTATAAGCGGTTGATCACTATAACCATGATCACTATAAGCAGATTCCACTGTATAGTGTAGATGGGGAGATAACTATTACCAAGTATATGCACTACATTCTCTCCTTGGGCTCACTTCTAGTCACTGACTGCGTTTACATGGACTTGAGTGTCCCGGTTATGAGGCTTATCCTGGTTTTGATCATATTCGGGATATGGCGTTTACATGGAAGAGAGAGAAAGCAGGTTACTCATATCCCTGTATACATGATCAGTACTAGTATCCCGGTTACTGATCACTGCATGCTATTTGCGCAGGCGCCTGTGATCGTTACAATACAAACCGGGGTCATTATTATTATTATTTTATTTTTTTGCTTATATTGGGTGCGTGTGAGGTGACGTCATTCACCTTTTTTGGGCCAAGACGTGGGATTCCCTTGGATTCCGTCTTCATGGTGGAGTGTCCCCGTTTGCGCGCAGCGTACGGCTTTTGCTTTCATTTTAGTCACAATACCTTAGTTCGTCCTATAGTCTGTAATAGGGCAGCATTTCAATGCTTTCTCCCATCTAAGCTGCCAAGCATTTAATTCTTTCATCACCGAAAGACAAAACTCGGCAAAACTCCATTTCCTCATCGCTCCAGAAGTGAGACTTGGCTGAAGCCGCGCCTGCGCAGGTAGTCTGCTGCGGTCAGAAAGCAGGATAAGGTGTATACATGCAGCAGTATCCCGGGTTCTTTCAGAGTACTCCAGCTAGCATAACCGGCTTTCTCAAAACCGGGATAAGGGCTTATCCAGGTTTCTGAAACCGGGATATGATGTTTACATGCGCAAACACAAAAACAGGATAATCCAAAACCCCGACAGTAACCGGGATACTCAAGTCCATGTAAATGCAGTCAGTGATATCCTAGTGAAATCACACAATTGACTCATTTTGCTGGGGACTCCCCTGCGACCCCTCGTCAAGCTGGCGTTCGAGTATATAGGACCAGCTGCCGTCTGCAACACTCCCAAGTCGAGGCTAATGTTGTAGCATGTTTCCAGCTTAAATGAACTAAACTGTGGTGCTGGTCGTTAGGAGTTAGAATGTAATCTGAACCAACTACAGAATCAGAATCAGCTTTATTGGCCAAGTATGTGCACAAGGAAATTTGCTCCGGTTCGCTTAAAACTCAATGTTAAGCAGGAAGGAAGTAACCCCTAAATACAATATGGTTTTATGGGCAGAAGGATATAGCCAGCAGTTCCTCCTTGGAAAGTCAAGCATACAAAATTAACCAAAGGCAGACTGGTCTGTTGCTTATACTCAGCTACTTCTTCATGTGTTCTTAACTGGTTTGAACACCGGAGAAGCTAAATTATCACAGAGAGCATGGACAAGTCCATCATGTCCAACAAGTTAAAGTTACAGGGACTGGAATCAAACTTGTATGCACTAATGGTACTGTGAGAACCTTTCTTTATAATAATGTGATAATTCACTGATCCCCGAAATGGAAATTCTCTCTTCACTCCCCTCCCTCCCCCACCCCAACATGGAGGTCAGAGGTCAGGCTTAGCTACAGAGCACCACACCTGGAGCTGGTAGGGTTTCAGCAGGGCAGACACTTGCAGGTTGCAGGACCTCTCCCACCACATCCAGATAGCGTTGATTCTGTCCCGTCCCTCCTGGCGTCTCTGTCCCTCCCAACCCTCCTGATGTGTGTCTCTCTCCCGCAGCGGATCAGCACTGCGAGTGGCGACGGCAGACACTACTGCTACCCCCACTTCACCTGCGCCGTGGACACAGAGAACATCCGGCGGGTGTTCAACGACTGCCGAGACATCATCCAGAGAATGCACCTCCGGCAGTATGAACTCTTGTGATGGGAGGGGCCTCCATCAGCCTTCTGTGTTTTCTCCACCATTCTGCATCCTTAACCCCACCCCCCCGCAAAACCACCCTACCCACCCCTTAAGAGAAAAAGAAAACCCAACCACCCCTGACCGCCCTTCCTGTCGAGGACTATAAAGTACTACTGAAGTGTGTCAAATATCCTCTTCCTCTTCTTAACTTAGCTTTTTGTATATTTTTTTCTTTTTGTTTTTTTTTGGAAACCGATTCACCCCCATTTCACCGATGTAAAAGGAAGGTTGGGGAACAAAAGTTGTTGCGTGGCTTTTTTTTTTTTTTTATCCTTCCTTTCAAATGCCTTGATTTTTGTCATTCCACTAAGCCTTGGGCTACCCCCCCCCCCCCCCCTTCCATTTATTTTCTTTTTTGACATCGGCTTTGTCATTGGACCTGGACTGGTGGGTGTGGCTACATAAGACACACCCACAGGACCTCAGTGTAGAGGCAGTGTGCGTGTGTGTCAGAGGAGAGAAAGGAGGGAGAGGGTGGCGTGGTATGGTTGAATTGTGAGCGCATGCGTGTGTGTTTATGTTTGTGTGTCACTTGCCAGTTAATGCTGGCATTGCCACCATGACTTTTTGCCCTTTGCCCCGCCCCCTCTCCACCGTAACGATTCCTCCGCTTCTCCTCTCCACGCGGAAGACGACTCGACGACAAGCGGAGAGGAGGGCGGAAACCATTTTGGAAGAGGAAAAAAAAAAGAGCGGATGAAGAGATAATGCACTTTGCATCAGGTTCCTTAATAACTTTTTTTGGAGGAAGCATACACACAATGTAGCATCACAATATTTATTACTCTGTCACCATGTGGGCGCCGCTGCCGAGTCGCAGGGTGGACCAAGCAGCCGAGAGACACACACATGGGGAGCGGATGGAGGGAGTGACCGAGGGGTGGTGGTGGGGGGGGCTAGGAAACCACAGAAGGAAGGAAGGACAGACGGAAGGATTCGAATGAAGGAAAAGGATGGAGCTCTCTGCACCTTAGCCCTGCCGCCCGCTTTCAGCCTGGTGTGTCCCGGACTCAGACCTGTCCTTTTCCACACAACCATCCTTTTAGCTTAGAGATATTGACGAGGGGGGTGGGGTTGGGGGGTGGCAAGGGGCGGGGACGGGAGAGAAAAATGTATTGTTCTTTTTTTTGGTTAACTTGTACACTGTGCAAGGTTGATTTATCCTGTACAGACTGTAAAATGTAATATTATTTTGTACAACTTTATTGAAAGAAAAACAAATCTACTTGTAGATCTTTGTGCCTTGATTATGGCTGTACCTGTAAATGAGCTCAGATGTAAGTATGTTTTCGACTGCGCTGTACAGCTTGATGTCAAACTCTATCGGCAGCGGAAGACTGCGGGTAGGGGACTTTCTCTGTAGAGTTTAGTTTTTTCTGGTTTATAAAAAAAGGAAATGCTGTTTAGTAAAAAAATAAAAAATAGGGAAAAAAATCCTAAAAACCTGTATACATTATGCAAATTAACCACTTACCTGCAGTGAAGACCAGATGTTGCAGCGCCATGCCTTTTTTGTTTGTTTGTTTGGTAACGCTTTAGATTATAGTTCGCAACATACAGCATAATTACTCTGGAGTTAAGGTGTAATCTTTTGTACTAACACTGTACCAGTACAGTATGCACCAATACACGTAGGTACAGTAACTACTAATAACTACTGTATAAGTTCTTTGTAAGTTCATAAATTGTTACCACCTTATTCCATAACTTCACATCTTGTTCCTCTGTACGTACGTATGTGTATTGGTATGTACTGTACTGGTGCACCGTTAGTACAAAAGATTACACCGTCATTCCGGAATAAATACGCTGTATGTTACAGGCTGTAATCTAAAGCGTTAGCATTTGTTTTTGTTTTTCCTCCTTTATGTTTTGAATTTCACAGCTTTAAACAAACATTGGAAATCCATTGAAAGTGTCCAAATTGCAACCTGGTGTTGTTTTAATAGGAACCAACGTTTTTTCGATATGAAGTATGTCTGAGATCTGTACTGATGTGTGTGCCTGTGCGCATGTGTACATAAAACAAACATAGACTCAGACGCATTGTGTGTGTGCGTGTGTGTGTGTGGGAGCGAGCGAGCGTACGTTGTGTGTAATCTTTTATAAATGTATGTACATGTAAATTTATAGGTCTATATAAATATATATGTACAATTATACATGTTTAATTATGTGTGTGCCTAGGTGTACATACCTATGTATGTATACAGTAAATATGTATACATACACACATAGGAAAGCATGTTTAGAATGGAGATGAATACATGAGAGCGTGCAATATTAGTAAATCTTTGGTCCTTTTGGAGCACAGGCACTATGAATGTGTGAGCAGCACCCAACAAGACAAGCTCTTCTCCCTGTACAAACAGCGTCAGCCTTTTCTTCTGCTACAGTACACGTCTATCCCCAAACGAGAGTGAACTGACTGGAGGTGCCAAACCTTGTTTGGCCTGGGAGGATGTTTAAATGACATTTTTATTTTCTTTAAATAAAGAGGCACATTAGAGGACTTTGCTTTATTTCCATCTTGGTGTCCAGTTGTGTGCATATTTGTATATCGCTGAGGTGCTTTTGTCACGTTTTGTTGCAAGGGCTCCTGCTCCTAAAGAAAACAATGGGATATCTTATCGGTTTTCAATACAATCATGATGAAATAATATCAAGTTATCGTGACACAATTCTGTTATAAATATCTGTTGTATTTTCTGCAATGATCAAAAGTCAATAATACTAATTGAAACCTCACAAAGTGAGATCTGAAACAAATTAGGGAATGTTATTTGAAAACTAGAAAGGTGCCTTTTCTGGAGAAAATGTGTTTGATTGCTGGGAGTGCAAGTAACCTAGTATATGTGATTATGTGGTGTATGTTGGCATGTGTGTGGGTGTGACTGTGTGCATGTTTTGGAAGAAATAAGTTAATGAGGAAGGGAGGGAGGGAAGGAAGGTAGGAAGAAACCTATAGGGTTCTAGGGTGTACTAGGTCAGTGATTCCCAACCACGGGTACAAGTACCTTGAGCATCTTGGACAGATTGGGGATTACAATTTAAAGTCAGCTGACAATTCAGGACAGGAATAGAGTACCAAAGCCACGCCCACTTCCGGATCCGGCATACGAACCAAGGTCTCCCATTACTAACCTCGCGTCACCAGGCTCTCCTGATGACACGAGGTTAGTCTCCCAAAGCGCAGATAGAGGTTCTGTGTTGTTCCCAGAAAGGTGAACAGAATGGCAGAGGGAGAAGCTTTCTCCTTTCCTCACCTAGTGGACTGCCAGGGAGAGTGTTATCGTTGAGATCTTCTCTGGGAATCAGTTAAATTATGTCTATTTTCTTTACTGTATTCTATAAGTTTATAAGTTGGTGGACGGGGAAAGCGGTGGTAGAGTGCGTGAGACTGGCAGCAGATAAGGATTTTTGGAGACGGGTGGTGATGTCATCAAAGTGCCCAAACGGCCCCCGGACTACGGGAGTGACCTGACCTGACCTGACCTGACCCTGATAAGTTGACATCAGAATTAATCAAGTTTCATTCATTGAAGTGGCATTGAAAGGGGTTGATTAAGATGGTCAGGTTTGGGAGCAATTCTATTTGATTTAATTTGGAGGTCTGAAGCAGTGAATTGTGGGGAGCCTGAAATGGTAACAAGCACAGACCCTGTACATGCCATGGTGCCCACCAGGCAGCCATGGGACAGCCACAGACTAGTCAACGCCGCCCTCTAGAGGCCACCAGTAAACTTCCCACATTATGCCAAGTATCTGTTCTACCGTACCACCTGACATTGCTGTTTTGCCACGCTGCAAGCTCTGTTGGCACAGTGGAAAAAGAAAAAAGAAAACTAGTTAATTAGTCCAGCTTTCTTTTTGTTTTCTTGTATACATTTACACGGTGTCTCATCATACACGTGCGGTCAATGGTCACGGCGGGTTCACACACACGCCTAGAGCAACGCTCTAGTAGTTAACTTTGTCAAGTTAACTTTTACGTTAACTTGACAATTTGACCCAAGTATCAGAACGGCAAACAACAAAACAAAAGATGGACGTACCGAACGAAGTTTTTGAAGAAGTTATTTTAGAAACATTGCGGATTCACAATCTCACATCTTTTAAGCCAATACAGGAGCTTTGCATCAGACAATTAATCGAGGCAAGAGACGTCAAGCTAACGGCAACAAAGACGTTTTTTGGCGCACTGCCCTCCGGTGTTCATTCTGGTTCCGTGGTTTACGCCCTGTCGCCCCATGACAAAAAGCGGGGTGAAAGGTGCCCAGACTAGGTCGGGTAGGGCGTCGGTTCTGTTATATAGCTGTTTGCCTGTTTGTCTGTGGACCAGTAGCAGAGCGTACGCCGGGGCAGAGGGTGCGGCCGCCACGGGCCCACTCGTCAGGGGGGCCCATAATTTTTTTTTTTTTTTTTTGCAGGCCAGGCCACCGGGCCCCGCTGGCAACCTGTGCTTTTATTTTTCTTCTTCAGAACAAGCTTGTCTGTAAAGTGGCTTCACTGTAGTCTTTCTTGGACATAATATTACTTGGCTCAATGAGTGACAAATTGTGTTTTCGGATATAGGGGCTATCAGCTATTTTACAGTTGTGACTTAAAATGACTTTATTTAATAAAGTCAGTGGTGTGAGTGTGAGAGGAATTCAATCAATAGACAATAACATTGGTGTGTTTAAAATGAGATATTCCACTAAATATGGCTAAAACTGATTCTAAAAAGCAAAAAAGGCCAATTTTTCTCCGCCACCGGCCTTGCAGCCGGCGGCGGGGGCCCCCCTGTAATGTTCGCCCCCTCTGGGCTGTTAGGGTAGCTCCGCCCCTGCTGTGGACCGTTTCAATAGTCCCGTCTGCACGTTGGGGAACCGAACCAGCCCAACAACAAACGCTTTCAATACCTGCAGGGATCTGCAAGGAGGAGAGGCAGTGGTCCGCGTTGGCCTGCGACTCAAGAATGAGGGGACACCGAGAGATGGCGTGGTTCAACGCAGAGAGCTGAGCTACATCCATCCAGGTAAAGAGCCCAAAAAGCCCTCACTGTTAGTTACAGCCATATTAATGCTGCTAACAATAGCCAAAACGTTGCATTTACTGTAGTTTGTGGCTGGCCTTTGATTGTGGTAAAGGAAGAAGAATACCCTACGAGAGCCAAAGATAATATATCGGAGAACCACAGGTCAAATAAACTGACGCTGCCAGATGGTTTGTTTTAACGTGTTCAACTGGGAAGGAGTCGCTCGGGAAACTGTTTCAAAGGGCAGGCACTTACAACTAGAAATAGCGCATCATGGTTGTATGCCTCCACCAATGAGTCAAGTTGCAGTCTACATCCATGTCTGTCCAGGTCCAGACTCAGACAAGCACCTTGAAGCCCACGACACAGTGGTATGGCCATTCATCCTTACAGCACTTCAGGCAATGTTTGGGAGTACCTCAACAACACGGCTAATCATTTTCAACATGGAAAATGGTCCTAACCCTAAAGCACCCACATCCCCCGAGCCAGTCCCCCTACCCACCCCTTCCTATCCCTAGCTATGGCTCCTTTCCCCTAGCCCCACCCCTTTTCTCACCACGCCCCTTCCCAACACACACATCCCCCTAGCCACCCCTACTTCATCCTTGAGTACTAGTGGACATTTGAGCCAAATTTGAATAAATTCCTTCAAGGCGTTCCTGAGAATATCGCGTTAACAACAAGCAGGGAAGGGGCGGTGGTGAGGTTATAGTGACCTTGAACTTTGACCAGCAAAATATAATCAGTTTATCCTTGAGTCCAGGTGGACGTTTAAGCCAAATTTGAAGAAATTCTGTCAAGGCATTCCTGAGATATCACATTAACGAGCTACGTACCGAGAACATTGCAGGTGATTGGATGAACCATTTGTCTATCAAAAAACTTTGAGTTCACAAATGAATGTCTGGGTTCCTTATGATTCGTTCTTGACACTTGTGCTTTATTATGTACAGTACAGTTCTTCATCAACTTTTTGGCAATTCAGAAACAATTTGACAAAAACCCTCACACAAACATTTGGCACAAAAAGTCAGCCATAAATATATTATGCATCATAAAAATGATGAGAAACCAGTGTCAATCTGGGTGCAAGACAGTGCAATGTCATACATCAATTCGAAAACAGAAACAACTGTTTGGAATGTCAAACTTCATATCACAGATAATGTCAGAGTGAAGAGACATAAACCACCCAACACATCTGACCAGCTAGAACCCTGATACCAGACCTGGGACAAGTGTTATTTTAACATATACATGTATTTGTACACACACACGCACGCACGCACGCACGCACGCACGCACGCACGCACGCACGCACGCACACACACACACACACACACACACACACACACACACACACACACACACACACACACACACACACACATTTCATGTTTGAAGTCAGTGAAGTTAGTGATTGGCAACTCACCTGACATAATTTTCCTGCTGTGCTGAACTCCAGCCATCTGGTACGCTCAGGGATACAGAAGAGGACTACGGCTACAATGAAAAGTTCATTTCATTTCTGACAAACGAATGAACAAACCAAACAATTAAAATAAAATTTGAATACAGAAATTCTGAGAATAAAGTTAAAATCCTGAGTTCTGACTTTAATCCAGTGGTGGGAAAAAGGACTAAAATCCTTCACTGAGGCTATCATAATAGAAAATTACTCCACTAAAAGGAAAAGTCCTGCATTAATAATTGTGCTTAAGTATTAGCAGTAAAATGTAGAAGTATCAAAAGTAAAAGTACTCGTTCTGAAGAACAGACTGTTACATTATTGATGTGTTAACCTGTAAGAAGTATTTTAATGTTGTTTTAATGTTGCTGCTCCATATACTGTTGGGTAGTTGAAATTTGAAACTCTAAAAATGTAACATTTTGTGAGCTTATCATATGTTTTGCATGTAAAACCTTATTCTGCAAAGTAACTAGTAGCTCCCTCCGTCAGTCAGATAAGTACAAAGTAGAAAAGAAATTAAGAAGTGTAAAGTCTTGCAAAATGGAAATACTCAAGTAAAGTGACAGTACCTCATTATTGTGCTTAAGTACAGTACTTGAATACATGTCCTTAGTTACTTTACACCTCTCCTTTCATCTCAAGATTCTGACTTCATTCTCAGAATTCTAAGGTTAATCTCAGAAGTCAAATAAAAGTTTCTCATGTGGCCCTGATCCTCTTCCGTACAAGTAAGTTATAAGGAATGCCAGTAATTATGTGCAACTATTTGGCCCACGTGTGCTTAGAGTCTATAACATCATCATCATCATCAATATCACAAGTAATCAACTTTTAGTTCTTTAAGACAATTAAAATATATATATATCCATATATGATGTCCTTCACAGTACCGCAAAAAAAAGAAAAAAGTAGTATGAACATGGTTTGTTTGGCCCATTCGCTAGAGGAATGTCAGAATTGTAAAAATCCTTAAATCCAGTATTCATTTACCACCCTCATTGCTCGCCCGCCCGCCCGCCTCTTGGCATGCTGGGTAATGTAGTTCACAGAGACTTGTGCTTGCCCAGCAGGCAGAGGCTGAAGCAGCAGTGCAGCAGGCCCTTCAGCCACAGACAGTGGGCCAGGAGCAGGCAGAGCAGGCCGACCCCGGCTGAGCAGTAGACGGCCAGCACCGTGCTCTCCTCCGGCAGGAAACACTTGGACAGAGCGTAGCTGCTGACCGAGACAGACACCTGGGAGGGAGAGAGGAGGGAGGAGAGAGAGAGGGAGGAATGGAAGGAGGGAGAGACAGAGGGGAGGAATTATGGGTGAGAGGTCATTTTGAGGACTCGTGACTCGACTTGGACTTGAGCACTGATTCAGAAGTTGGAGACAAGGACTCAGACTTGTGAATTGATAGAGACAGTTTTTTTGTCGGTTCATTTTTTGTAATAGGCCCTAATCATTTGGCATAAGATAATATGCTATATTAATACCATGACATTATTCAGGGCAGGCACGTGTATTCCACCTACATGTGGATTCACACTTATGACTCTGACTCAGGAAATGGGGACTCTTCTTTGGTGACCTGGACTCGGACTCGAACACTGGGGACTCGAGACTGGAGATATAGTGACTTGACTACAAGTACAACACTGGGACAAACACACATAACTGTCTCTATTCACTTTGTCCTCGTGTGTGTGAGCACATCTTGACAACCGTTGCTCTCATCTACTTCACACAGTCTTGGCAGATGTATTGCTGCGGAACCAAGGACGTGCGACGACTAATTAACTAATCGCTTGAACTAACGACTATTAATCAACTAAGAAAATCGTTGGTCGAGGGCAGTCCTAGATACATTTCAGGATCACCTGAAACTCAATACTTTTGACTTTCACTTGATAGTAAGTTCACCAGCTCAGTGGGCTTGTGGTCTGAGTGTCCGCCCTGAGACTGGGAGGTCGTGAGTTCGATCCCCGGCGGAGTCATACCAAAGACTATAAAAATGGGACCCATTTGCCTCCCTGCTTGGCCCTCAGCATCAAAGGGTTGGAATTGGGGGGTTAGATCACCATATGATTCCCGAGTGCGGCGCACGCTACCGCTCCCCCAGGGGATGTGTCAAATGCGGAGAACAAATTTCACACATTGTGTGACAATCAGTGGGACTTTACCTTTACCTTTAAGTTGAGTATCAGCATTAGACTATCCAAATAAAGTATGTCAAGTGTGACCTTTTATTTGTTTGTTGTTATTATGTTGCTTGTCAAATGCTACTCAAAAGATTGACATATTTTCTACATGTTCCTCTCCCCTCAACCTTCCCCTCACTTAGCTCCAACAGAGACACGCCTTTACTGTACTGCACTATTATAATGTTTAATGAAGAGATGACAGGACAGTTCACATACACACAAGATCAAATGAGACTTTAACAAAATAAAATGTAACCAGCAAAAGAACAACACATTTCCTTACAAGGATGAAGCTGGGGTTGTTGCGGTTCCTCCAGTTGAAGGACGGCACGCTGATTTCTGGGTACTTGTTGTCATGGAGAACCTCGCATCCGCTGTGGGTGTGGCCACTCAGAATGAGGCGGGGCTTAAACCACTGCAGCAGCTGCACGAGAAGAG
Organism: Poromitra crassiceps; assembly: GCF_964638095.1. Taxonomy (NCBI): domain Eukaryota; kingdom Metazoa; phylum Chordata; class Actinopteri; order Beryciformes; family Melamphaidae; genus Poromitra; species Poromitra crassiceps. The sequence goes on from NC_139639.1 coordinate 22,182,866, forward strand.
ACAGCGTTCAGATCTACCGAGGGAGCCGGTTGCTGCTCGCTTACATCATTACTTTTATCATCATCATCATCTGCTGTTTTTTGTGTGCATGGGACTAATTGTGACAGCAGCAGTATTTTATTGTCTTTTAATACAAAGCAGCTTCAGAAGCAGCTTCAGAATAGGGATGTTAATGATTCATCGACAAACGATTCATCGCCGTTAAGAATTTGATCAATCATACATAATGTTAACCGATTAATCGACTATGTGCTATTATTTGTGCTACCACAAGGGTGAAATTTTACTTCCACTGCTTATACCGGAAGAAGAAATGTCAAAATTTCAAAAGCTGTTTTTTAAATAATGATTAATTGATCGTTAACATGACCAATTAATCGATTAAGGAATGTATAAAAATTAGCATCCCTGCTTCAGAAGGAGACAGAAAACACACACACACACACACACACACACACACACACACACACACACACACACACACACACACACACACACACACACACAGTGGATGCAGTGTGAGGGAGGCTCACCCTCTGGGAGGCTTCTTTTGACAACACGTCATACTTCTCTCTGAACAGCAGATGTCGCTCTTCAGGCGCCGCAGCGTCTTGCCCCGTGCAGCCGGCATCACTCACTCGGTACAGAGGATAGTGCTGGGGGAACAGAGCAGCCAGTAAGGGGGGTGCTCCGGGCTGGGTTTGGGTTAGTAAAAGGGAATTTATCGTGCAGCCGTAAAAACTGTTTAAAAAAGTTAAAATGGGTAAAACACCAGACTCTTTTACCATTAGAGGGTTAGATATTAAACAAATAAAAAAGGGATAGAAGAAAGAATTCAGCCACTGGGGTCTGCATCAGACCAAGTCAAGTTAATTTATACAGCGCTCCATCACAAAGCAAGTCTGAAAGGAGAACAGAGAACAAACCCACCTGGGTCTAACTAAATCCACAATTCATCACAAAATAAAATGATGCAATACAGAATAAATAAGTGTGAATAACAGACAAGGGGACAAATGAGGAAAAAGACACAAGGGAGGGATTAGAAGACATCACAAGACACACATAACAGCATGTTAGAAAGACATGACAGGCCTACCTAACCTACCGAGCCCAGTCTGACTGGCAGCACCAGCCTGAGACACTCAGGGAAGACCAGGAAAAACTCCCAAGAAAAACCTTTTTGGGGGAAAGAAATGGAAGAAACCTTGGCCAAGTTCTCACACGCCGAAATATCATTCTTTTGATTTTTGCCACACCTGAACATTTGGACGAACAGTTATACATGACACAATAGAACAAAGACAGTGACATGTGAAGGTGACAAATGTAAACCATGCAGACATGTGAATCAAGTCATTTGGTCCAAGTCTCAAGCAAGTCCCAATCATTTTTTCTTGGGGAAGTCAAGTCAAGCCCTTAGTTGAGGCAAGTCACTTTCCAGTCAAGTCAGACCCCAAAACCCCCAACCAAATTTATCTAACCTGTTCAAAAAGTATGACAATGAATTGAATTTGTAATATATTTATTGATATTCAGGAAAATAAATGTAATCAAACAAATAACTTAATAAAAGCATATTTATTTCTTAATTTCTGAAATCATGACAGCCAGACTATAATGTAATTGACACTTTTAAAAGTCTTTATTTACAATAAAAAAAACTTCTAATGTGAACATTGACAACATTGAACTGTTTTTTATTTTTATTGGGTGACTGATGAATGACAGATATTTGTGTTCAGGATAACCCTGACTATAAACTAACCCAAAAGTCTAATGTACACACGACAGTCAGCATGATCAGATCATGCTTACTGTGCAAAAGCCTATCCCTCTTCTCAGGAGGAGGGGGGGGGGGGGGGGGGCAGGCCTTAGATGCACTCTAACCAGCCACACCTGGACTATATAAGAGGACACTGATTAGACCAGGCTCAGTTTGCCATCTACGCTGCTGGGGGAAGGCTGTTGGTTGGGCCTTTCCTGCCAAATCCCTTTGTCTGCAAATGTACAGATGCATAATTTAAAGTAAGTGTTAAGTTTGTTATAGTTAGTGTTATTTCCTTTGTATATTGATTGAGTATTTGATTTGAATTAGTTTTATTATATTAGTTTACAGTTGAATTTGTTTTCTCTTGTTTGTTCGAATACTTTGTTAATATCTTGTTTGTCTTTTAGGTTCAATCATCTGTCTGATGATTATCCATCCACAAAGGGATTTGCTTTGAATAAAAAACCCTTGGAATTGGTTCCTCTGAGTCCTCCTCATTCCACCATGATGTCCCACTTGCTGAGGCCATACCTGTAACTTCCACCTATACAGTTTTCTACATGGTCCTTCGAACCCGGATTAGCCTCAGCAAGTGGGAATGGCTCAGAGGAACCAGCAAGAGGAGGAACTAAGGAGGGGGACACGGACCAGAGGACCACCGTCATACCTCCAGGATTTTGACTATCAATATCAAGCCATCCAATCAGCCCCCCTGGACGAGGCCTTTCACCCCCCTCCCCCACTGCACTACCATGAACAAGTAGTGGGCTCCACTCCTGAACAGCATCCTGGCCAACCAGCACCAAGTGACAATGATACCAGAGACATTCTATTGCAGGTGGTCAGGAGGCTTGACAGGAGGCTTGAAGCTGTGGAGGGATACCTGGCCTCAGGCAGATCTAATGCCTCAAGCTATGGGGGAAGTGAGTATGATTCAGACAGGGATTTGGGCATGTTCACTCTACCTGGGAGCAAGTACACCCAAACCCGGCCCCAGAGTGCATGCCCACTGCACCCGCCCAACAAAGAGACACTAAGGCTTCCTATGAAAGCATATTCGGACCCTGCTATTCGGGCGGGCCTAAGTCCTACTCACCTCCACCAGCCGTTGTCTCAGCAGGTGGCCCAAGCGCCCCCCCCCCAGGCTGGCACCTCCTCTGCCTCAGGTGTTCCCTGCGCCTCCTCCGCTCCAGGTGCTTCCTGCGCCTCTTCCGCTCCAGGTGCTTCCTGTGCCTCCTCCGCTCCAGGTGCTCCCTGCACCTCCTCCGCTCCAGGTGCTCCCTGCACCTCCTCCTCTCCAGGTGCTCCCTGCACCTCCTCCTCTCCAGGTGCTCCCTGCACCTCCTCCTCTCCAGGTGCTCCCTGCACCTCCTCCTCTCCAGGTGCTCCCTGCACCTCCTCCGCTCCAGGGGCTCCCTGCACCTCCTCCTCTCCAGGTGCTCCCTGCACCTCCTCCTCTCCAGGTGCTCCCTGCACCTCCTCCGTCACAGGTGTTCCCTGCACCTCCTCCTCTCCAGGTGCTCCCTGCACCTCCTCCGCTCCAGGTGCTCCCTGCACCTCCTCCTCTCCAGGTGCTCCCTGCACCTCCTCCGTCACAGGTGTTCCCTGCACCTCCTCCTCTCCAGGTGCTCCCTGCACCTCCTCCGCTCCAGGTGTTCCCTGCACCTCCTCCGCTCCAGGTGTTCCCTGCACCTCCTCCGTCACAGGTGCTCCCTGCACCTCCTCCTCTCCAGGTGCTCCCTGCACCTCCTCCGCTCCAGGTGCTCCCTGCACCTCCTCCGCCTCAGGTGTTCCCTGCACCTCCTCTGCCTCAGGTGTTCCCTGCACCTCCTCTGCCTCAGGTGTTCCCTGCACCTCCTCTGCCTCAGGTGTTCCCTGCACCTCCTCTGCCTCAGGTGTTCCCTGCACCTCCTCTGCCTCAGGTGTTCCCTGCACCTCCTCTGCCTCAGGTGTTCCCTGCACCTCCTCCGCCTCAGGTGTTCCCTGCACCTCCTCCGCCTCAGGTGTTCCCTGCACCTCCTCCGCCTCAGGTGTTACCTGCACCTCCTCCACCTCAGGTGCTTCCTGCGCCTCCCCAGTTCCAGGTGGCCCCCGCACCACCTCCGCTCCAGGTGCCCCCCTTATTCCAGGTGCTCCCTGTGCCTCCGCCGCTCCAGGCGGGCCCTGTACCTATTCAATTCCAGTGGGCCCCGGCAACTGATCCTATGCAGGTAGGCCCAGCACCCCTAGGTTGGCCAGCCCAAGTAAGGCAACCCCAACAATATTATGACCACCAGGCTTACCAATATGGTAATTACCTTCCTCAGTTGGCCCCCTTACCTCCAGTGCATAACTCCCAACCATATGCAGGCCCCCCGCCCGGGTATAGGTCACGGGTAGAGGGACCCACCTTCCCTAGTCTTTATAAGGAAGACCCACATGACTATACCATGCTGAAGATGGCCCTTATTAATCTGCTACCTCCCTGGGAAACAGAAATTTATAAGTACCACATCCTATTAGACCACCTTAAGCTGCCCTCTGCTCGACATATTGCATTAGCATATGCCCATGACCCACAGCCTTACACTAGGTCCTTGGCTGCCTTAGACCAACAGTATGGACAGCCCCACCATCTGGCCACCAGGGAGATCACCAATATAATTAACCTCCCAAAAATTCAACCTGGTGACTCTAGAGCATTTCATACTTTTGCAGTGAGAGTCCAATCCCTAGTGGGGATGTTGCAGGCCATGGGGCAGAGTGCAGGGGCAGCAGAGCTGAACTGTCCCTCCCTACACCACCTTTTGAGTAAGTTGCCAGCGGATTCCGTAGGCAACTTTGTACGGTATGCCCGAGCAACCCTGCCAGGGGTCCACTACACCCTGGTGCACTTTGCAGCGTGGCTGCAGGGTGAGGCAATGATGTGTGTGCCAATCTGTGGCAGCACAGGTTAGGTACTTGAATACGGACAGCTCTATGCAGAGCAGGAAGTCAACTTCGAGGCCTGCCCCTACAACCGCCACGATACTGCATGGTACCGACTTCAACCCCCCTCCCTCAACTCGCCCGGTAAGAGAGGAGAGAAAACCCAAGCCCTGCTCATTCTGCAATTCACCTGGGCATCCAATAATCAAGTGCAAAGAGCTGAAGGATCACCCCACGGAGAAGGTGATGGCGTGGATTAAGAGGGAGAGGTTGTGCTGGAGGTGTGCAGGGCCACACATGGCTATTGACTGTAATCTCAGGAAGCCATGCCCCCACTGCAATGGGAAGCACCTTGGTATTCTCCACCATGTCAATCAGAGAGACCGACAGCAAGGTCCTGTACTTGAACCCCCAGTCCAATTCCCCCAAAGTCCTGCTAAAGGTGGTCAAAGTAATTCTATGCAACCAACACCGGTCACTGGAGACCTATGCCATTCTGGATGATGGCTCGCAGCGTACAATGCTCCTGCCAGCAGCCCGTAAACAGCTAGGGCTTAAAGGGCCTGCGGAACATCTAGCTGTACGCACAATCAGGCAGAAAACCGAAGCACTGAACGGAACTTCAGTCACTTTTGAAATATCACCTGCCCTCAATCCACAGGTAACCTTCCTTATCAAAGATGCATTCACCTCTGAGAAACTGTCCCTTGTAGAACAGAGCTATCCGGTAGATAAACTGAAAAAGCGATATCGCCACCTACAGGGCCTTCCCCTCCCCTCCTTCCAGAAGGTGCAGCCCCTTCTTCTCATAGGAGCAGACAATTCTCACTTAATAACTCCCACGAAACCAGTCTGCTTAGGTCCTCCAGGGGCACCAGCAGCCCTCCACACCCAGCTGGGTTGGACACTTCAAGGGCCCACCTCCCTCCAGGGACATTCAGAGGTAGCCCAAGCTCTCTTTATCTCCACTGGGTCTCCCAGTGCCGAACTCAGTCGCCATGTGGAGAGGCTCTGGCAAGTAGATGTTCTCCCATTTCAAAATGAGAAACTGATAACAAGGTCCAAGCTGGACGTGGAGGCCATGAAACTCCTGGAGGCCAAAACAACAAGAGTACAAATGGACGGAATTGGACGGTATGCTACACCTCTCCTTCGCCGGCGTGATGTCCCAACCCTACATGCACCTAAGGAGTCAGTGATGCCTCTCCTACGCCAGACTGAACGCCACCTAGGAAAGAAACCGGAGTTGGCTCAGACCTATGTAAAGGAGATCGAAAAGTTGGTGCAGGCGGGTTATGTTGCCAAACTAACTAGTGAGCAGATATCCGAGTCACTAGAGTCCTGGTACATCCCCCACCACATTGTGGAACACATTGGAAAATTCCGTATAGTCTTTAATTGTTCATTCCCCTACCAAGGCCAAATTTTGAATGACCAACGCTGCTGAGATTATTGTGGCGAGAGATGAAGCGAGAAGACCCTCCGGATGTATAAGAGTGGCAAGTCCTCCCATTTGGCACAACCTGCAGCCCCTGCTGTGCCCTCTATGCTGTACAAAGACATGCACAAGCCCACCAAGAGCCTGGTAATGTTGCAAATATAGTCCTCCAGTCCTTTTATGTAGATAATTGTTTGCATTCTCTACCTTGTCCTCTAGAGGCCAAGGAATTGGATTATCAAGCTGAGAGATACACTGTCCTCTGGAGGCTTTGACATCAGGCAGTGGGCCAGTAACATTCAATCTGTTGTAGACCATCTACCACCAGAGGCCCAAGCCGACAGTACAGAGAGATGGCTGGGTCAGGACCGAACAGAGCCTACAGAGGGCACTCTTGGACTGAGCTGGAATTTTGCATCAGACACGCTAGGCTACAAACATAGGCCAGTGGTGTATAATGCTTTAACAATGAGGAACGTATACAAAGTACTTGCCACTCAATATGACCCCCTGGGATATGTGACACCTTTTACCACCAGAGCTAAAGTCCTTCTCCAGCAGCTATGGATGGAGAAAAGAGAATGGGATGATCCCATACCCCCGGGCAAACTTCAGCAGGCATGGTTGGAGTGGGAGAGTGAACTGCCTGACCGGCCAAAGTCCAATACGCAAGATGGTATGAGTCCAATGCCCCTGGGCCCATAAAACAGAGACAATTGCATATATTTTGTGATGCTTCAGAAAGAGCTTATGGCTCTGTAGCTTATTTGAGGATGGAGGATGAAGAAGGAGGCACTCATGTTTCATTTGTTATGGCTCGATCCCGGGTAGCCCCCAAAAAACAGCTCACCATTCCCCGCCTTGAGTTGTCCGCAGCCCTGACAGGAGCCCAGCTGGCCCAGTTGTTTAAGAATGAGTTAACAACCTCTATCGACAAAACCGTGCTCTGGTCAGATTCTACTGTTGTTCTGACATGGTTACAGTCAGAGTCATGTAGATACCAAGTCTTTGTTGCCAACCGCATCACAGCGATCCTGGACCTAACCTCTCCTGACCAGTGGCGTTATGTTGATACATGTAACAACCCTGCTGATGACATTACAAGGGGTAAGAGAGTAATGGAACTGGCAGAACCTCACAGATGGAACAGAGGCCCGGCATTTCTGGGTCTGGCCCCCAAGCAATGGCCCATTCAGCCACCACCTATTAACAACCCACTTCCAGATTTGAAGAAACCCCTGTTCTGTGGCCTCACCCAAACAAATGAGCACCCAGATCTACCGGACCCGAGCCGGTTTGGTACCTGGCAAGATCTGGTTGAGGCAACATACCAACAGCTTCAGGATGCTATCAAACACTCCCCTGCTGGGACCCCTTCACCTGACCGGGCTACAGCTGAAATAATTCTGATCTCACAAGCCCAAACGGAAAGTTTCCCTGAGGATTTCCAGTCACTTAAATCTGGTAGGGAACTTCCCGCCCATAGTCGTCTCTTATCCCTTTCCCCACAGTTTGAGGCCAAACTAAATCTTATTAGAGTGGGAGGCAGACTTAGATTGGCTGAGGAACTTGAACCAGGGGCCATGCACCCCATCATTCTTGACCCCAAGCACCGAGTAACACTTCTGATAATAAAGGACTATGATGCACGGCTCCTTCACCCAGGCCCAGGGAGGGTCTTTGCAGAGATCAGACGTTTATACTGGATTCTTCGTGGCCGCCAGGCCATTAAGTGGCACCAATGGACTTGTATCGAATGCAGGAAATGGAGAGCTAAACCCATTGTTCCCAAAATGGCGGATTTGCCCCCTTCCCGAGTTCGCTTAACTCAGCCCCCATTCTGGTCAACAGGAATGGACTGTTTTGGCCCCTTACTCATAAAGTTGGGCCGCAAGACTGATAAGAGATGGGGCCTCCTGTTCAAATGCCTCACCACGTACTGTGTGCATATATAAATCCTTACCAGCCTGGACACAGATAGCTTCCTGATGGCCTTACAACGTTTCACAGCACGCCGAGGTCAACCCTTCGAGCTCCTATCGGATCGTGGGACGAACTTTAAGGGGGGGGCAAAGGAGCTCAGTAATGCTTTCACGGCTTTGAACCCAGAACTGAAGGAGCAGCTGGGAAGGAGGAGGATCAAGTTCAGGTTTAACCCCCCAAATGCTCCCCATTTTGGAGGAATGTGGGAGAGGGAGGTGAGATCTATTAAAACAGCATTACGTGTGGTGCTGGGGGCACAGACGGTTACAGAGGAAGTACTTAACACCGTGCTGATAGAAATCAAAGGCATCAATTCAAAACCACTTGGATATGTGTCATCAGACCTGGCTGACCCGGACCCTGTGACCCCAAATCTGCTCCTCATGGGGCGGCGGGACGCTTCACTCCCTCAGGCCGTGTATGCTGAGTCTGACCTCATGGGCCGTAGGCGATGGAAACACAGCCAGATCCTAACCGACCACTTCTGGACACGTTTCATCAAGGACTACCTACCCAGCCTCCAAACCCGCCGTAAATGGCAGAGGGACACCCCGGGTCTCGTAGCGTCTGATGTAGTTATGGTAATAGACCCACAGCTACCTAGAGGGCTCTGGCCGATCGGAAAAGTAGCTTGGCTCCTTCCGAGTGAGGATGGCCGCGTCCGTACAGTGGAGGTCACCATCAAAGGGAAACCATACATCAGACCCGTTGCAAGACTAGTGCCCCTCCCTCCAATGGCTGACACTGAAACCACTAACCCTGACTGAAGTTAGGATATTTGTCTGTGCAAAAGCCTATCCCTCTTCTCGGGAGGAGGGGGGGGGGGCCTTAGATGCACTCTAACCAGCCACACCTGGACTGTATAAGAGGACACTGATTAGACCAGGCTCAGTTTGCCATCTACGCTGCTGGGGGAAGGCTGTTGGTTGGGCCTTTCCTGCCAAATCCCTTTGTCTGCAAATGTACAGATGCATAATTTAAAGTAAGGGTTAAGTTTGTTATAGTTAGTGTTATTTCCTTTGTATATTGATTGAGTATTTGATTTGAATTAGTTTTATTATATTAGTTTACAGTTGAATTTGTTTTCTCTTGTTTGTTCGAATACTTTGTTAATATCTTGTTTGTCTTTTAGGTTCAATCATCTGTTCACACTTGTCTACATCTGTCGGATGATTATCCATCCACAAAGGGATTTGCTTTGAATAAAAAACCCTTGGAATTGGTTCCTCTGAGTCCTCCTCATTCCACCATGATGTCCCACTTGCTGAGGCCATACCTGTAACTTTCACCTATACAGTTTAACACACTTACTGTCGTGCCTAGTCACCCGTCAAAGGCCCATTCTGAGCCAGGGAAAAACCCAGTATTTAATATTTAAACTGAAAACAAAATGAACACAGTCATTAGAGCAGTGGTTCCCAAAGTGGGGGTCGGGACCCCCAAGGGGGGTCATGGGACACCACTGGGTGGGTCGCGAGATGATTTCCAGAATGTGTGAAATTGGCCTAAAGAATTATGTGAACTACAAAATGTGTGAAATACAATTTAAAATTTCTAAGTCCAAATTGAGTCTCAAGTCAATTATTTTCCGTCAAGTCAAGCTGCAAGTAATCAAAACAGTCACTGGAGTGGACTTGAGTTCAAGTCACAATGGCTCGAGTCCACATCTCTGAAACGTCTACCTGTAACATGATGGGCGGAGTGGCAGGATGGAGCTGCAAGCCGTCACAGCTGTCCATCACAGCACTGGTGGCCTGTACGTTCTGCAGGAACAGCATGACATCATCAGCTATGAGTCAAAACATCAGGCAACATTTTGATGTCATGTCCCTCTCCTCCCCTCGCTCTGCTTTGGGAGCCTAGCCACTGTTTACAGGTGAAAACGTCCATAGATAAATGTCTATGGAGAAAATGAATGGGGAACTCACTTCTGGGGCAAGAAATGTCATGTGACTGTTCAGCTCTATGTTCAGTCCCCACCTCTGCCACCTTTGCCAATCTTTTCTTCACTTGACTTTAAGCCTTTCAGAACCTCTTGAGTGCTAGTGGAGTCTGTCTGAGGTCCTGAGGTGTGACCGCATGAAACGACTCTGACCTGAAGAGAACAGTTGAGCTCTCTGGAGAGTTTGATCAGCTCCTTCTCCACCGACTGGCAGATCGGACAGCCATCACCGTGAAGAGCCACACTGTTGACTAGCAGAAAGCTGAGGAGAGAGAGGCTCACCATCACACACACTGCAGCTGTAAGGCTGGAGATACAGTACACCCCGAATATCACACCATGATGCTTTTCTCATCTTTGATGGTGTAACCAAACTTGCTGGTTTGAATATGAATCACACTATGATGTAACAAAATTTGCATTGTGCAGCTTTCATGCAAAATGGTTTAATCTCTTCCAAATTATTGCACAAATTTGTTGTAATACTGCTGCAGTGTGCAATTTATTGAATAAAAAGGGGCATCAACATGTTGACAGAGACAATGTTCAAATGCATGGATTTTTTCCCAATCAGGGTTATTAAAGTTTTGGATTTTTTTGGTATAGTTTCATTTCAATATCAATTTCATTTCAGTCTGTTTCCACTGTGGGTTTCTTAGTTTTCGTTTCCAGAGTACATTGTAAATGAGCAAATTTTTTAGCAAATATTTTCTATACCAATCCTATATCATACTTCTACTTTTACTTAGAGAATGAAAATATCGGCAAAATAAAAGAAATACGTTCTAGTACTCTTTCTTGGGGGGGTGGGGCACAACAACTTGTCAACATATTTCAAAGTACAGGATCCGTGGAACAGTTTGGTGTGTGTTGCCTTGCCTTGCTCAGAGGCACTGTGGTGCATGCACACACACACACACACACACACACACACTGCGGGGATTAAACCTCTAACCGTCCAGCCTGTTGACTTATCAGGTTCGTTTGAAAGTCATGTGACCATGACTCACTTGATCCCCTTTTTGGTGACGATCCTGGTGGAAGAGGCATTAAAGACTTTATCAAAGCGCTGCAGCTTGGACCAGTCCATCCTGCAGAGAGAGAGAGAGTGAGAGATGGAGAGAGGGAGGGAAGGAGAGAGGGGGGAGGGAAAGAAAGAGAGAGGGGGCATAGAGAGGCACTGTTCATCACTCACTTGTGTTGATAACCTGCTGTGCTGTCTGCTTGTGTGTGTGAGTGCTCCAGCCGTATATCATTGCACTATTACATAAGAGGAGTGCCATTTAAGTTTCTATACTGCAAGTGTTAATGCCACTGCATGTCTCCATAATCCTAAATATCCTCTCCATGAAATCACAGGCAAGATAACGACAATATAGAATAGTGTGTGTCTGTGTAATGAGGCCCACTGTTGTGGAGCGGACTGCTTCTTCCCCTGAGGAGATGTCACATATAGCTCACTGAAATTCACTATAATTGCCCCATAATAGAAAAATAATTTCCCTCAAACGCAATGTGGTGGTGTTTTGTGACATTTTTCAAGACACCGATAACTTGCTTGCCTCCTTGGTATCAAACTTTTTCAAGGCAAAGTCCCACAGAGACACAAATTATACATTTCTTTGTCCCTGTTTATTTACTGTATTTCTGTTCTCTGTATTACTGTTTTATTATTGTACTGCCCAAACTCACCAATAGCGAGCACACTCAATCCAAACTATAAACTTGGGTTCAGAGCCTAAATGAACTAGTAGAAAAGAGAATAGGCCAGGCCAGCACACTAAAGTTTAATAGGCATCTGGGACAGATGGCAGCACGGACGTGTTTCAGCAAAAAGCCTTCACCTTGTAACATAACAGTTTTGAGAGGCACCTTGATAGAGAATGGAATTTTAACCACTCTTCATTCGCTAAATGTATATATAACAGCTGATATAGCCTAAACCAAATGAATCGAAACCAGGAGTCCAGGAAGATGTCTTAATGAAAGTATATTTATTACCATAACATTCTCTGTCAATATGTATTGTCAGGGGGCTGAATCTCAATGTACACATTCTGATACGTTATACAGAGTCAAATATTCAGCCGCGATTTACAGTTGATTGATTACTTATACTGTAAGGCAGGACAGAGGAGGAAAAGGCAGAGAGGAGGGGGGGGGGGTAAATGTGTGTGCGTCGTGGAGTCTAACAGAGAGTTATCAGTTGTTATTGGAACACGACGCACTGACCTAGGTTTCAGCAAAAGGAGAGAAGTCCTCAATGCCACGGGTGAATCTATATGTGTCAGATGTCATGTCATGTTAACTTATTGTAGCATAATTATGCGTATGCAATTATTAGCTTATTGAATACGAAATGGCATGGAACTTATATTTTTCTCCAACACACCTAAGGAATAAAGTTTACTTACTTATATCTGAGAAGGGTTTTGTGGTATGACCTTATACATAATGCTGTAACTGGAGTGAAACCAGGTATCTCTGTACCTAATATACAAATAGTTATGGAATTCTGGACAAAATCATATCTAACAAAAAAACTGCCTATTCTCCAATGTCCGAAAGACAAAATCTCATCAAATGGGGGTCATGTGGACTAAATTAGGCGTCCTCCCTAATATGAAAAGGTTTAGAATCACTGATCTACAGACAAAGTTCAAGTTCAAAAGGTGGCAACTTATGCAAATGGGTCTGTAAGGTAAAGCGTATAGCCTTACTCATAATGGAAACCGATGTCATGGTTCCCAACCAGCACGACCAGTTCTGTGTCGGTGGAATGCCGGAACATCCTGTGGAAGCGGCGCACGTCATCCTCCCAGTCCTGCAGGAACAACAGCACACGCCTATGGCTTTAGTTTTCAATCATGTCTTGTTGAAAACTCCCCTAGGTGCCCCATTAGAGTTAATGCGCTCCCTATGGGTCACCAAGCAGCTCCCATTGGTGTCTGACTTTGTCTTGATTTACATTCCTTATTCCTCTTTGCACCTGCAGGGGACCAAACTCACATAGGAGACCTTTAATTACATATTTAAAGACATCCGCCTCTAACAGATTGGCCTCATGTTTTTCATAGTGATCTGTGTCTAAAATGAAGACAACATGCTGCCATTTTGTATATTTCTCTCTCAGCATATGTCAAGGGCAAATCCAAGGGCTTGGATTCTGACTCAATCAGAACAGCTACAGTATAGCTACAAATAATAACAGATCATGCCACCTGGTGCAGTAAATGAATGGAAGAAGACGGTGTGAACCCCTTGTTTCATGTTGGCACTGGCAGCAGTCCCTGTGAGAAATTTACAAAACAAAAGATGATGTACCATGGTGGGCCAACACGAGTCTGGTTGAAACATGCATCCTCTGGAGCATGGATGGCACATAATATGACTGAACCATGCTGTGAACTGCACAGATTTCATAAACAACACCAGTGTGGATTTAGCCTACCTGTGATAGGGGAGAGAGATAGAGGAGAGAGGGAGACAGACAGGGAGCAAGGAGAGGGGGAAGAGGGGGAGAGAGGGAGACAGACAGGGAGAGAGAAGAGAGGCGATAGAGAGAAGAGTGGGAGAGGGAGAGAAAGCCATGCGGGGCGAATTAAGGAGCTCTGTGCATACCTTCTGCGAGCTCCACTTGCCTTCGTCGAAGATGTCCCCGAGAATAAATACGATTTCGGGCCTGAGCAGCCAGAGCGCGGTCTGGAAAGCCCTCTCCATCTGCCATTCCCTGTGCGTTTGGACATTTGGACACATGTCGGTCACTCGGTGTTATTGTTGTTTACCGATCACGTGCGCAGAGCTGGGGGGGGGGGGGGGGGTGACCACATGCAGGGTCCGATGGGGGATGGGAGCTTGGAGGGATTTCATATTCGAAATGATAAATGAATGAGAAAAAATGAATGAGAGCCGAAAATAGCCCACCTTCTCAGCTTGTCAAACCAGTGTCCCCCGACGGCTCCCAGGAGGTGAGTGTCAGACAGCACCATTGCGCGGAGAGTCGGGTCCATCGGCCGGCCGTCGATGCCCTCTCCCCCGGCCCGCACATGACTGAGCTTCGGCCAGGCGCACTTCAGGATGGTCGGAAAATAAATGATGTACTCGCAGAAGAAGAAGACGCCGCCGACCACGAAAATCAGCAGGACCCCGGCCATCCATCTGGCGCTAATCCTCGGCATTTCTTTGTTATTTGGCGCTTTGGATGCCCTGAACTGGCGCACTGTTGATGGAGCATCTTATCCCCTCTTCCAAACCTCTGTGTTTAGGTTTCCAGCCTGATGATGCTCATGGCAAGTTGTTCAGCAAGTTGCACCTGATGCAGTCACGTCTGACGTATCTGGTCTGGATAATGGGTGGGAAGTAGTCTACCCTCCTGCCCTGTGCCTCTTCTGCCTGTGGTCACCGGTCAGAGAGCATGAGCCGCGCAAGCCAGTGTCACTAAAATCGCAATCAGAGCGCCTCTCTGCTCCTCTAAAGCCAGACAGAATTAAATAACTCTTCTGGTCCCAGTTTTCAAAATAAAACCAATTGATCTGTTTATTGATCTTCTGATCAGATGTAGGCTATTGGCAGTGTTTGGGGTAACTCATTACAAAAATAACATATTACCTGTATTATATTACTTTTAGCAGTAACTCAGTAATATAACTTATTACTTATAGGATTTCAGTAATATTATACCAGTTACTTTGTCAAGTAACTCAAGTAGAATTTAGTTAAAAAAAAAATCAAAGGACATATTTAAATAAAGATAGAATCATTTCCTAATCAAACTGTCTGTTTTTATGCAAATAACCACTACAGATGACAATAACAAAGGAAAAGAATAACATTTCGAATTTTGGATTGTTTCAACTGACTTCAATGCGGTTGATATTTTTCAGGATGGTTCCAGGGCAGCGATGTCCTTCTGTGGTTGTTTTGGTGAAAGTAATGCAAAAGTGGTGTAATAAGTAACAAGTTACTATACACAGACGGTAATATTGTAAAGTAACATTACTTTCAAATGAAAGTAACTAGTAATATGTAGTATATTACATTTTGAAAGTAACTAGCCCAACACTGGCTATTGGTCAAGTAGGCTAAGCAAAGTTCTCTCATGGAATTCAACTCGGTGGTTAGGTCACATTTAAAATTAAAGAAATAAACGAATTATAGACAGAATCTGCCTGTCTAAGCCAATTTATTAGACCTGCAGTTTTGAGGTAGTAGGTCTAGGCGATTAAAAAAATATATTATAGTAGGCAGTAATAGGTAGACCTACATAGAAATGAATGAGATTTAAGAAATAGCTATAGGTCTCTTATTCAGTTTGATAGGGTATTGGAACCTGACTGAAATAATTTGACTTGACACAATCCATTTAATCTAGGCTGGCTATCAATTTGATAGTTTCACGATAATCTAATACTTTCATTGAGTAGGCTATGATAGGCAACGTGATTTTAGGCTACTCTGTCCACCCCAGCACATGATCCCACCCACCTCCCAAAAAAGTAGAAGATTCTAGCTACTCTTTTATTTTGATGGGAAACTCACATATCATCCGCTATTTTTCTCGCGGACTGTGGTAGGCTTGACGCAGCTTCTCTATTCGTTTAATTTGAGGCATTCATCAGATTAGTGGTTGCGGCGGTGTGTGTGTGTGTGTGTGTGTGTGTGTGTGTGTGTGTGTGTGTGTGTGTGTGTGTGTGTGTGTGTGTGTGTGTGTGTGTGTGTGTGTGTGTGTGTGTGTGTGTGTGTGTGTGTGTGTGCGAGAGAGAGAGAGGCGGGAGGTGGGGGGATTCGAGGGATTATCAGTAGCCTACTAATCCCTACCTACATAAAAAGGCTTTAATAGCCTTTTTTCATCAATATTATCAATAACGTAGGCTACGCCTAAGGAGTCTGTAGTAGATGGCAACTAGCCTATATAGCCTAACAATAAATGTCTCTTCTGATCTGTCACAGTCAGAAATAATGGCATCTGTGTGTGTGTGTGTGTGTGTGTGTGTGTGTGTGTGTGTGTGCGTGCGTGCGTGCGTGCGTGCGTGTGTGTGTGTGTGTGTGTGTGTGAGTGAGTAGGCTACAGCAGCAGATTCCTCTGCCAGAGATGGGCAAAAATACACCAAAAAGTATTTTGATACAAATCACAAATAGCCTACTTGCTCAAACATTTATCAGCTATACAAAATACTGGTCGGAGAAATGTAGGCTAATTAATTACAAATGCGTTTTTACATTCTACATTCTAAGACTGAGAAAGAGCCCCAATATTAGTAGCCTATTAAATCATTTTGAGCCATTTTTTTAAAGAAAAAAAGTCCTAATTCTCTGATTCCAGCTTTAAATGTGAAATTTTCTGGTTTCTTTAGCGCTCTGATGGTAAATCCTCTCTTTAGTCCTCTGTAAGACAGTATTCTCCTTTGTGTACCCCCTAACACACTGCAGTCCTTCCATTTCAGTTTTAGATGTTTTTCAACACAACTATCTCTCAGTTCAGCTGTTAATCGCCTTCTGTGAGGTCTTTTGATTTATCGGCAGCATTTCTACATAAATGTATGTTAACCTCAAGTTTGGGAACTTTGACCATGTTTAGCATATCTGACATCATAACAGTATAATAACTATAATCCAGAAAAAGCATAGTAGGTCCGCTTTAAACAACTTCACATCCACCATGTCAGTTCTCACAGTCTTTATTTAACATGCTGCGCACATAAATACAACAACCAAAGCGATAACTCCTCCAACTTTGATTTTAGGAGGCAACATTATTTATTGCACCACAAAAGGTTTTCAGGAACCATGGCAGTTAACTAATGAAATAATGTCTTGCCTGCCACAAACCATCATCATGTTTGTAAATTGAGCAGGGGAATCATTATGAAATTCGTATAGATAGCTGGATCAGTCATTCCCCCCCCCCTGCACTATTGTCATTGCTTCTACTTGTGTCATTGTATGGACATGTCTACTCCCTGACCATGTGTACCTTATTAAATGTCATGTGCCCAGCCAGAGTGACAATGTGCTTTGTGAAACTTCCTATGTGCTTTATGACCTCTCAATAACCCCAATGTCAGCAATTACTTTGCCCATACTCTATATTGTTTGTGTACTGCATGCATGCCCAAACTCCGGCCTGGGGGCCAATTGCAGCCCGCGGCAGACCGACGGCTTGTCTCTCAAAATTTACTATATGTGGCCCTCCACATCTTAGTTAATCAAACAAGTTCACTTTGCATTGCAGAGTAGATAAACAGTTTCATTTGCAGAGAGGACTTCTGCTTCACATGGTTATGAGGGTAAGCCAAGCCAATCAGAGGCAGAGTAAAAAAAAAAGTGACACATTGCATTTTTTTTAATTCCAGTTTAACAATGGGAATATAAATGTATCAATTTGAGCATAAAATGACATAAAATAAACTATGTATTTATTTTAAAATACACAAATTCAAGCTCTGAAAGTATCTTGTTACAAATTACATCTTATTTTTTTCTGTCCAGTAAAATACAAGTGACAAAATACACAAGTATTTAATTAAAATATCACCCATTTCTGCTCAGTTTGAATGCAAAATGTGAGAGCTGGAAAGGAGCCAGAACATGAGACAAATCTAATACCAGCTAGGCTGCTTATGTTGACTGTGCTTGTTTGGAATCTGAGTTTTGTTTGGAAGGACCGGTGCCTTCTGCCTCACACCTTCTCAGAAACTCATCCAACAACATTGCTCAGTTATCAATGATAACAATGAATGATATGTAGAGTTACGTGCCGAGCCAGTTATACTGTAGACTACCTCCGCAGTGAACACCTCCTGAATGAGCTTATCCATGCTGCTGTTGAACTGTTTTCCCCTTTCTTTAATGCAAAATGCACAATTGTTATGGGATTTTTAGCTAAGCTGCCCCACTAACTGTGTTTTTCTAGAAGTGACTATGAGCATCATAAACAGAAACCAATTTGTAGGTTAAATTGATGTCTCTGATTCAGAAACGAGTCATTTGTCCAGGAGTGCTTTTGTTCAATGCTGTTTGGGGCTCAGATATGATTTACTGGTATGGACAAGCCTGTTTTTTTCACAATATGGATTTGCAATGTCTGGACTGGTGCAACTTTTTAACAGATACGGTCTCCCAGGGGTCTGGACCTGTGTGTTCCCATAAATTAGGGGAAAATGAATGCCTTCATTACAGGTGAAAACTCTAGGCAGACATCAAAATGAAGCCGATCCCTAAGCCTTTCTTTGGTTTTATTGGCCTTCTACGTTACAACAGGATCCCCAAATGCACAGCTCTTCTCAATAGCCAGGTTGTACCAATTGCCTTTTCCTCCCTTATAGGCACTGGTGACTATTCTCGCCCATCCATGTTCTCCCTGCAAACAAAAAGAGATACTATTTATTATGCATATAAGATAAGCAATTTCTGTAAAAGAAATCATAAAAGCAGTTGTCTGTGTGAACAGGACCTGAACTAAACGGATGACAGACAGTGAATGCATGACTTAGAAAGCATAAAGCTATAAAAAGAGTTATGCCAGACTGAGGCAAAGAACGGCTGTCTGGGTATGGTGTGTGCAAGGCTGCATTCAGAGACAGACACCCACCCAAAACTCTCCCCAGGAGTTCCTGACGATCCAGTACTCGGTCCCGTCCTCCGCCTCGCCCCAGCCGGCCACCGATATGATGTGGTTCATCAAAGAGAGGGGGTGAAACTCTGCAAAGATCCCTCCAGAATACGCCTCCAGGCCAGCTGTGGCCATCACCCCGCAACTGGAACACAGAGCAGGACCTCTCAAGTCTTCTTACTGGCTGTGTTTAACACATTACTGTACCGTGGTGTTTGACGTTTTCAAGGATCTTTGAAACGGCACTTAAAATCATCACAGATTAAATCAGCCTCAAGAATATGATACAAGGAATCTGCAGGTTTCAGTGAGCCAAATTTAAGACTTTTTTTTTAATGCAACCTGGTATGTAAAGACTAGCCGTCACAGGCTATATGCCTGTAGCGTAAGTTTCTTCATGACTGATCGTACATCTCGTGGAGGCTGGGTTTACCCAGGATAGGTAAAGACAAATTTAAAACCAAAATAAAAACACAAAGCTGTCAAAACCAGCAGACTTTCTTATTTTCTTTGTACTTGGCCAATTCCTGTCCTAGCTAGTCATTGCTTCACCCCCCTCTGCTGATCTGGGGAGAGTTGTAGACTTATTTCACTACTGCTCTGGTTTTCAAACGAGGTTTGGTTGAAATCTGCAAAACTGCAAACATATACAATTCCCTCAAAAAGATGATACAGCAACCAGTGTTGGGGGTAACTCATTACAAAAGTAACATATTACATGTAATATATTACTTTTAGCAGTAACTCAGTAATATAACTTATTACTTATAGGATTTCAGTAATATTATACCAGTTACTTTGTCAAGTAACTCAAGTTACAAATTGAGTTACATTTGATTAAATCAAAGCACATATTTAAAAAGATACAATCATTTCCTAATCAAACTGTGTGTTTTTATGCAAATAACCACTATAGATGACAATAACAAAGGAAAAGAATATCATTTAGAATTTTGGATTGTTTACACTGATTTCAAGGCGGTTGAAATAATTTTTCGGGATGGTTCCGGGGCGGCAATGTCATTCTGCTGCTGCTGCTGTTGTTGGTGGTGAAAGTAATGCAAAGGTAGTGTAATAAGTAAGGAGTTACTCTACACAGAAAGTAATATTGTAAAGTAATTTATTACTTTCAAATGACAGTAACTAGTAATATGTAGTATATTACATTTTGAAAGTAACTTGCCCAACACTGACAGCAACTGCTGTGTTATTTGAGACAAACTGGAACAAGCAATAACATTTGGCTCAGTTTTCCCCGTGCAGACTAAAACAAAATTGCCCTCCCTAGGCAGTTTCTGAGCTGCTGGTGAAAGTTGGGTTAGGACAGCTGGTGAGCTCTATCACAGTGGGCTGTAGCCTACTACTTATACTATAGCCTACCCCATATCAATCAAGGATGTGTCCGTGAAGATGTGGAGTTGTTTGAGTTGTGGATGTGTGGGTCGACATAGGCTACTGTAGATGTTAGTTTGTCACAGACAGAATAACGGTGATTTGGGGATGGAGAGGAAAGTGGATGGGGGCCCAGAGTCATCTCCTCAGCATAGGTCCCCTAATTAAGACATAGGGATATTGTGTGTCCCACCTGATCAAGTAGGTAGTCTATATTCTAAATACCCCAAAAGAGCCTGCAGAACCCCTCCACTACACACAACTGCCATAGAGCACCGCAGGAATGAGTCCGGAAGTAGCATGTTGGAGCTTACGGGGGAAAGGGAATGGGGTTATAGAATAGGTATTTCACTTAGCACAGTGGTTCTCAAACTTCTTCACACCAAGGACCCCTAAACTGGTACAAATTAGACCACTGGCTCCCATTTGATAAGATTTTGTCCCAGGGTCTCCCATCTGATATGATTTTTGCTATTAGATGTTTTATTACAGAAAGTATATGAAACCATGACTAAAATAGTCATTAGTTACATTCTGTCGTTGTGTGATTATTCCCCTTTTTGCTGGGGACCCTCTGGAACCCCCTCAAGGACCCCTAGGGGTCACCGGACCCCACTTTGAGAGCCACTGGACCCACTTTAAGAACACATGCTTCCTCCAATACATCTGCAGTCACCAGCCGCATCTTTTCACCTGACAGAGAGGAGTTTCACCAGCAGGATGTAGTGTGTGGGAGGATCACGCTATTCCCCCAAGTTCCCCTCCCCCCGAACAGGCACCGCAAGCGACCAGAGGAGGCGCTAGTGCAGCGACCAGGACACGCACTTCCCACCCGCAGACACGGCCAATTGTGCCTGTATGGACACCCGACCAAGCCGGAGGTAACACGTGGGGCTCGAACCTACAACCCTCGTTTTGGTAGGCAGGGAATCCACCGCTGCACTATACCGGATGCTCCCAACAGACTATTTCTGAACGAACATAGCTAATGAAAGTTCACAAGCTCTAAATGTGAAGAATAAGAAAAGGACAGTGAGGAATTAACTGTTGACGGACATGAAGTCCAAAGCAGACAGGATTAATATTGTGTACCCTCTTCTGTGTTACTCTTGAGAGTGGAAACATAGCACAAAGAAATCTAATACATGGTGAAAAACAGAAAACCTCTTGTGACTGATTATTTAAGACATTTTAAGACATTTTACTTCCTACACTACAGCCTTAAATTGGGATGATTTGGGACTTTATCAGGCTTTTTAAAGACCAGCAGAGGCGCTGAATGGAGTAAGATTACATTCAGTGCCGTTGAAGTTTCCTCTGAGGTTTGAAAAAGGCTTAAATAAAGGTTTCCCTGTGATGAAGACTTTTCTTTCTGGCACTCTGTGAAATGTTGTGGCTTTAGAGAGTGTTTGGGCAAATCTGCTCTTCACTCACTCGCTGGATAGAGAATTAAAAAAGGATGAGAGAAAGGTGACTGACACTACCTGATAGGCCCGTTGGTGTAAATCTCGGCTTTCATCCGGTCCCTTCCTGAAACTTCTCCATAGTCACCCACTTTCCATAGTGTGTAGTTCTGCACAACAGCGCAGGAATCAAAGAAGGAGCAGGTGCCACACTGGTTGAACAGCTCACACTCTGCAGACCAGTAAAGACACATATTTGTTTGTTTGTTGGTTATTTATCATATTTAATATGAGTAAAATCACCATGAAATGATAAATTACCTTTTCACCTTGTTTGCCAATTCGGCCACCTCATAACCTACACCTGTTTATAATAAACGCCTCCAAAAATAACATTTTTTTTTTCTTTTCTTTTTTATATATATCAAATTCCCATCACTTACTTTGTGTGTTTGTGTATTTTTAATGGTTATTTCATAGTGTATCAGTAGATGTACATAAACATTTCAACCAATGAATCATACATCACAAAAATCTGCAACTTCACAACTTTCAAAGTGACGTGATCAAGATTATGCACAAAACATTTTTTAACTTTTTGAACAGTCCATCTCTGGCTGTTATGATCCCTGTTTCAAAAGGAAATATGTCGAAATACATGAGCAAGTCACAATCGAAGTGCTGTTTCCTCAAGGCTACGAGTGTGTATAGACTGTTTTCACACATTTTTGTGTGTGCTGGGGAACAGTTTGGAACCTAGCTTATGTCCTGGCAATGTACTAGCAAACACTGCAACAGCAAGTAAGCTGGGGGATATTTAGAATGTTTATGTTGTCGAGTTGAACCTGTCTATAAAGTATCAAAAGATTAAGTAATATTTAGAATGTTTATGTTGTCGAGTTGAACCTGTCTATAAAGTATCAAAAGATTAAGTAAATCTCCACATAAAATCACAATAGAGGATGAGTTTTGTTGCATAAGGAAGGACTATTGAAAAAAGATCTAGATGATTTTAGGAAACTCAAGTCTTTAGTTGACAAAATGACATTTCTGGAGACTTGATCCTCTACATTTTCATCTGTCGCACTTTGGAATACAACTCAACAGAGCAGAGGACACTGTGACCAGAATAAAAACACAATAACAATCCCATTAAATGAGGAGGATGTAAGTGGTTTACTTTGGTTTTTGGCCTGGTAGTTGTTGCAGGTCTCGTCAGGAATGCCTCTCTGGTGAGCGTAGGCGTAGACTCTCAGGTGATCTCCTCCGAAACAGGACCCCGCCCCGCCGCAGTCAATGACGTTCTGGACTGACAGGTAGGCCGACGGCCACGCCCCGCCACGCTTAACGTTGATGCGGTCTTGGACAAAAGCATCAGGTAACAATAATGTTATTATACTGGTATAGGCACAGACAGGTAACAATGTTATTATACTGGTATAGGCAGAGACAGGTAACAATAATGTTATTATACTGATATAGGCACAGACAGGTAACAATAATGTTATTATACTGGTGTAGGCACAGACAGGTAACAATAATGTTATACTGGTATAGGCACAGACAGGTAACAATAATGTTATACTGGTATAGGCACAGACAGGTAACAATAATGTTATTATACTGGTATAGGCACAGACAGGTAACAATAATGTTATACTGGTATAGGCACAGACAGGTAACAATGTTATTATACTGGTATAGGCAGAGACAGGTAACAATAATGTTATTATACTGATATAGGCACAGACAGGTAACAATAATGTTATTATACTGGTGTAGGCACAGACAGGTAACAATAATGTTATACTGGTATAGGCACAGACAGGTAACAATAATGTTATACTGGTATAGGCACAGACAGGTAACAATAATGTTATTATACTGGTATAGGCACAGACAGGTAACAATAATGTTATACTGGTATAGGCACAGACAGGTAACAATAATGTTATACTGGTATAGGCACAGACAGGTAACAATAATGTTATTATACTGGTATAGGCAGAGACAGTGTGGGACATGAACATCCCAGCTGTGTTAAATAAAGCAGTTCTCTTAACACTGTTGTTGTTTATTATTCTAAGAGGACATGCAGCACACTGGTGAAACAAACACAAGACCTATAATTACATATTTAAGACATTTTAATACTTTTTAAGGCCTTCCATTTGGATAATATACCTTTTCAGACTAGATGGCACCAAGCCATTAAGGGGCATCCCAGCCAAATATGTACAGTACGTCCCACAAATGTATGCTTATTCATCGTTTAGCATTCATATACAGTATTTAGATTTTTTTTAATTATTTCCTTAAAATGTATACTTTTTTTAGATTCCATCTTTGTTTTCTGTACAGTTCAACTCACTATAACAGGCTTCTGGTATCTTATACCAGTGGTTCCCAACCTTTTATGTCATATGTACCCCTTAAGCTGTTTTTCCATGCCAATAGTACCCCCTCACTCATGCGTGTTGATGATTCTCCTAAATTTGTTGTTTAACTTTTAGTTGAAATGCAGACAAACAAGTAAATCCATACAAAATATTTGTTTCACTGAACTGCTGGTGTTTGGGCTTGGCCTTTTTTTCCCTTTTGTCACCAGGCCCCCCAAACCTGTTTCTGGAGCGACAGCAACTGAATGTTTTTGAACCATTTATCAGCATAGCAGTTGACACTTGCCAGGGGGAATAGTTAAAGCGCGGACGTACCATTTTAATATTGGGCTTATGAAATGACTTGGAATGCCATATATATATTTAAATCATTTTGGAAGTAAATTGTAATCTCAAATCTTTCCAAGTACCCCCTGCAAGCTGCTCAAGTACCCCTAGGGGTACACGTACCCCTGGTTGGGAATCATTGTCTTATACTAAGATTTTGACAACCACCATCTCTCGCTCTCCCACTCCCCGTTTCTGTAGATAAACATATCTAAATGTATCTATCTATCTATCATCCCTCCCCTCATCCCTCTGTCTCCATAGTAACCTGCCAATGCGCTGGTGGCTCCCATGGCCCAGCAGGATCCACAGTACTGGGGGATGTGTTGGTTCCGTGTGACGCTCACATAGTTCTTCCCATCGATGTTCCTCCAGTCCCAGGACAGAGGAAGGTCCGACACGTTCACATATTCGTGAGGCCTGGGATACGTCCTTAGGAGAATATAGAGGAAAAAGATAAATCATTACGGCTACTTTGAGGTAAAAACATCAGCCAAATCGTCCCTTAGGAGAAGGAACTTTTTCTTTTTTACCTTTATTTATTGAGATCAATGCTCTCTTTTTCAGGAGCGCCCTGTTCACATTCACACACACTTTCATACCTGGAACGTCAAGCTGAACAGTACAACCACAGTCTGATGTGCTGGCCACTGATCAGCTCCACTGGAACGATTGGGGTTAAGGGCCTTGCTCAAGGGCACCTCAGTGGTGGTAATGAGGGAGGGGCAAGCATTGCCTTTTCACTTTCCACACCCAGATTTTTCCTGCCAGTCCCGGGGATTGAACCGATGATCACAAGCTCGCTTCTCTAACCGTTGGGCCACTACTGCCACTATAGTAATCCTATGACAAATGGAGCTGCATACAAATATTACAGGGTTGAGTTTCCATAGGAATATTACAGTAGACTCATACATATATGTAATTTCGATTACATTAGATATAGATATAAATAAAATAAGGTTACTATAAAGTCAAGTAGAACAACCTGTCGATAGGAATATTACAATGTTATGTTATCTTATAGCGAGGGCTTCTAGCCAAAGTGGTGTAAGTGCGTTGAAGTTACTGTTCAACTTTCACCAAAGCCTTTAAAATTGTAGGCTACATGGATATATCAAATACAATGGAACATATCAAATTGATTGATACCCCCCCCCCCCCCCACACACACACACACACACACACAAACAACACAAACAACATACATAAGAAGCCGGCAGGCAGTTAGTAAGACTAGCCTACATGTCAATGTCAGTGGTTTAAATGTTGTTGGTCACTTTGTAGAGTTAAGGATAATTGGCACTTGGGATTAAGGACTTTTTAGTTGCCAGAGGGACTCAAACTGGCTGAATGAAGGATGGGAGCTATCTGCCAGGATACTCCTTGTCTTCTTCCTTTTTTTCTCTCTTTTCTTTCTTTCTTTACTATCTATCTCTCTGTCTCCCTCTGTCTGTTCTGTTTCCATCTATCTGTTTGTTTGTTTGTTTATATCTATCTATCTATCTATCATCTATCTATCTATCTATCTATGATAGATAGATAGATAATTAGATAGATAGATTCTATCTATCTATCTAATTATCTATCTATCTATCTATCTATCTATCTATCTATCTATCTATCTATCTATCTATCTATCTATCTATCTATCTGGTATATCTATTATAGGCTATGAAAATATGCTGGATAGTTGCAGATAGCGTTAAATGTTTTCAAAAACATTGCACAGGAAATAAATGTCTTTCCAGTGTCCAACATAATCTCGAATTAATGTAATTTTCATGTAGCCTAGAAATCATTTTTGGCGTTTAGCAGTTTTTACCTATTTGGAAACACATCTCTAAACTTATTCTAACGTAGTCTCTTGGTACATTTCTTCCGCAGACAGTAAGCAAGTCAAATCACTGAGCTGTCACTGAGCTTGTAACAGATTTCCTCTTGAACTACCTCACACTGTCCGGTCTGTTGTCTCTGATGGGTTTGTAGCACGGCCCAGACAGTCCGCTCGTGCCGCCGCTGCTCCCCGTGATTTGAGCATAAAATAATAACAACAGTGATCTAGTTACTAACGACGCCATGTTTGATTTACCTCACCTCCTCTGACGCGGATAGAGTGCCCCCTACTGGCGAGTCAGTGAGTCAGTGAGTGAGTGAGTGAGTGAGTGAGTGAGTGTGTGTGAGTGTGTGTGTGTGTGTGTGTGTGTGTGTGCGCGCGCGTGTGTGTGTGTGTGTGTGTGTGTGTGTGTGTGTGTGTGTGTGTGTGTGAAGCCAGAGGTCACACCACCAACCTTCTGATTAGAGAACGACCTGCGCTACCTCCTTAGCCACAGCCCCCCCCCATATAAATACAGTAAATATATAATACAAATTATAATAAATACAAACAGTTATCTGTTTTTGCAATTTTTGCATGTATTCTTATGTATAGGCCTACACGCACCATAGATAGCCTACATGTGTGTAGCATTTCACATATTCATATACATAGCCTATACATTTGCATTAATTTAGAGTTACTTATAGCTACAAAACATTTCTTATCTTATAATCCATATGCATAAGTATGCAATTGAGATTTTGCATGCTCAGCAGAAACGTTGGAGCAACCATATCCAGTTCCCGGTTACAATTACATTACACACCAACGCCTAATGCAGCACACGATGACCTGTTGGGTTTTCACAGATAATATGCGGCTCTTAACAAGGTTATATCACAGGATGAGGCTCAACTCCAATCAAGCTCTGCTTTTGCATGAGGAAGCACTATTGCTTATTTTTAATGATAAAAACTAGAATGAAATTAGATACGTCCATTAGGCACCTAATGAACTTTTAACAGGGACATTATGACTAAATCACTCACCAGCTGTGATTTGTTCCACAATCCATCTTCAGATGTTGGACCTTCTTCTTCTCCAGATGATGACGATGATGATGATAGTGAGTCACTCATGTAAAAGCTATCAAATGCTAAGAAGAGGCTGTTCACATGTTGATGTTGTGTTACCTGGCTTCTTAAACTAAGGGTTCAGATCCAAAATGAGTCACAGGCTGACTTCGGATGGACCCCCTATAAGGTTAGAGTTACACCCATATATAGCCTATTGGTTTGCTGACATTGGCCTTTCAATAAAAGAAAAGAGATATCAGCCAGTCACATCACATGATGGAGGTGATACTCAAACAGTTTCAAGGGCGACAGTTTGTCCACCTTAAAACACACTAATACGGTATTTCTGGCTTCTGGGTCCGTTTTGTGTATTTCTCTTATCTGCAGATAACTAATCAAATAGGCTATACGACTCTCACTTTTCTGCACTGAAAACTCTTGGTCGATGTAGCTCTGTTATTGCTCTATCCACCTACACTTATAAGTCACAGCTGAATGCAGTGAGCTCATAGGGCCAGTCTCTGGGGGTGGTGGAAGTCATTCTGGGAAACAAATCACTAACTGCAGTGGGAGTCGACAAGGCAAGCAGAAAGTAAATTACAGAAGTTCACAAAATAACTTCTGAATACACTCACTGAACATAGCAGTTTGATGATATATAACAGTGTAAGAGTAGCATGATGGATTATTCCTATAAAGAGCTGCCTGTAAACCCTAAAATACAGTATATTCAAGATTTTAGATATTTATTGTCATTCTGTTGTACAAGAATGCATGTGTGAAATTCTTATGCTAGGGGGCTCCATTACAGGACATAGTGCATTAGTGCAAGTAAAACAAAACAGTAGCCAAGTAAGCAGTACCAGTACCAGTACCAGTACCCTGAACCCCCTGAAGGACCCCTGGTGATCCCCGGACCCCACGTTGAGAACCACTGGTCTAAATATAGGGTCTAAAATGCTGTTTCAGAGCCTTTTTCACCCCGACAGCAATACAGTTCTATATGGAATACCTGGATGTTTTTGTTTTGTTTTGTTTGAGTGGTGTAATAACTGTAGATTACATCAGGTCAAGGTCAACTTTATTGTCAATTCTGCTATATATGCACGACATACAGAGGATTGAAATTTTGTTTCTCTCACATCCACAGTGCAGTAAAAATATACAAACACACACGCAATATAAAAGATATACATCTAAAAATACGTATAAATATAAAATACATAATAGTGCGTAGCGTAGCGTACCGACCTTTAGAAAAACAAACCCTAAAAAGTTCCTGAAAAGTTGTGATATAGGCTAAGATAATCAGAGTAAATACATGTAACAGCTAAATCTCTGAAGAAAGGATAAGACTTTGTGCACAGGATATATTCCAGGTCAAGAGGTGCTCGAAAGTGCAATGAGGTCATTAAAGCTAATCTTTTTTTGTACTGAATAGTCCTTAGCTTTCAGTGTGCATTTTTTCTTTTCTTTTTTTGCTTTAGCTTTGACTAAATCTCTCAGTCGGGTCCCAGACTGAATAGGCAGCACGCTGCATTTGAATTGCAGACACAAACTTTCCTCTTCCAGAAGTACCAGCGCTCTTACTGTCGCTTGTGCTCCTCGAGAGCAGACACCGCCTACTTCAACTGAGAAGAGTTTTGTGTCATGAAACACAGAGGCTGTTGTCTGTTGGTGAGGGGGGAGGTTTGAGGGGATGGCGAGGAATGAAGTGCTGATGACCTTCGACCCCTTAGGTCATCGCTGCTGTGTTAAAAGCTTAAACTATCCCCCGCTCTGGGACACCTGCAGATGCACAAACAGTCTTCAATAATGCATGGCCCTATATAGCTCAAGTTAACCCCTCAGTCTGAATGCTGTAAATCTTTCAGGATGTGATGTAATGTGATGTTATCACCACCAAAGAGGTAATACAGTAAAGTCAACATCCTGAATATCTGCATTAATATGAGATTGCTTTGATTGCTATAATGGTAAGATGGTTCACCTTGATGAACAGACTTTGTAGCATCAGTCAATACATGTTACTATCCTTTTTCAATTTGCAGTAATAAAATCACTTCTAAAGTTAGTCTCTTGTATCCAGCCCGATGGCAATGCAATAAAATGCGGTCGCGGGTCAATAATTATAGCTTGATACATTTGTCTCTCAAATATTATCTCTCAATGTCAGGTATCAATGGCTGCTGGGACTCTTCTCAATGATTGGTATTAACATCATTTTGAGGGATGAGAGTTTAATAGTGAGAGTTGAAGCTTGACATCTTCCATATTGACGCCGTCAAGTGAAAACCTTGTATCTCCAAAATCTCAACTTTTCAGGAATGACGAAAAACACGTTTTTAACTTGACCACCATGTATGAGTTCATGATGGAAGAAGTACAGTCCGCACAACTGCAAAGCAGCTCCCAATGATTTATTACGAATTTGGAGGAGGGCCAGGGGCCCGAAATGTCACTCGGTAAATAAATCATTGAAACTAGTTCTACTTTTTCAATGTTATTTTTTCTGTCCTGCACTTGTGTTGACTTTTTAGGAGGTGCGTGTTCTTTTCTTAATTTAAAAAAATATTATCCAAAGCGGTTTGAAACTCTTTCAAACCCCAAGGGTCACAGAATTTATACCCACAGAGGAATGTATCATCTTTCAACTGAAGTTAAAACGTGAAAATCGCCAAAACTGGAGTGGATTACATGGAGTGGACATGAGTGGACATGGAGTGGACATGGAGTGGACATGACAACAGCGATGTGTAGTTTGCTAAATTCCATAACAGCCGTCCACCCGCAGCCACTAAGAAGCCCACTTTAGCAGAAACACCTTCAAAGTGCATGGAAAGTGCATCCGTGTCAATATTGAACACACGTGGATGTGGGTGTGGGTGTGGATTTCGCTGTGGATCGATGTTGAAGCAATCTGGACGTTAATCTCATTTGCACTTGTGTTTTCTTGTTGGTTTACGCTGCTCAGAGCTGGCAGTGTGAGATCTCCACTGAAATCACATGAGATTCAGGCTTCAGGAAGATTCTCCCTCCTTCACTGCAGCAAGGTTTATTATGTCATTAGATTCTAGTGGAATACACTGTTTATCCACATAACTAGTATGATAATTTGTTTCTGTAAAACCTTGGACTGTTGTAAACTGAAAAGTTAATTTCCAAAACATTATGCTATATAAAGTTGGGGAAAAGAAAGACATTACATAAAGTTAATAGTTTAATACCTCCTAACTAACCCCAAGTCCTATAAAAGTGCTGTTGTCATTTTGTCAACAAGAGTCTTACCTATACTCTCTTTTATCAAGCACCATCATTTGTTTTACTTGTGCAATCAATCATCAATCATTTTGTCAAATGGTGGATATCTCATTTTGGAATTTAACTGCTGGAGATATCCCAGCATTTAGAAAGAAAGAAAACCTAAATTTGCAGTGGAGTGAGAGCAGGACTGAACTCATTTTCCAGAGCACCTCCAAAATCCAAGCAGTGATACTGTGTCCATGAGGCTTGTTTGTGCTATAAGCCTCACCTCAACCACTTTTTAAAAGGTATTATTTTCCCTTCACTGAGGCAGTTGGAAAGATGAGAGTGATAGAGCGGTGATTCTGATTCTCAACCTTTTTCATATCAAGGACCCCTAATTTAGTCCACATTACAGGGCCACAAAGCCCCATTTGATGAGATGTGTTGTCTCTTGGCGCAAAATATGAGAATGTTTTTATTGTTAGATATGATTTTGTCCAGAATTCCATGACTATCTGGACCCCCTGGAACCCCCTCAAGCACCATGGTGCTCCCAAGACCCCAAGAACCATGGATAGGCTATAGAGAACCACAAATGAACCACCTGCACTGCACCGCAATATTAACAGCTCACTATCATGAATATAACCCCAACCAACATACTAATATATTTCTGATAATAGTGGTTAATTTACTGATGTCAGATGTCAGACGTCAGATGTCTAATTCATTGCTTTCACCATCCTTCATCTGGCTGTTATCATTTTCCTTTAATATCATCAGAAAAATCTAATTTGAACCTTTTGTTTGAGTATGTGTAACTGAGAGACTCTTTCTCTATTTGTGTAAATCATTCTGTGGTGAATCATTATTTTGAGTCTTATTGCCCTCAGCCTTTAGGTTAAAAGTAGCACATGTAATTTTAGACACTTGGCCTCAAAAGAATGAGGATGGCATATTTAAAAATGTCCCCGGCTCCCGCAGTGATTATGTATGTTTTATATATGAATGGTTTGAGATTTGTCATGCATCCTGGCAGGAGATGGGCAGGTAAACCAGGAGGGACTGAACCAAACATGATCCACCGCACTTGAGTAACCACCACCGGTCTGTCCATTTGGTGCTGGAACTTATATCAATAACTTCCTTTCAAGGAATTGATGAATAATGAATCAAAGACAAATGGTTACTTAAGAATACCCATTATCCGAGGGATTAGGGTTTGTCACGTCTGAACTTCAAACAGTAGCCTATAGAATCAAATCAAGGACTGACATTTTTTGAGGTTGGCTATTGATTATCGCTGTCTGCCTTGCTGACAGTAGGCCGCAGCAGAGCATCCAGCCTGTCTGGAGTTCCAGGGGAAAACTGCACTGGAGGCCAACGGCTGGCAGCCAGCGAGCATGGTGATGATCTCTCAAAGTCAACTTTTCCTCAGCAAGCATTTAGCTGTTTGTTTTCTTATTTTCATACACCGTCTCCATGTCAGTGTTTAGGCCAAGCAATGATTCATGGTAAGTGGCGGGACTTCTGTTCTGTTTTAAGTGCCCCTGCGTTTCCACTTCTAGGTACAGGAGCGTCATTTGGCTCCGTCCTGAAGACTCCACAGTGCCTTGCTTTACTGCCTAATGCACTTTAGAGGAAATGTCAAGAGTATGTATCATTTCCTTGTCGATACACTCATGAAACAGATCAAAGCGTGCAACTAATTCACAATTGATTGTTTTTTTTATTCTGATCTTAATGCTGCACTACAGAGTTTAAACTTGGCCACTCCTCTAATAGTTATGGACGACAAGTAAACATGAGGTCAGCATTTCATGAACCTAACTGTCATAAATTGCCATGCAGTTTAGTGGTGATAAACCTTCAGTGGACCTTTTGGTACATGAGAATTAAAGGGGAAAACCAGTTAATTTCACGTTTGAATATTCTAAATTTGCCGCATAACAGTTTAATTTAGATTGGAGAACATCCATTGCTAAAGATTTATTTTGAGGTTAGAAAATATGGAATACTTATATATTATTATATTATAATTTTTCCACATCTTTTAGGGCTATCAAAATAGGTCAAATAATTTGGATTATGAAATTGATTGAATGACTTATGTCACTTTATCAAAAGATAGATCATTTTTGCAATAGTGAAGATTCATTTCTATTGCCAATAGTGAGAAATGAGAGTAAAACTTGTCCTGCGTTTGTAATGTGACACTCATGTAGGCTAGAGCGTCACTAAATGAACTGGTTCCAATCAAGAACAAAAACAAACACAAAAAAACTCAAAAACAAATGAAGCTGAGAGTGTCCTAGAGTTTTCTCAAGACATGGTTGTCAAGGACACTGTCAAGTTCTTTTTTTTTTGTCAACATAAATTCTCAATATTTGTTAAGACTCCAGGCGTCTTGATGACATCACAGAAAGGAGTCACTGAACTTGTTCTCTTCCTCTGCAGAGTCAGTTCCCTGCTTTATTTACCTTCATAAGACACATTTCTAAAAACCTTTATTGTGTAATGTAATCATCATGTCATGTAATCATTGATTAATCATGTAACTGTATGTTGTGAACCACTTTGTAACCTGTTTTGAAAAGTGATATAAATAGGCCTATGTATTATTATTATTATTATTATTATGATTATTATGATTATTATGATTATGATTATTATTATGATTATTATTATGATTATTATTATTATGATTATTATTATTATTATTATTATATTGTTGTTGTTGTTGTTCTTTTATTTTTATTTGATTTGATTTATTTTTGCATTGGAGCGGACGTGCTGTGCAGCCTGTAGGCGTCGCTGTTTCACTCTAATGAACAGACATGAAGGGATGCAGATCGCTGCAGTGAAGACTGAAGTGAAGAGTCAAACCAAACTCGCCTGTAATCTATAAAACTTTATGGGGAAAGATTGTGTTTATTCACTGTTTATGGTCTGGAAACTGCAGTGAGTCCCTTTTCACAAGTGTCCAGTTAACTGTCAGCTGTGAATTTTCAGGTTATTTATAATAAATTCAATATTCTGCAACTATTCGACCACAAGTCATTTTTCTCAGATTAAAACCAAAACTATGAATATGTGACACATTATCACATAGGCTTAATATTTGTGGCTTGCGGTAGCTACATCCCAGCGTCCCACCTCTTGCTCCCAATTACCAAAGGGGGCCGGACCGCTAACCCCACTGCAGATTCTGAATGGCTGGATCAGATGTCAATCACGAGGTCGCCCTGTAGTCTCCTGTAGGCGAATACAGTGCACACCAGAAAGTCAGAAAGTCAAATTTCACCAGGAGGACAAAAGGGGCAGGGGAGATTCATCCCGTTATTGAGTCTACAGGACGCGCCACGCCATGTGGTAATATTTGGTGATTTTCTAATATTTTGGTGTTTGCTCACCACACCAATATCGTTTTGTAGGAAAGGTGCGTTAATTGGACTTGAGGACTTGTTGGCTCCTTTCTCCGGTTTTTTTTACACGCTGTGCCAGTGCCGCTGTTTGTGCACCTGAGTCCGCTGTTCAGTTTGTGCAGCGCAGCGGTAACATGAATAATCCATTTTTACCAGATGAACAAAGCTAAAGTATGATGTTGACAGTGCAAACCGGTGACATACCTGGCGCGGGAAAAGTTGATAAATGCATAATGTGTCAGTATGGAATATCTGCAGTCCAGGTGTCATCAAGGAGAAGCGCGGTGGTCTGATGCGGCCATCTGGAAGGGCGCACCAGTTTGATGCCAACTGGGATTTGACATAACACAGGACTTTGGGATGCTGCCAGAGAAACCTTTGTGAAACAATCCCCGGCTACTTTGACCTGCTGGACTCAACGCGGGCTTCCCAAAGCGATGGCTTCTGAGGTGGTGTGTGGACTGGTCTTCAGGTTACTGCTGCCCGTGTGTCTTGCAGCCGGTAAGTTTATGGATCTGCACTTTTTACGAATCTAACAGGCTGCCCGCACGCCAGACGGGGTGGATCATCTGCATGCCCGGGCCGTAACTACCATTATCTGGGTGGATATGTGGGAACTGGGGGAATTGATTGCAAGTAGCCTATATCAACTCTATCCAACAATAGCCTACCCATATTTACAGTAGGCTAAATAAAAATAACTTAGCATTCTACATGATCATAGGAATCATATTTGCTTTAGTTAATTGGTGTACATCATTTTACTTGGTAATAATAAGGATTCAATTTACCCACCTTTTATTTGGGAAAAAGTTTTCACATCTTTTTAGAATGACATACATCTTTGACATGAATTCACAATATACATATTATAGCAATAGCCTACTAAACTGATTATTGGTGGTGGACAGGAGTGACCTGACCTGACCTGACTAAACTGATGTAAACTATCTGAGATAAGGTTCTGTTAAGGGAGAAAAGTATAAATGAAATTTCTATATCTGAAAATATAGCCTTTGTTTTTTGTTTATTGGTGGTTGCTTGCTTTAACACCAGCTGGAGGTCACAGTTCATCCATCTTTTTATTCCCAAAACATCACTGCTCTGTCAGGACTGTCAAATGAAACCCAAGTAAATGGGATAAATGGATAAATGAGCATTGAGTCACTGCAGTGTGCGTCAAAAGCAACCTTTCTGAGCCACCACACGCAGCATGGCAGGGCAGGCTGCCACACCGCGTTTGGAAGCGGACTGATAGGCCAGCCGCTGTTCTCCCCTGACATAAAGTGCATCATTCCCTCTTTCCATAATAGTTCTAATGCTGTAATAAGTCACTGCTGGGTGCCCTATTTTGTTTAATCCAATCACATTCTCATACAATCATATAGGCCTATTCTATTCTATTCTATTCTATTCTATTCTATTCTATTCTATTCTACAGTATAAACAGATAAAACTGTTACCTGCAGTGTGTAGAGCTGGCCAAAATCACTCATATACTTTTATTATACTAATGATGTTTACTATACTGTATAGCCTACTATGTTTACTATATTACTGTTATGTATGTTGTGCTGTTGTTATGTACATTATCAGCTTGTTTGGTGTCCAGCTGGGTTCTGAGTTTTGCTGAGTGCGTATTCATGTCAGTGTCAGTTGTCTTTTTGGCAGTGAACTTATGATCGCTAAACTGCTGGGCTTGTGGACTTGCATGTTAATATTTTCAAAGTTCGCTTGTATTGTTATTTTTATATCAGGGCTAGCTACATCGTTTTGTGCTGTCTCTCTCCCCGCAACCTTACTGGAGTCAGTGCTTTTTTTCCCAGTGTGTTTTCCCCTTCATTACAGCACTTAAATGCACTGCACTGATGTAGTTATAATTACGGTGGTAAATGCCTTGTCTGATTCACAACATTGCTATGCATGCAGATTCAGATGATGAATCATACTTGTCAGCCTTTTCAGCTTATATGTACTGGTTATGTAGGAGGTGTTAGAAGATGGTTTCAGGTCCCTTTTGGTTTTTGAGCACACTGGAAAAGTCTTGTCAATCTTAGCAGCACTTATCGCAGGCGAAGCCACATCCATTGCTTTGATTCAAGTTTTAAAATTCAAGATTCAAGATGTATATTGTCACTCTGTTTGTACAAGTTAAGGTAAGTTAAGTTAAGTTAAGTTATCCTTTATTTATCCCCATGGAGAAATTCATCCTCTGCATTTAACCCATCCTTGACTAGGAACCTTCCTATTTAGGAGCAGTGGGCAGCCGCAGTGCAGCGCCCGGCAACCAACTTCCAGTTCTTTTGCCATTGCCTCGGTCAGGGGCACTGACAGGAGTATTAACCCTCACATACATGTCTTTTTGTGCACCCGTGTTGAAATTCTTGGGCCAGGAGGCTCCATAGGGCATACAAATATAAGACGGGGTGCAATAAAAACAATAAATATGAAACAGAGTATAACAGGACGAAAACAAGAGCAATAAAAATATAAATATGAAACAGAGTAAAAAAAGAAAGAAAAACAAAGCAATAAGTATATATGAAATAGATGCACTCAGTCTAAACAATTTGTCATTCCAAACTTTGTGTGAGGTAATGTGCGTGTGAATGTGTGTGTGAATGTGTGCGTGTGTGTTATTTATTGTTGAGGAGTCTAATGGCCTGAAGGAGAGTTTGTATGAGGTGCAGCTGGACCGAATCACACGCTGAACGCAGCCTCTATTAAGTGGAGTTCACTTTGTGTTTTAAGCTGTAGTTCTGCGGTCGGCCACAAGTGAAGATGATTAGCAGCTAACTGCCAGTGAGGTTTCACTGTGGTATGTGTGACTTGGTAGGAGGAGGCTGACTTATACGAGGTACTTTTAAAGCTAACAGCATCCAGCGGTGCTTTCTAGGCTAGATGAGGCCCACTCACTATGGGCATAATGCATCGCTTGACAGTCGGACGCCCCCCTTTATTTCCAAAAGCAAATGTGAGGCCATGCATTGTCTCCATTAATTCGTGGAAAGTCGTTTTAACAGTATGAATTAATAATGCGGTTGTGAGGGAGAGAAGAATTGCCTTCCCGTTATCGTAAACATACCTTTAATATTTTATGTTTTTTCAAAGTGCAAATGAGCACTCGCCATTCACTGCAGCTGGAGACGGTAACCGACAGGGTGAGGGGCAAGGTGGGAGAGAAAAGCAGACAGGGTGAGGGGCAAGGTGGGAGAGAAAAGGACAGTTAGGATGGACAGAAATAGACAGAAACAGGCTTTCGCTTCTCACCTCGTTCACAAGATATTTGTGTCATCAGCAGCTTCACCATAGGTCAAATGTTTTGCTTCATTCCTCTGTTCTGCTTGTCAAACAGCCGAAAGTTTTCCACTATCACACCTTACAGATCATTGATGTTCTTAGACATGCTGCATAATGTACCTAGCAGAAGAGTAACAGGTCAGTCATAGATCTTAATCTAATTCTAAAGTGTGGTCCTCAACCTTTTACATATCAAGGACCCCTAAATTTAGTCCACAGACCACAGTTTGATTATCTTTCTTCTAGTGCACCCAAATCTGAGAATATTTTTTTTATTGTCCGATATGATTTTGTCCAGAATTCCTTGATTATCTGAAGGCCTATTTGTAGAGATAACAGTGAATCGATGATCAATACAGTCATTGTTCTACATTCTCTAATTGTGTTAACTTCTTGTAAATTAAATAATGTTGAAATGTAACAATTCATTCGTTTTCTGGAGACCCACTGGAACCGCCTCATGGAATTCCTGGTTGTCCTCCAACCCCACATTGAGAACCACTGATCTAAAGCAATTGCCATCAGTCCATCAGCTCATAAACAGTCTAGATTAATGGTTTACTTTCTGTATTATCCACATTTCTACTCTGTCCCTCTCCTTAGTCCCAGCTTTGGTTTTACTGCAGCTTATATAGGAATCATAGGTCATGTTTCTATTTTGGTTTTATTTGTGCAAAAGCACTAAGTCTCTGCTTCAGGCCTTTAATTTTGGGTGTTTTGGGGTGAAAATGGGGAAAAAATAATGTATTTCTTTCCCTCAGTTGTGGCCATTTTCTTGTTGTCGTGGCCGATCACTGCTGAATAAACACAGAGACCGCAGCAGAGTAGATTTGTTATTATAGTTATTTGATTCCAAACACCTACTGCATGTCTCCCTTATTGTATGTGTCCAGTAGTGTCATATAATATGACTCCAAACACCTACTGCATGCCTCTCTTATTGTATGTGTCCAGTGGTGTCATATAATATGACTCCAAACACCTACTGCATGTCTCTCTTATTGTATGTGTCCAGTGGTGTCATATAATATGACTCCAAACACCTACTCCATGTCTCCCTTATTGTATGTGTCCAGTAGTGTCATATAATATGACTCCAAACACCTACTCCATGTCTCCCTTATTGTATGTGTCCAGTAGTGTCATATAATATGACTCCAAACACCTACTCCATGTCTCCCTTATTGTATGTGTCCAGTAGTGTCATATAATATGACTACAAACACCTACTCCATGCCTCTCTTATTGTATGTGTCCAGTGGTGTCATATAATATGACTACAAACACCTACTGCATGTCTCTCTTATTGTATGTGTCCAGTGGTGTCATATAATATGACTCCAAACACCTACTCCATGTCTCCCTTATTGTATGTGTCCAGTGGTGTCATATAATATGACTCCAAACACCTACTCCATGTCTCTCTTATTGTATGTGTCCAGTAGTGTCATATAATATGACTCCAAACACCTACTCCATGTCTCCCTTATTGTATGTGTCCAGTAGTGTCATATAATATGACTACAAACACCTACTCCATGCCTCTCTTATTGTATGTGTCCAGTAGTGTCATATAATATGACTACAAACACCTACTCCATGTCTCCCTTATTGTATGTGTCCAGTGGTGTCATATAATATGACTACAAACACCTACTCCATGTCTCCCTTATTGTATGTGTCCAGTAGTGTCATATAATATGACTCCAAACACCTACTCCATGTCTCCCTTATTGTATGTGTCCAGTAGTGTCATATAATATGACTCCAAACACCTACTGCATGTCTCTCTTATTGTATGTGTCCAGTAGTGTCATATAATATGACTCCAAACACCTACTGCATGTCTCTCTTATTGTATGTGTCCAGTGGTGTCATATAATATGACTCCAAACACCTACTCCATGTCTCCCTTATTGTATGTGTCCAGTAGTGTCATATAATATGACTCCAAACACCTACTGCATGTCTCTCTTATTGTATGTGTCCAGTAGTGTCATATAATATGACTCCAAACACCTACTGCATGTCTCTCTTATTGTATGTGTCCAGTAGTGTCATATAATATGACTCCAAACACCTACTGCATGTCTCTCTTATTGTATGTGTCCAGTAGTGTCATATAATATGACTCCAAACACCTACTCCATGTCTCCCTTATTGTATGTGTCCAGTAGTGTCATATAATATGACTCCAAACACCTACTCCATGTCTCCCTTATTGTATGTGTCCAGTAGTGTCATATAATATGACTCCAAACACCTACTCCATGCCTCTCTTATTGTATGTGTCCAGTAGTGTCATATAATATGACTCCAAACACCTACTCCATGTCTCTCTTATTGTATGTGTCCAGTAGTGTCATATAATATGACTCCAAACACCTACTCCATGTCTCCCTTATTGTATGTGTCCAGTAGTGTCATATAATATGACTCCAAACACCTACTCCATGTCTCCCTTATTGTATGTGTCCAGTAGTGTCATATAATATGACTCCAAACACCTACTCCATGTCTCCCTTATTGTATGTGTCCAGTAGTGTCATATAATATGACTCCAAACACCTACTGCATGTCTCCCTTATTGTATGTGTCCAGTAGTGTCATATAATATGACTCCAAACACCTACTCCATGCCTCTCTTATTGTATGTGTCCAGTGGTGTCATATAATATGACTCCAAACACCTACTCCATGTCTCCCTTATTGTATGTGTCCAGTGGTGTCATATAATATGACTCCAAACACCTACTCCATGCCTCTCTTATTGTATGTGTCCAGTAGTGTCATATAATATGACTCCAAACACCTACTCCATGTCTCCCTTATTGTATGTGTCCAGTGGTGTCATATTTGCTGCTGTCCCTCGTTTTGTCGTGTCCCACTGAAAGACTTGTCTGGTGACGTTACATCGTCCCTGTTTCCTGTTGGCCATCTGACAGCACCTCTATTGAAAAGCGCACAACTGTTTGGCGTGTGTGTACACAGCCCCCCCCCCCACACACACACACACACACACACACACACATTTACAAACAGCTACAGTTTCTGTAATCAAACAACCCGCTAGTTACGATTCCCACAGTCTGGAGTAGGAAGGTGGTTGTGAGCTTCCACTTTACCAAATATCCGATAACATGCTAGCCTGGTATCCAGCCCCTATGGATCACAGTTTCCAGCACTATTCGAATTTACATGGCGGTTCATAAATCCATTCATGAATGCATTCATCCCTTATGAATTGCCATGCAAATTCGAAGAGTGCAGAAAAGTGCGATTCATAGTGTCTGGATAGCAGGCTAATAACATGCAGTGTGAAAGTGTGTGTGCACACTACAGACAGGCTGGTCAGCAGGCTGCAGCAGTTTCAAACACAGCACTGACTGAGGCAGACAAGAGGTGCCAAGTGACGTGCAGATGCTGAGCTGAATCACCCGTCTGCTGGGAAACACTGTGCTAGCGTTTAGGCTTCCACTTTTATCCAGTTTTATTTGAGGAAAAAAAGAAAGTGTTTCTAACAGAATTTCTAATTCCACATCAATTGTGTCTGTCAGTGGTTGTCAAAGTGGGGTCTGGGGAACCCCAGGGGTCCTTGAGGGGGTTTCAGGGGGTCCCCAGCAAAAAGGGGAATAACACAATGACAGAATGCATGACTATGTTGGTCATGGGTTTCATATGTGATAAAACATCTAAAAGCAAAAATCTTATCAGATGTGGGACCTTGGGACAAAATCTTATCAAATGAGGATCCGTGGTCTAATTTGTGTCAGTTTAGGGGTCTTTGATGTGAAAAAGTTTGAGACCCACTGGTGTACTGTAGATGCTTTGCAGTCCAGTAGAGAACTGTTATGTGAAAATAGTAGCCTATAGCTAACAATTAACAACCAGGCAAAGGAGAGGAAAGGAGTAAAAAGGAGTAAAAGTAAGTACAGTAATGTTAATTCGTAGGCTAATTTACATAAACTAGCCCCTGCTACAGTAAAGCTAGCTTCTGATATGTTAGTTGCTAGTGTGCATTGCTAGTGTGTTAGCTAGTGTGCGACTCAGATGTGTTAGCAAGACTGTGATGGTTAGCTAGTTAACAAGCCACAATTACCTAAACAGGTTCTCAGTCAAAAACGGTATTTGAACACTTTTAGCCCAGTGGTTCACAATCAAACATTTTCACATCAAGGACCCCTAAACTGACACAAATTAGACCACTGACCCCCATTTGATATGATTTTGTCCCAGGGTCACCTTTAGCCTACATTTACAAAATTAGCTGCCAGTGGATAGACTATTTCCCTCCCTGTAAGTGTCTATTAGCCGTGGCCGGAGGCATTCTGTTTTTAGGTTGTCCCTCCATCGTCCGTCTGTGGTATGCTCGATAACGCTATCTCACGAACGAGGGAATTTCTTCAAATTTGACTCAAACATCCTCTTGGATTCAAGGATGAACTGATCAGATTTTGGTGGTCAGAGTTCAAGGTCACTGTGACCTCACGACCGTCCGTTCCATCAATGAAGGGGGTGGGGCTAAGTAAAAGAGGTCATAGCTAGGGATAGGAAGGTCGTAAAGAGTCAAGATTCGAGGGGTGGGTTGGGGGAGTGGCTAAGGGGATGTGGTTGGACGGAGAGTAGTGCACCCAGTAGGACCATTTTCCATGTTGAAAATGGTTATCCGTGTTGTTGAGGTATCCCCAAAACATTGCCTAAAGTGTCATAAGGCTGAATGGCCACACCACTGTGCCGTGGGCTTCAAGGTGTTTGTATGAGTCTGGAAAAGACATGGATATAAACTGCAACTTGACCTGTTGGCGGAGGGTGGAGCCATACAAAGAGGCGACGCGGTTATTTCTAGGTGTTAATTAAAATCAAGGTGGGAAATGAAGAACAGCTACAATCTAAATGCTGCCATGCTGGATGTGTATCTACTATCTGGTAATTTGCTGAGTCTGACTGTCAGACAGACATCCATCAGCCACTTTGAGCTGTGGATGAGAGAGTTCGCTTTGTGCTCTGATTAAAACAGTAAACCTCTTCACTGTGCTGGCACACACATCATGTTGTGAACTGTCTATTACTTTGTTAAGAGGACTTTACATTCCTCTGCTATCTCTCAGTGCCTGGTCCGGCCCCACACCGCACCTTCCTATCATCTATCATGACATTTATGTTCTCTTTAAATCAGCTGGACTTCTTTTCAATACCAGATTTAATAAGACCTTTCTCTGCCGAGGCTTTGTGTGTGCTATAATAATAATAGCTCTTACTGAGAGAGACAAAGACGGGATTCAGCTGTAAATGGGGAGCTTGCCGTAATCTGATGTCTGAAAACGACACGTTTATTTTCGTTCCTTGTATAAAAATCCTGAGATTGTGAGTCACATAGAGAAGGCAAACTGCGGTCAAGTGTCTGCAGGCTATAGCAGCTGGAGCAGAGTCATAGACTCGTGGTGCAGATAGACTGTCGATAGACAAATACTATCTGTGTCACCAGATAGCGCAGATAAAACCACACAGCCTTGGCTTTGAAAGTCTGAACAGACGTGTAATGGTGCAACAGAGACTCCAGACTGCAGATTTGGGCAAAATGGGAGAGCTTAGAGCACATTTAAAGAAAGAGGGGAAAAGTAGAGATGTTGCAGATTATGACAAAAAAAAATAAGATTGTGAGTTAATGCATCCGCATCCTCCCCAAGAGGCTTATAAAGGCATCTGACCTAGAAGCTGAAAATGCTTCAAAAGTAAAAGGAAATGACAAACAATAGTGATCTTATTCTCCCCGTGATGTGTTCTAGAGCCCTGCTGCATGGGCCTCAAATCTACAGTAGGCCCTAATCCGGCCCTACATGTTCGGTCCTGAGCCCGATGTGAGCCCTTCGGCTTGTCAGAATTTCAGGCCTGAGCCTGACCCCACCCGCCTCCCCCGGGAACCTTATGTGTTTGATCAATTTCGAATAGCCTAAGCCTATCAAATCAACGCTATACAAAAGAAGTACATTAAAACACTTTGACCACAATGTGTCAGTTCAAACATTAAAATACAAAATAAATAAAAAAACAGGCAGGCCCGGACTGAGCCCCGGCCCTAGTTAGTGATGTGAAAATTGGCCCTAACCCGGCCCTAGGGTCGGGTCGGGCCAGGCCTCGGGCCCCTTCGGGCTCGGGCCAGAATACAGGGCTCTAATGTGTCCACTTTCAAGGCTGTGGGACTGTCTGGCACGTCACACATTGTGGTTTGCTCTGAGATGAAAGCCTGACCACGTCTGTCATATAATAGCTTTTGTTTGCCCTTTTCATTGGTCTGTGAGGAGGATAGAGAAAACTCTGGGAGGTTGGCTTGTATCGCAGCAAGGGAGAAGGGTGAGCCAAGTCAAATGTCAATGAATAGGTCCATTGAGTGCGCAAAGATAAATAAAAGCACCATTTTCAGCAGTTATGTGTAATTTTTTCAGTAGTTCAAGACCAGTAAGTAGGTGCCCAGACCAGACGGTGTCTCTGACTTTGAGCGGTAACTTAAGCAGCGGACCTGGTTGTAAACTCCCTGCTTGTTGATACAACCGCAATGAGAAATTTTGGGAGGTCAGACTGTGTGTCCGCATTTCTATGAAGTTACTGTGTACTTCCCTCCCTGCCCTCTACCTCCTCCTGACCTAGAAATATTCAAAGAAATGTAAGACATGTAGGGCTTATCACATATTTCCTGCATACCAGTAGCATGAGTGATGCATTCATCATAAAAGACAGTAAAGGTTGCATGATTTTGGCTGATTCAACTGCAAGGATCAGGATTGATCCATGGCCAAGGTTGTTCTGAACAATTTAATCTCATGTTCAGCCTTCAAATCAGATTTTTCTACCACTGATGTGAGATAAGTCATTTCAGATTAACTTCTTTCAGAGATTTTCTCAAAATGAGTGTTAGTATAATAAGAAAGAAATAAGAATAAGGCAGATCATTGCACTAGTATCAAGAAAATTACACTTGACTCCACAAAAGTTTTGAAATTAATTTTGCTTTTGCATTGGAAACAAGTGCAATTATCTAATGCATTTTATCTAATGCATTATTTTCACTTGGGGAATTACCTCCTCTGATACATGTGCAGTCACCAGGTGTTTCCCCGGCAGGAGACAGCGTGTGGGAGGATCACGCTATTCCCCCCAGTTCCCCTCACCAGCGAACAGGTGGTGCGACCGACCAGAGGAGGCACTAGTGCAATGACTAGGACACATACCGTTAATTCGGCTTCCCACCCGCAGACGTGGCCAATTGAGCTTGTATGGATGCCCGACCAAGCCGGAGGTAACACGGGGGCTCGAACCTGTGAGCCTGTGACCCTCAAGGAATCTACCGCTGCACTACCCGGATTCCCTAGAATGTTTCACTTAGTTTGAGATTATTAGGACTCAATAAAATAGACTACAGACTTCTTAAAATGGAGACGTTTTTTGTTTTTTTTGCAGTGTGGGGTTCTATGGTTCTTCATGTGAATGCTTCAGTAAGGAAGTGAGTGTTCAGTAAAGTGCGGTTTGTTTGGGAAGCGTTTATTGATGTTTCAGTCAGCAGGTGATGGGAGCCGCTTAACGGGTAAAAGCCCTAATCAGAGCAGATGGTCCGTCTGTCTGAGCGGGGCGGGTCAGGTGGCCTACGGATCAATACATCAATTAACGGTTTTCTAAGTCACGTTTGCACTTAAAACATTTGAGCTTTCATCGCGTGTTCCGCTCCAAAGACCTCTTCACGTGCTTGGATGAGGGTGGAGGCTGTGTGTATGTTTGGGACTGTGTGTGTGTGTGTGTGTGTGTGTGTGTGTGTGTGTGTGTGTGTTCTCATGTTTGTACTATCCTTGTAATAAAATTCTGCATTATAATTGATTTAGCCAGTTAACTTTTAGCGATGAACTGAATTGAATTGAACTGAATTAGAAAATAAAATCACATCA
The DNA here is from genome assembly GCF_964638095.1 of Poromitra crassiceps. Taxonomy (NCBI): domain Eukaryota; kingdom Metazoa; phylum Chordata; class Actinopteri; order Beryciformes; family Melamphaidae; genus Poromitra; species Poromitra crassiceps. The sequence continues at coordinate 22,227,839 of NC_139639.1, forward strand.
CCTTCCCAGACCAAGGGGTTCAGAGTGTAGGAAATGCAAAGATACATGTAAAAAAAAAAAAGTACCAGATATTGGTCGTGACATTTCACACTCTTCCATGTGGCTTTTTAAAGTTTTGGCAACCAGAAGTCACTTTCCTGTTTTCCAAACTCAGGGTTACATCATGCATTTTAGGGGCATCTGGTGCGTGCGCGTCACTCTGCTCCAAGATTTGGGCTCCAAGGTTGGGAAGATTTTGGTTTGCTGATTTTTAATAATAAAATAATAAAACAGGGAACCGGTTACAATAAAGCTCTCAGTCCATGAAATGCTATCGGATTTTTGTGAAATGAAATCTTCCCATGTGATGGAAAGCTGTATTTTGTGAGGCATTATATGGCAGTGTGTGGGCAGAGTTGGTCGATACGCTCATAGCTTCCTCCTGTTATTAGCGTGATTAACCAGTCAGTTAATTGTCTCTCTGTGCAGTAACACCCAAGGACCATCAAGAGGATGCTGTGGTCGGTTATTGTATTTCAAACCAAACGTCAAGTCCCTGCATGATTCAATCAAGTTTAGAGATGATGAACTGACAACCAGGCCTGTGAGTGTGCAGTAAAGTCTGGTTAGAGAAGTGTTTGCGATTTTTATTACAATGACCAAGTTTTGCACAACCAGAATATTTGAATGCCTTTCACCACATGTTCCTTAGATCTATCTACTGTACCTGCCTTTCACCACATGTTCCTTAGATCTATCTACTGTACCTGTAGCTGATCTCAGTGACGGCTCCTGAACCAGCAGCTCATTACTGCTTCACTGCCAGCCTCTCTACTTGATTTTATTTTATTTCATTTTATTTTTTGCATGTTTTTGGTGGGGGGTTCCTATCTGGAGGAAACCCTAGATGGAGAACGGGGAGAACACAGAAAGGTTCTTTTGATGAGCCCACCTGGGCAGTGGGCACTGAGGACATGGGGATGGGGACACACCCTCAGCGCCCAGGGCAGCAACTGCGCCACCGTCTCCCCCCCCCCCACACACACACTACTTTATTTACTACGAGAAGTTATGCAATGCAGTGCAGCACACAAAACAATACAATCATGAATTCAGCTGCTAGTATTTTACTGAAATGTTAGATATTTGGGGGTGAATGTTCATGCTTGGTATCGTTCTGTTATTGTTTAGTATAGGCTCTGCTCACTGATGAAAAGCTTAACTGTTTAATCTGTTTGTGTCTTTGTTTCTGCAGCTTGCCTGTTCAGGTACAATGGCCTGTCCTTCGTCTACCTCATCTATCTCCTTCTTATTCCACTCTTCGCGGAGCCCACAAGCACAACCATGCAGGGTAAGGTCCAGCTTCTTTTTAAAATGTCACGTATTCGACAGCTTTAGCCTGTTTCCCAGAAACCCCTGAATGTTGTGTTGTCTGTAATATGAGCCAGTCCTCCACTCCACCGGACTTTGATTTCATGAGAGGTCATTTCGGTTAGCGTGGGCATGAGTCCATCTGCGATAATAAAAATGATCCATGAGTAGCCATGTCGGCGTTGGAAAGGTATAATCCATTAGGGCCAAATCCACAACAAAAGTCCAGTTGATCCAGCGGATTGTTAGGCAAAGTACAGTAGTTAAGACCTAGGTTTACTGTAGGTCTAGTCAATCTGAGAATCCGGAGTTTATCAGTCTGATGACTAATAAGACTCTGGGACAGATGGCTGATATTTCGGGGTTTCAGGTGTAGAGCGGACATCCCCGCCAACTAAGACGTCCACTTGCGTCCGCGCAATGGTCTTTTTTTACAGTCCGATTGACGTGAGAATGGAGTTGGAGTTGATCGATCAATACTTTTTGTAGGTGTTTTAGGTCCAGGCGACATTAAGGCTAATCTCTGCGTATGAGATGTTGTCAGACTATAAACAACGACGAAAGTGGAAGTCTTGACGTGGATGTCCGCTCTACACCAGAAACCCCTGGAATATGGGCTGTCTGTGCCAGAGTCTTATTACTCGTCAGATTGATAGACTCTGGGTGCCCAGATTGAGATCTAGTTAATTTGCACATACGTACATAGAAAAGCTAAAACCACAATAAAAAGATTAAAAAAAAAGGAAATGCAAGCTGTACAGTTGAGATAAAGACACCCAAGGAAGGAGCTTATACAAATGTGAAATTAGAAGGAAAAAATAACAAAGCATTGGGATCAGGATTGGTTTTTGAAAATGGCTGACCAGCGCGATAACCAAATTACGAGATTAAAAATATCTCCTAAGACTCTACTGGTTCTTTAGATGGTTTTTTATTTAGTAATACCATGATCTAAGTGCATTTGACAAGGGCTAGCCTATTAGTTAATGTAATGCAGGCGAGGAGGAGCTTGAGGTGAAGCTTGCTATTTAGCTTTCTTGATAGATTTATTTCAAAAAGAATTTACTAAGTGACCACCACCTCCTCAAACCCAGCGTCAGCGTCCACATCCACCTTTCATGTAGGTATGTGTAGTGGTCAGCCATCTTCTACCAAAAATGCAAATGAGAATCAGCCTCTGAGGCTTATGAGAAGTGACTGAGGTGGCTGTTCTCTTTACGGTGGACGAAGGTGGGAGTGCGGTTTGGGAGAGAGAGCTTGACGGAGTTTAGCCGCACCATGCTGCACCTCCCTCACCGCAAAATACTCCACGCCACACCTCCCACACCGCTCATATTATAGAGGAGATTCTTTAGGAGACCACATGCAGTGTTTAATAATACATAAAGCCATATCGGTGGAAGGAACAACATCCAGTCAGTGAGCTGTCTCTGCTCGTCTCCAGCTGAAATAACAATCAGGAAGTAAAGGAGGAGAGAGAGGAAGTCGAGGAGAGGAGAGGAGAGAGTGGAGAAAGTGGACCACTTACTCTCTCATCAATAGTTAAAGAGAGAAGCCTTCTAGTAAAGCAAAAATGTCCATGTCTTGAATAGCTGTTGACTTCAACGGTTATGTATGTTTTTAAACTATGCAAGATGTTTATGTCAAGAGATGCACATGTCTTATCAGCCTGCTAAAGAGAAGTCCCATCCGCCCTAATTGAGACTCTGTTGTTTTTCCATATTTGCCCAAATTAAATTCTGGCTTTGGGTATGGATGCTTTTCCACCCACAATAAGTACATTACATTACATCATTTATCAGACGCTTTTGTCCAAAGCGACTTACAATAACTGTATTAATACAACTCAATTGAAAAGACAGTTGCCTGCTCACGCTCAGAAAGGTTTGGGATTGTTTTCCTGTGTTAGAAGCCTTTATTGTTCACATAAGGAATTCATATTGTGACAGAATGTATATTTAGATCACAGATTTTATTGTAACAGCTTAATTTAACGAAGAAGTCCAACTTAATAAAAAAAACAAAAAACAAAAAAAAACATTTTTTCGCCTGTGAACTGAAGCTGACTTTGATAGATTTCCACTAGGTTACGTTTACCTAACCTTTCCAGACACTATTGCGTGTACGTTGGAAGTTAGGATGAAGTGGTAAATGGCCACATAGGCGTTGGCTAGTATTTGATCTTTCTGCTAGTGGGACGCCAGCCAGGACATGTACCATCTGTCTGCTGTCAGTGAGGAGGGATGCAGGCTGAGAGAGATACAGCCTGAGGAGGAGACAGTGAACTGGACTGTGGAGTAGTAAACCATTGTATGTAATAGGATTCCTGTAATCTGATTACAAAACACTGATACCTGCAATCATTACAGTTTCTTAAAACAAACCAAAATGAACAGATTGCAGATACTTTTGGAAAAAGTAGGTAAATAACCTGTTGGATTACTCAAAATATATTTTTAATAAATGCATTTAGATTTGGCACACAGCCATATTATTTTACATATCATTTTACTTGTGCTTGAAGTAATTGCAGGCAATGATTCTAATAACATTATTCAAATGAGAGTATTGAAACAGGGTCAGTTGTCCATTTAACTCCAGATACTATAGATTTTGGATGCAAGGTAATTCAATAGTAATGACAAGTAATTACATAACCAAATTAGAGTAATCCAATTAATTATGTCGCTGATTATAAATTGAAGCAGATAGCCAATAATCTACATTATGTAAGCTATATAGCATTTAAATTGTTTGACATATTCAAACATCCTATAGGCGTGGATACAGCCTGATTACCCGTCCCTGACTGGCCATTTCGTCAGGCCTTGCTCACAGAGTTGGCCTGCAGTCTCTCCTCTCTCTCCCCACATGATTTTCATAGTCCACTTCACTGGCTGATTCAAACTCGGCTCACCTGTTTGCTGCTCCACTCTTGAGCTCTCCATGGTGCTGAACCTGTGTTGAGGCATTTAATGAGCAATTTTTGCCCATTTAGTCGGCCCTAGTTATCTATTTAAAAAAATCCGCCTCCATTAGGTCACCCGCAGGGGTGCTCTTTACGCTTCCAGAAAGATTCAGCACGATCGCACGTAAAATGGCATAACTGTGCCTGTGGCCGAACTCAGTCACTCACACAGACACACACACAGACACACACAGACACACACACACACACACACACACACACACACACACACACACACACACACACACACACACACACACACACACACACACACACACACACACACACACACACACACACACACACACACACACACATTCTACATCTAATCATGCACAGCAGAGACACACAGTGCATTTTTTGAATTGTACTAGTGGGAATTAGAAAAGGGATTGAGCTCAATTCAGTGCTTTGTTTTGATGGTCCATTTCATTTTGCCTGTTGAATCTTGAAGGACATGCAGCATTTAAATTGGTATTGTTAATTCAAACCAGATGTTAAAGATGAATAATTCATTAGGTGTAATTTTCTTTTAAAAGCCACATCAATGCAATAAGCCCAAGGATACGTCAGTAGAAGATTGCATGCAACCTGTTGTTGTTTGCTATGTACCGTCTCGACATCCCCAAGGCATTAAAGTCCCTGGAAACCAGAAATATTTCTTTATTATTTAGCATTTTGAGTTCATCACATCACAGGACCCTATGTTAATAAGCCACCAGCCAAATTTGAACGATGAACGTCGCAAAGTATATAAATTTAGGTTTGACAGTCTGGCAAAACTCATGACAAAATCATTATTTTTTAGAGTGTATTTCTCCCGCGGACTGTGTGGGCGTGTCCCATCTGCAGCAGGTTTTCCGAGAGAGAGAGCGCGAGACAGAGGGGGGAGGGAAACGGAGAAAGAGATCGAGTTACACAGCACTCGCGAGTGTGTGTGTGTGTGTGTGTGTGTGTGTGTGTGTGTGTGTGTGTGAGAGCCACCAGCCTGTGTGTCTCTCGCTCTCTGTCTCACTAGTCCCGAGAGAGAGAGAGAGAGAGAGAGAGAGAGAGAGAGAGAGAGAGAGAAGCATAGCGCTTGGCAGACGGCACACAGAGTGGGAGGGAGACGGACAGCGAGGGAGCGCTGTCACTGGGGGCAAAGAACGGACAAAGGGAGGGTGGGTGCGGATTGCGCGCGTGTACAAAGGTTATATAGAGCTTATGACGTCATAAGCTCCTGCGTTTTAGCACCTCGCGCACTGCTGTCTTCAATGAGGAAGTACTTTGTAGAATCTTGTAGAAAAGTGGCGATTTTAAGGCTTTGGGTTGAAAGTAATGTATAATAATTTCGGAGGCACAAAATTACTAACATAAGACCCTAAATAACATAGTTAGAACGTTTTTGTGGATTTTGGTTTCCAGGGACTTTAAACTCTCAATGGACATTAACAAAATATAAACTGTTTCTCCAATCTGATATGGGTAATAGACAATTTAAGAGCCTGTAGATGCTGTATGCCTTGTTGAATGGGTACTGGCGTGACTACATCCTCAGGGAGTCTTTCAGTATATATGAAAGTTGTATAAATATTTTATGCTATGGCTTGTTTATTAGGTTTATGTATTAGTTTGCAGACCTAACAGATGGGATCTGGTGGTTTTCACATATCACCTACTTTGGCTCAGTTTGTGTTCAGTTTTTTTTTCTATTATCCAACCATTTGAAATGGTCTAAGACACTTTTTCTCCCTATTGCCAAATGGTTTCCTGTTCTTTTAATTTGTAGGTTCTGGCATTGGTTTTGGTTTCCTCTGACAGGCCAGATTATTGCATTGGTGTTCAAAAACGTTTCATTGGTCCTTCCAGAAACGATGGTCTGGCAACACCACATGGCTAAAGCAGGACTTTATAGTGTTGAATGGATAAGACTCAGACTCTGATTGATTAGGGACAAAACAGTGACTGTTAAATTCAAACTGAACAATGGCCTTTATTTTGACAGCATTTAAAAGTACTCTAGGGATGGCATTTTGAGACTGAATACCAAAGAGAAGCATAATGCTAATTCAGGATGAGCGTCATGCAACCAAGATAGATGGCAGTCGGACAACAAAAATCGGTTACATATTGGAAAGAAAGGGACAGAGCCAAAGCAGTCGCATTGTCCAGATCCTGATGACCAATTTAGGCCCAGAAGCTCGCTAACAGTCCTCATAGCGTTTATTTACAAGCATTCTTCTCCCTCTTTGTGAATGCTGAGGGAATTGCAATGGGAAATTAGCACAAATTGTTTTCACTTCAACATTTAATAAGCCTGCCATGGGCTGTTGTTGGGCACATTTGATAAGGTTAGCCCACGGTGGCCTGCTGCTCGGCAGTAGCACCTCACCTTAGCCAGCCCAGGATATGTTGCCTTACTATAGTAAAACTGCTAAGTGTTCCCCACAAGGATGCATTAAATTTAACGAGGCTGCACAGAGAGAGAGCTGGCCTGCTGGTGATGTTCCCCTGTGAAGAACCATTGGACCAAGCCATGCTAGTAATGGAATGGAATGAATTCTTTTATTTTTTATTTTTAGGAAAAGCATGATTGTGGATAACTGAGGGAGTCACTGTCATTCTGTTATCAAACACATTTTCCTTCCCCTGAGGATGAAAATGTTCATTTCCGCCCCAAGAGGAGGTCTGAGAAAGCCTACGGTAGAGAATCATCACCATAACAACTCCTGAAATTATCCCAAATACCTGTAGGTGCGCTATAAAATGGCCATGTGTTGAACAGCTGTGCTAGGTCTTCAATCTGCCCTCATCCTTCCCATCCAGGATCAGATAGATCCACGGCTTATGAGGATGGTTGCATTCTTTACTCACATTGCAGGAAGCCACCGCCCCAATTCAGAACCCCTATGTTATTCCTGTAGTCTCGGACAGTCAAGTTATTGTTTGTGAATATGAGCGACTCTCCCAAAGCCATGAAACCAGATAATCAAACTTGTGGCGTAATCAGGTGTAAAGTCTGCAGCTGCTGCTTTGTGGACCGCCAGAATGTTTATTTGAGGTTTCAACCTAAATAAGCTTTGCTCGAAAGCAGTGTAGCCAGTTCTGAACCACAATATACATGTACCCTGATCCCCCCAAAATCCCCCTTGGGTGCTCTCCCGATCAGCGTCACCATCTTTCCCAAGTCATTACAAGGAGGTTATGTTTTCATTAGTTTGTTTGTCTGTCCTTTAGCAGGATTACGATTTTCGATGAAACTTCGATTTTCATGAAACTTCATCGAAGGCTGTAGCATGGGTCAAGGAAGAACCCATAAAATGTAGGTGCAGATACAATCCAACTTATGAAATATGCATATCATAGCAGACTGGACTATTGCCATTGTCAGAGCTCTGCACTCTGGGCTTTATACCTGATGAGTCTTTGTACTCTTGTTTTGCCTTTGGGAGATAGTTGTCCATCTTCACAAAAATTGATTGATCTATTTTAGGAATAACATATAGGAATTCTTAAATTGAGTGGTGTTCTCATTCAAAATGCCTTTAAAGTGGCAGCACTTTTAAGAGGGAACAAAACTGTGTTTGTGTGTCTGGAGACACCTGTTGTACCGGGACCTACCACAGAAGTGGTTTTGAGTACTTTGCCAGGTGTCTGTCTGTCTGTCTGTCTGTCTGTCTGTCTGTCTGTCTGTCTGTCTGTCTGTATGTATGTATTTCTGTCTGTCTGTGGACAGATATTGTGGACACAATACACAGCTGTGTAGTTGAAATAAAAATGAAGACCACCTTTGAAAATAGGCGTCATCTGAGCAAGGGGGCCGGTACCCCCACATCCTCCCCCCAGTTTACGCCCCTGGCCCACATTTGTTTTAAGTCGCGGGCATTGCGGCTGGTATGATCCCATTGCAAGATGGTCTCTAGTTTCTTTAGCACACAAATGGAATAGCATATGGAGACAGTTAAAGTGAGCGGTGTTAGCCTTCCTTTACGTTGTGAACTCAGCTTGTTGTCCTCCTCCTCCCCATGCAGGCCACACAGGGCGTCTGCTCCAGTCGCTGTGTTTCACCAGCATGACCTTCCTGCTGCTCCACATCATCTATCAGATCACCGTCAACAGCCTGCTGGCCGGCAACTCCATCCACTCCGGCTTCAACTGTGAGTCCACTGTTGCCTTCTGGTCAAGGCTGTAATGATAGTGTGGTTTGGCCATGCTGTAAATATAGAAATCACAGCACTTATTCCAGTGGCGTGCACAGACATTTTGGGGGGGGAAAAGGGCAGGTGCTCAAGTGGAAAAAAGGGCACCCCTCTCATATCTTTATAAAAAATAAAGTTACATACAGTCAGGCCCGGATTAACACAGTGCGGTACCCGAGGATGACCACACTTGAAGTGCTCCCCTCCTTCCACTTTACACGTAAAAAAACATGAAATTTACTATGGTAATAGACAGCTTTGCATGAACTTATTGCTAAGCATGCCTCGTATAGATGGAGTATAATATGATCTGAACAGAGATGTCTTCACTCCATCTGTACACATTATTAAACTTACAGGATGTTTGCTTGGGCATACGTCCTGTGGAATTGCCTGTAGCCTATATGTCATCATCATCATCATCATGTGTCATTTCTATAAGACAAAAATATGTTAAATCAATATTTTAGTGTTTGCACTGCATAACTGCAACGCAAGGGAATTGGCAGATTATGAAAACAGGGGGAAATTCGAATAAATGAATAAATAAATCAATTCCTGGTCCCAGAAAGGATCCATGAATGACAAAAACGGAAAGTAAGGAAAGTTGATTGCAGTTGCAGTTGATTGCAGATGCAGTTGATTGATTTGGTTGGTTGGTTGGTTGGTTGGTTGGTTGTTGGTGGTTGGTTGGTTGGTTGTTACTGCAGTCTGCAAACCTTTTGACTGTAAAGGCGAGCTTGTACGTCTTGAGAGCGTACAAGTATGCCGCTGTTAAAAGTATTTTTCTCTTCTTGTTTCAATTATCATATGACACTTGACACTTTTTCACAGTAGCTTACAATGAGTGCATACAGTTTCAGTATGGGTGGTCTCAATGGGGATCAAACATGAACCCTGGCAGTGTTAGTATCAATAGAAAGTCATTTTTTTTGGGGCTACATACTGTACTGTTTGAGCTCCTGTGTAGCTCAAAGACTTTTTATTTTCTATTTACCACAATGTTTTCCCCTGCATGCTCGCAGCGTTCATATGAGATCAAAACAGTGAGATCTCTACTTGTTTGGGCTAATCACCCACATGTTGACGGCAGGCTGTGTGTGCCATCCATCATGTAGGTCATTTTGTGCTGAAACTCTGACCCGAGGTAGTGAAGGGGAGTCACAGGGTTGTGTGTCACCGGGAAGGTGTCGTTTTTTCACAGCCCGAGGGAAAGATTCCATCCCAAAAAACTAAGCGAAGACATTGAGGTAAACTATGCCCTCTAATAATAATAAAAAACAACAACAGAAATATCTTCACTCTTATTGCATTTTGTCACATAGTGTAGATTTATGAATATAACACATTCCTGGATTTATTTAGCTTCCTTGTGCCATATGCTACCTAGAAAAAAGTCTGTTAAGAAAACACTGCAAGCTACTGACTGAGTGTTGGGAAGGTGTTAATAGCTGGCCTTGAGCTTCTCATGAAACTCGGTATCAAACTGTAAAATGTGAGTGTGTCTAGACGGGACAGACCCTGACCTTGTGTGTTCTAATGACTTGTATTTTCTAATGGAGGTAGAACTCATTTTCCACCATCCAAGCACAGCCAACAGGACTCAAAAGGCAGAACGGACCGTATCGCCTCAGGCAAAAACGCACAGTCGGCAGACTAAATAGTCGCTCAAGGAAATCTTTATTACTGAACGCTCAAGGGCCGCAGCTTTTGATGTATCAAACTGTGGTGTATTTACGGAATATGATCCATGCAATTAGCAGGTTGGAGGGAACACTGATCGATTAGAATATTTTATTTTATTTTATTTTATTTTATTTTATTTTATTTTATTTTATTTTATTTTATTTTATTTTATTTTATTTTATTTTATTTTATTTTATTTTATTTTATTTTATTTTATTTTATTTTATTTTATTTTTATAGTGTATTTGTTTTAATTTCTCTATATTAATATTTTTTGTGTTTGGTTGATGCTTTATTTAGCTAAAAATAAGCGTAGCGGGCGAGCCTAGGAATCGAGCGCGCCTAGCGCGCCAGATGCCTAGTTTTCTAGAAGTACCATCCTCTATCATTTTATTCCTTATGTCAGACTTTATCATAAAGCTCCATTGGAGTGGCATTTATGAATAATATCCTTAGTAATTATCTGCAACATTTAACAGTGAAATCCCTGTTTGAGCCCCAGGACTGCTCAGGATTGTTTTACGACTACATCCTGGCTGTCATTAGACAATTAATGAGGCACATTGTGAAGAAATATAACATCAGCCATGAAGAAAGGTTTCATATTGAGCTAAAGTGAACATAGAGACAAAGTAATTGTCCGTAGCGTAAAAGAACTGACAACCACATTTGTAAAGCACTACAGTAATGTTGCAAGTTTGGATAATAAAGTACAATACTATAAAGCAGTGGTCACCAAAAGTTTGAGAACCACCACTGAGTGGTGGTTCTCAAACTTTTTCACATCAAAGACACCTAAACGGACCCCCCCCCCCATTGATCAGATTTTGTCCCAGACCCCCCATCTGATAAGATGTTGGCTTTTATATATTTTATTACAGAAAGTGTATGGAAACCATGACCAAAAATAGTCATACTTTCTGTCATTGTGTTACTTATGGATGGTATTATAGTGAGAATAACTTATTCCCCTTTTTGCTGGCGACCCCCTCGAAGGACCCCACTTTGAGAACCGCTTCCATAAAGAAACATGTGAAAACATCTTAGGTGTACTGTGCAGTAAGCCACTGTGAAGACCTGTGTAAATATTGTTAGGATTTCCCCTTCCTAATGTCATCCTATTTGGAGTTATTTTTATTTCACATATGAAACAGGAAGCCCAACATTATTCTTTGTCCCCTTGATTTGCTGCCGCTGCTCCACGAATAAACGCCTTATCTCAGGTTGCCATTATCTGACATTTAGCCCCTCGACACCCTTTCCCTTTTGGCAACCGCATATAAACAAGAAGTCCTCCTTTGCGCCGAGGCGGTGATCCTCCTCCTCAGATAACTTTCTATCATTTCCTCCGTGTCTCTACCCGCTGGAGCCAAATAAGCCATTAGAGCCGTAAAGTGAGTTGAGTATGAATGGGAAAACCCTTCCAGACGGCTAACATCTCCAGCCCCCGCAGCAGGTCAGTGACTGGTCACCAGATGAGCCGGGCCTAGCTTTCCTTTGGACTCATCTGTCATTCCTCTGTGCTGACTCAATGTGGCTCGGCTTGCAACTAATAAGCGTTTTGTAATAATTTCCACGGTGGATGGGTGGATCTCATTACAACAGAACATTTCAAGATTTTTTTTTTGAAACATTTTCATTTCATCACTTTCCTGTGATTGTCTAAACTTTTTGCCATTCATTGTCTCGCGTGGCAACCCCCCACCCATCTGGCGACTAAGCAGGTTAAAACAAACCATAAAAACTTCAAGGAATTGCACATGCGATTTGACCCATCTCTCATGGCGATGGACATCTCACCAGCTCATAAGCAGTTAAACGGCCTGGCGAATAGCAATTTTGTGGCTGTCCTTGGCAGTTGTGAGAAAACCCTTTAGAAGTCAGTCCTTTGCAGTGACCTTTACCTCTCCCTCCGTATTGCCACCCACTCACGCACATCCTCTCCACTGTTCTCCAAATGCGACACTGAATTCACTGAATTCTCCCTGGGCGTACAAATTGTCAGATAACAGTTATGACGTGCTGAAAACGTTGATGCTGCAAATCATCAATCTCCGTGGAAGACAGCAGCTGGCAACAGGCCCCCGAGCCAGAAGAGAGAGAGCTCGAGGAGTGCTGCGGAGAGCTTAACAGCCCAGTGCAAAGGGTGTTTTATGATGCTCACATTAAGTCTGATGACAGGTATTTTTGGTTCCTGGCTGGAACAGAAGATGTCCTCGCCTCAACGAACACAGCTTCTGTCCAAGTAACACCTTCCTCGCTGTACTCGGGCTCTACACAGGTCCTTATGGATGAGACTGGCCTGACTTCACCTCTGGCATTCCAAGTGCATGATCGCATGAGCAGCAGGATGTGTGTCTCCTGCTGCACCTGTAGGTTCAGTTTGGGCTGGGTGAAGTTAGGTGTTGCAGATGTTTGGACTTGGGCATTCCAGAAATAGCTGTGTTTTGATTGCGCTGACATTTTGAGTTCAAGGGGTTCTATTTGAAGACTTAAAGGGGCATTAAGTAAGCTATGAGCTCTATATCAGCGACTAGAAGCAGTTGTAACAACATTGATACACCTTATCTTTTCCTAGTAGCACTTCCTTCTGCCCTCTTGAGCTACGGGCCTGTAATTGACATAAACAATAGAGTAAGGTAGCTAATTTGACCAGAGATCCAACAGAAACGTCTAGTGAAGATATCACGTTGAAATATACTGTACTGTGATAATAATACTGCTTTGTCTTCTGCTGGTTTGGCTTGAGAATAAGGCTTTTTAGCTTTTGGAGCTGAAATGTATGTGGAGATGCTGCTCACTTATAGCAGAGGTTCTCAACGTGGGGTCTGGGGACCACTAGGGGTCCTTGGGGGGGTTTCAGGGGGTCCCCAGGAAATTGATGAATCATTAGACTTCACCATCATTTCATTTACAAGAAGTTACCACAATTAGAGAATGTAGAAGAATGGCTGTTTTGGTCATAGCTTCACTGATCACTCTATTGATTAGAAATGGGCTGTCCTATAATCACTCTATTGATAAGAAATATGGGCTGTCCTGTAAATATCAATAACTGCTATCTCTCTACAGATAGTCATGAAATTCTGGACAAAATCATATCTAACAATAACAATATTTTCAGATTTGGGTCCATACAAAATCTCTCTGTGAACCACTTAATGTGTACTAAATTAGGCATACTTGATATTATTATTTTTTCATAATTTTCATAATTTCATAATAACTGTCCCATGTGCTAATGAAGGTGAACGCCTATATAGAAACCTGGCTTGGATGTTGGAGGAATGTTAAGTGGGTGGTGTGATCACGTGTGTTTCCTCCATCACAGATGTTTTGTTACATTAGGATCAGAATTTCTCTTCACATTTCCATTGTTCAACACTAATTTGAACTATTATACTCCTCTACTCTATAGCCAGGCCGTTCTTGTGCCACTGATGACTAATACTGTAACACAGAGGGTTTGTTCTGAGAATCCCTAACTCCTTTCACCCACCCCGTTCCTGTGACTAATTTCTTATTGTAAATTCAGGGTGTGTCATCTATTAACTAAGAAGATTATATTAAAATAATATTTTGACACGATATTTACTGCTGTAAAAATGTGTGTGTGTAAATCCATGGTTGAAAAAAATATATAATTTTTACAGACTGAATCCTTAGAGATATTGCATGAGGAACTTCAGCAAAATTGATGTATAACATTTTCGAATAGAAGTCTGTTTTGACAAGAATGGGTGTAGAAAGGGTTTTGTTTTTACAATTTACAATCTGCAAATTGTTTGAGTTTGTCCACATGTCGGTACAGCAGATAAAGCCGTCCTGATGAAACACTTTTTTGTCTGCGGTCTGTGTTGAGTTGAGCGCTGTCAGTGGAGTGTGTCTCCACATCTTCACGCTCCTCACTGTGCTCTTCAGACCAGAACCTCCAGCACTATAGTCGCTCAGCACATAATTAGCCACCTAATAAACGGTCAAAACACAATGCCATGTCGATGATCCTCAAGAAGCAAACAGATGTTATGTGTTTCTCTTGGCAATGGAACAAACAAAGGCCAATCAGCCTTTGGCAATTCCTTCAATGTGTGAGCTGAATACCTGGAAACGTCGCTTTGAGCTCTCGAGTGACGTTCAGGAACACTTCAACTAGTTCAAGGGGGAGGGGGACAAAGATCATGTGATTTTTTTCCCCTTTATCGTGTATTTAGGGTATCCCAACACTGCTGCAGTGCTCACCAAAAGTTTTTTTCTAATGTGAAATACAACCCCCCCACACACACACACTTTTAAAACAAGTTATGTTTTTTTTTAAGATGACCTAAGTCCTTGCCATGCCAAAAAAAAAGTAATAAAGCATTTACAGACTGGATCTGGCTTCTCTATAAATATTCTCTCTACGTTACATTACATCATTTAGCAGACGCTTTTGTCCACAGAGACTTACAATGGTACATTTTGTCAACAGTAGTGAAACCAACTGTGCATCGCAGTCTTCATCAGCGAAGCTTTTAATTTACTGTCAACACTTCTTTACTTTATCTACACTATAAATGTTATACAGTATATATGTTCCAATACATGTATTGACAGTATTGTTTTAGAAATGAACTCCTCTTGCTAATACTCAGCCAATATTTACATGATATGTATCGTATTGTGGGACCTCACAATATGATACATATCACGATACATTGCGATACGATACATATTGTGATATATTGCAAGTATACTCTACATAATTTACTGAAAATTTTCAAATAGATCTGAAGATACAACTTGCTGTGACAGTGTACCACCCAGGTACTGTAATAATATGTACAGTAACAGTACATCACATTATATTGATAACTGATAAGTGGACAAATAGAGTAAAAACTATTTGATTCAAAATATTCAATATTCTTCTGAAATATCAATAAAGTATTACATGGGGGGGATATCACGATATATTTCTGTATCGTTTTTCTTTGCACAGCCCTAACTTATATCAAAGTTGTGGTCATTAACCACCTGTACAGTATTCAACCTTATTCAAATGAAGTGACTATTGATGTTAATAATTGTTATGCCAGTGGGTTATGATAGATTTCTTTACCCACCAATATATTCATTTTCAATATCTTCCTGTGTTTTTGTCCAGGTTCCATGTGGGAGAAATCAATAAGGCAAATTGGCTTTGAGAGGTAAGACATTGAAGATATTCCGTCTCTTTCTCATCACTACGCAACATAAGTGTTGAGCACACTAACATGTAAAACGGATAATGATATTACAAGATATTTTGACAACACACTCATTAGACTTTTTAGGCTTTAGCTTGATGAGAGCCAGAAAACTAATATGGATGCATAGGACTCTATAGCAGATAACAAAAAACTGTTTCTGACATCTTCCCTGACGATCGCGCTGCAGAAAGTGTGACTGTGGGCTTTGTTGAACTGAGCATGAAGCCTTTTCCCAGACCTTCAGGAAATGATTCTGGACTCAGCCCCGTGACTGTGGGCTGACGAAAGTAAAGGTCACGGTCAGTAATATCACGACCCATGCAGTACGACGATGCCATTAATGCTTCATTGTGTCTGCTCTGTTCAAAACCAACTGTAAAAGTCTTTAAAGTTGCAATGCTATATAAAGATTTTAAAAGATCATACTGTGGTTCTTACCTGGATGCTATAAGAGCAGAATCTTCCAGTGTATTTACAAGTTTACAAAGTGTCCTAAATATAGCAACATCACAACAACATAAAAAAAAAACACTCATTGCATCTGGCCACACCTGTCCCACTGCGATTTCCTTGATGAACGCCAAACCTGATTACGCCTCACGATCAGTTGACAGGCCTATTTTTCCAAGCCTTTGCTGCCGTATCTTTCTCACCACCCACAGTGATCGGATTAAATGCGGTTTCCTGAGTACGGGAATGTCCAAACTCAGCCGCGTCCTTTTTCCAGTACTCACAAGCCCTCTGTGGATAGTATACTGTAAGTGGCGGAAGCTTGGCCGTAAACAATTTACCCCCCCCCCCCCCCCCCCCGCCTGCGCATTTACCTGTTTGTGTGGAGGAACATATATACAGTATGTAAGTGCAGCTATGAGGAACATTATACATGTACAGTATGTGTAAGTGCAGGTACTGTATGTTTGCATGTGCTACATAGGCGGATGCTTTCTCCCATTCCCTGGCCTGCATGGAAGAGAGGCTGTAGGATGTTCCATTAACATCCATGCATCTAAAGTCAGACCTACAGGGATCTAATGAGGACGATTCCCAGCTGTTGTGTATCTTCTCAAGGGGAGACTCGCTCCGTTTGCTCAGGCCCGGCCTCCTCAAACCCTTACTGAAGACCAAATATTTGTATGGTCCTGAACACATTTTGCGCTTTGCATATTTAGATTAGATACACTTTAATGTCCCTGAGGGGAAATTTGGCTTGGGGCAATAGTGCTGCACACAGCTGCAATCACTTAATACAACACATAACCAACAAGACACAATAGCAGATTACATACAAGAATAAAATATATTTATATTGCACGGGGTGTCTGGGTAGTGTAGAGGTAAAAGCGCGCGCCTATCACCGCGGAGACCCGGGTTCAATTCCCAGGGTCAATTCCCAATTCAGACGTTCGTGGGAAGCCGATGGGGTATGAGTCCTGGTCGCTGCGCTAGTGCCTCCTCTGGTCGGTCGGGGCGCCTTCGGGGGGGAGGGGAACTAGGTGGAATAGCGTGGGGGGAATAGCGTGAGTGAAGACGGACCCTACCACCGCTAATGCTATTATAATCTCATGTGATAAGCAGGGAAACTCCGAGTTGTAACTGTTACTGGCTGCTTGACCCTGTCTGGCACTGAGGCTTTCCATCTCTTCCATCCCTATGAGAATATGATGCACCGAGCTTCACAACAATAAAGCAGGCATCACATGGAAACAGACGCCCCCTGATCAGATCAAACTCACCAACGGGAGCCAAAGAGCCCACTATTTATCTGAATGTGCGTTTTCCATTGTGCTGATTAGTTTTCAACTTGTTCACTTTTATGGGCTTTTTATCCAATCAAGAGTGAGGTTGGTTCTGGTGTTCTGGTGACTCTTTGAAATAGCCAGTTGTTTATATCACCATCTAAAGATTTGTTCGGGTTTCTCTGTGCAACCTGTGCGCCGCAAAATCACGATTGTTTTGTTTATTGTAAACAGTTTAATTGCACTTGGAGAGCGGCTTGAAATATAAAGAAAACACTTCTGTGGCCAAACACAGGATGCCGTGTGATTGCTGTAAAACTGAAATAGAAAGTGGTTTGGATGGTAAAAGTGCATTTTAAAGGTTTTTGAAGCCTGTTAGCCATTTCAAGGATTTTTTTTTTTATTTGCGTTAATCGTACGTACAATCATGACACATCGTAAAACTTGTCCTTGAGCCACACAAACGTTTAATCATTTGAAGCCTCTTTTTGCGGCAGCTGTCATGGAAACTGTCTCCCACGACTGTCAACTTCCTGTAATCCTGTTTGAACACATTTTTATGTTTAATTAAAAGTGGACAGACTAATCAAATAACAAATCTTCCAAAAGCTATGTTTGCCCATGGCAATATAACCAATATAACCAATATAACCACCGAAGTTCAAACAATGTCATACTTTGACCACTCGATGAAAGGATGCTCTGTGTGGTCCAGACATCAGGACCAGAGTCAAATATTCTTTGTATAATTCATTCTGTGTGGTGCATAATTACTGCAGAATACTTTATATGTCACATAACTATGGGTTTGAAAAGTACTACATGAATAAAGATTTACTTACATAAGCAGATTTTCATCATCAAAATTGGCACACGTTTCAAAAATCGACATCAATTTCAATCAATTTCACTTAGTTTATGTATTTGAACGAGAGAGAGAGTGAGAGAGAGATGATTGTGTATGCTTTGCTGTTATGATGAATACTAAATTAAGCCTATAACAAGATCCCACAATTTTCATGGGAGTCAACATGTTTTTCAAAGTTTCAGTTGAAGAGAGAAAAACGGCAACACTGCACTCTCTCATAGCTTGTTGTTTCAATGGAATTTCACTCACTTGTTAACGGCAATGCGTTTAAAACAGGCAGGCCTGATTTCATTAAAGTGGGTGGAACTCCATATAAAAGTTGTAAGCAAGCATACAACACGTATTAAAAGACCAGTCCAGTAGCGGAAAGAAATCCAGATTCCCATGCTTTTATCTGAACAGGTAGTGTTTTCTGACGCAAGAGTTCTGATGAAAGTCTGTAGTGATTTTACAACTCTCTTACTGTAAAGGACTTCTCGTCCAATCTGCCTGCATGCAGATGGCAGTAAAAATCATCTTGCAAGTCCATTTTTTGCCATTTTTCTCCTTGATTAGACAGACATAGTAGAGATACACAGGAAAGAGTGGGGGAGAGCGAGCGTGGGGGATGACATGCGATGACAAAAGCCCCAGGCTGGATTCAAACCCAGCGACATGGTATGCGCCTTAACCAACTGAGCCACATGTATTTTTGAGAGAACTGTTTTATATTAGTACCGGTAGTCGTGGTCCGCGGACCGTTTTGTTGTTGTTTTGTTGTCCTCACTCCCATTTTCCATCATTTGGCCATGATCCTCGGCGGCTAAATGAAATGCTCCAGATCACAATCTTGAGTCGATCAGATTGGTCCCTAGTATTGACAGACAGTATTCAGGAAGGCATCTGGAAAATGTCGTGTGCCTCTCCTCAGCTTGTCGTCCGTCTCGTCTGTGTTTGCCCTCCAGTGTGATTGGTGCAGATGCGGGAAACGGCATCCGAGTGTTCATCCCCGACATCGGCATGTTCATGGCCGGCCTGGCCATCTGGTTGCTGTGTCGCAGTCTGGTCCAGAAGAGGCCGCCTGAGGACATGGCCCAGTACAACAGTGACTTCCAACCAGAGGAACAAGTGGGTTTCATTTGTGGAGATACACAGGGGGCCCCTTTGTCCCTTCTTTTGTCTCTCTCATCTCTCTTTCTCTCTCTCACTCTTTCTCTCTCTCTTTCTCTGTCTGTCTGTCTATCTGTTTCTTTCTATCTATCTATCTATCTATCTATCTATCTATCTATCTATCTATCTATCTATCTATCTATATACCGTATCTATCTATCTATATATATATCTATATATCTATCTATATATCTATCTACTCTTTGTAAAAGAAGAGATGTGGTCAAACATACAAAACTGTTTACCATCATTGTTTGTGCATGACAGTAGTCTTTATCATAATAAACCTCTATTAGTAATGCATATTTAACTCTTTTCTGAAACATCTGAGGAAACATACTGTAATCTAATTTCATCTTATTTTGTTGAAACAGTTTTTCATCAGTCCTCATTTGAAATAATGTTTCAAAGCTTCTTGAAAATGCTCTTAATGCATTAAAGGTAGCTAAACTACACTTAACTAAACTATAGTCTATAATTTGTAGTGTAATCTAACTAGGCTATAGGCTTCCAATGAAGGCAGGCAACTCTATTCTGTCCACCAGCTACTTTGGCGTGTCGCTGCCAAAATTCACCTGCCACTCTCACTATTTCACCAGCCACATTACATTTTACAACAGAACACCTCCTGGAAATAATAGTTTAGATGCCATAAAACCTGTCCGCCCTACCGCCCACTTTGGAGCGGACAAGTTAATTCCATGTCTCCCGTCTCCTGTCCTGCTCCTATCTCTCCTTACCTGATCCACATGGCAGGCTTTGCACAGTCATTCGTTTCCCTCTCCCTCTCGCCCCATGCTTGGTAAACTGGGCAGAGGAGAGTATGAGTTTGAGCAGAGCGTTCCCTCCCTGAGAGCGTTGATGACTTGGAAAACAGCCCCCATCCTCTGGCACATCCTTCCCTCTCTTTACGGCCCAGTGGTAATTAAATCCACATTCACTTTCGCTTCGACTGTGGCGCTCACGCTGGCAGAGATGGCACAGCTCCCCCATTACTGATAAACACCAGGAAATCATCTAGAGCCTGTGTTGTAGTCAGGTTTCTTACGTACATCAGTGATGCATTTGAGTTGGAGGCTCTGCACCACCTGCTCTATTTGCCTAATGCCTTATGTGCTGTATCTAAATCAGAGTGGTTGACCCACCTCTCCTGGTGTTTTTTGTAACTGTAACTTTTGTAACTTTACTGAGACTGTAGCAAAGTGATAGAGATGCATGCTTGTGGCGACAAAGCAAATACAGTACTACAAAAGTCGGCCATTGCACCACTTCTGGACACGTGTCAAGTCTCTAATAATTTCTAAAGCAGCCAAACAAGCCACATTTGTGTGGTGGCCTGCAGGAACCCTTCACATGTCGCTGCTGCACATTGTTGGTAATGAGTCAAACAAGGTTGAAAATGAGTTTTGCAGGTATTTTGAGATTTGGAGTGATTTGGTTACTTTCATCTACATAGTACATCATGGTGAAAATTTATTTTCATAAAACAAAAGGCAAAGTATTTATTTTTATGGTTTGGGTGGAATGCCACTGTAGAAAATACAACGTTGTGGAATGTTTGAAGCCATTTTTCTCACGTTTTACTTTTAGACACAATTAAAATACTAATAATAAAAACTTTTGATCTGAGAGAGCTCACTCAGTCATTCAAAATGTTATAAATAGGGGAGAGTTTATAATTTATGGAAATATCAAAAAATGAAAATCTCAAATTCTCACCATGTCAAGGGTTTTTGCAGACCATCACACATTTATGCTCAAACACACTCCCAACTGAAAAGAAAGCCAAGACCTGGGCCTTCAGACTTCAGGGGACAGATATCAAGTGTATGTTAAAACTGGATGATACACAGGCTTTGTTATGCTGGTGCTACCTGTAAGGAATGTGTTTTCAGCACCATGGAGAGCTCTGACCTGAACACTGCAGCACCATTCATCATTCAATACTGAACGCTGTTTGTCATGTGAATGTGATCCTCCAAGGAAGAAGAGGAGAAGCTGAGCCTGGACGACAACGTCCTGCTAGACGAGGACTTTGAAGCGGGGTACGAGGCCGGGGAGGATGAGGAGGACGAGGAGCTGGAGGAGGAAGAGGAGGAGGAAGAGGAGGTGAAGGAGAGCGCTAAGATGAAGGTCCTGCGGACTGTCCAGCAGGTGGCGTCCAAAGTGAAAGAGATCATCGGGAACTTGATCACCACCGCTGGGAAGGTGGTGGTCACCATCTTGTTGGGCCTGACAGGTGAGTGGCTACTACAGTAGTTGAATTTTTCACACCCATTGCTGCACCAACTGCATGCCGGTACCAACCTGAAGCACGTCTAATTGAAGCATTCCACTGTACTTGATAACTGTTTCAATCCTGCATAACTTACCTAATTGCCATTTCGATAGGCGTGTCTTATACAGTACTTTCCTTTATTATTCTCAATTTTGTAGATAGAAACCACCTCCACCTGCACCTTAAAGCATGTTGTTGTGCCATATAATGAATAAACCTGGGCCAAATACTTTTAGCTAATAATAGCATTTGTTTTAACCCGCTTGGTGAGCCAGAATGGGTAGGGTTTGCCACATCGGACAAGAGTGTCGGAATTTTTAAGAAATGATGGGAAATGATTTCAAAGTCAGTTAAGTATATTTTTCTCTGATTGCCAATTAACCTGACACTATCCGAAGAGTTGTCAAATGCGATAAGCCCCACCCATCTGGTACTCTTTGTAGGTTAAAACAAATGCTAAGAATGATTTGCCATCCTGTTCTGATAAACCCCAATCATCTGTGTGTGTGTGTGTGTGTGTGTGTGTGTGTGTGTGTGTGTGTGTGTGTGTGTGTGTGTGTGTGTGTGTGTGTGTGTGTGTCTGTCTGTCTGTCTGTGTGTGTGTGTGTGTGTGTGTGTGTGTGTGTGTTTGCAGGCATCATGCTGCCCTCGCTGACCTCGGCTGTCTACTTCTTTGTCTTCCTGTTCCTGTGCACATGGTGGTCCTTCTGCCAGACCTTCGACACACTCATCTTCAGCTGCATGTGCGTCCTGATGGCCATCTTCAGTGCCGGACACCTGGTCATCCTCTACCTCTACCAGTTCCAGTTCTTCCAGGAGTCCATCCCGCCAGACGACACGTACATCAGGTCATCTTCAGAACAACATACAGTTTATGTAGCCTGGTTAAAACCATCCCGATGACAGGACCTCACTTTCTGTTTCGCTCCACGGATTAGTCTGGACTTCGATTTCAGTGGGCGGGAGTACTTACCTTGACAGACAACCCTTTCAGCCAATCAGCGTCAGCAAATCTAATCCAATTTCAGTCGCAAGAACAGCCAAAACGTGTTTTTCGCCGAGAAACTGCTGGTGCATACTCTTGTTCTGTTTAATTGTTGTTATTGAGTCTAATTCTGCAATGACTGCAGTTATGGCTGCTCTCACATCATGAACTACGACACAGTCATAGTTATATTGTCATTTCAGGAAATTGATTTGGGCGGCTGCAGTCCAGACAGATGTGTGGTGCGAAAGAGAATGAGGCCATTTACACCTGGCATTAACATGCGTTTTCTGCCATCAGATTGCAATCAGATTGTGCTTGACCACATTAGCCTGATTCCATCTGCATAAAGTTGCTGTTTACACCTGTACTTTCAAGTTGTCAAGCACAATCTGACTGCAATCTGATGACAGAAAACACATGTTAATGCCAGTTGTAAATGTCCTCAATGTGAGGTCCTGTGATCAGGATGGCTTTAACCGAGCTACAGTTGATCTTCATTTATTTCATTTATTTAATTATTTATTTGGGGGTGGTGGTGGTGGTGGTGGTGGGGGGGGGGGGGGGGGGTGGGGGGTAGGTTGTCACTGGAACGGTGACCCGGTACGGGTTGGGTTTAGCACCCCAGCCTGGCTCTCTCGTGAGGGAGAAATCCACAAACGCTACGGATTAGCCTCCCGAAAATCTGTAAACATCGGCGCGGCCTGGGGTCCTTCAGGCTAGAGCGAGGTGCTCGGCGCAGCCGAATGACGTGCAGCGCACAGGCCTCCTTGAGGCATCCTCTTTGTCTATGGTGCGGCATAGTAGGATTGCCTTTTGGGAAGGTCTGGTGAGACGAAGGAGGAGCGCGGCCTGGATTAACCCACAGAGCCAATGCTGCGGTGTAGCACTAGCTCTATTGCAGCGGATTGGGCATGATCAACCCTTCCGCGGGCAACGTTGCAGACAGAGTAGGAAGGCTGATCCGTGAGCGGCTGCTTCCGGGACGCGGGTCGGGGTCTTAAGGTGCTCTTATACTCGAGCAAAGCTCCGTGGGGGTGGGGCCCCGCGAGTCTCCGTGAGTCACCGTGTAGACCTCGCGCTGGGGGTGATGCCATTATACTCAGAAAGTGATCAGCATGTATTGTACAATGGTGAGAACAGCCCGTGAAAAGTCGCAATGAAACTCTGTGCAGTACTGAGTGCGCTTTCACTCTCAAACGACCGCACATCAGCACATGAAGGACTCACCAAACTTGTTTTTACTGAAAGCCGTTTTTACTTCTCAGCCCTGATAGCCTACTACTCTGTGCTGCTTTTAATCTCTCTCAATAATGCTCTCAACACAACACATTTACTTGGTGAAATGACTAAAAACGAACAGTTGCAAATCTAAGTTTATAGCCTACCACATGGGTCAAGAAATGTGGCGAAAACACAGCTCAGTGTTCAGGGTTCAGTGGCTCGAAAGCGGACATGTTTGGAGAGAAGGCGTGCGCTGCTCGCGCTGTGAGGAAAAAAATGTCGCACCGCGCGAGTGCCCGACGGAGCTAGCGAATAACCACGCCCAAAAAATTTACGTCATTTCACGCGCCCGCCCCTCGCTCCACCCACGCGCCCTTCACGGCAGGGTGAGCATAATTCCCCCTTTATTCCCCCTTTAATCGGCCTCGGCTGGGTCTACTGGGCGAGGGTGTATGATGTATGACAGACCCGAAACACCTTACGACCCCAGTCAACATCACTGATGACGCGTCCCAGCGCATGCTGAAGTATGTATTTATGTAACTGAATATAGAGGATCCAGTCAGTAAAAGTGGTGTAATTTTGTCAATTAAGGACTTGCAGTATGTTACCTACTGTATTATCTTAAAAAGTGCCATGTCATGTCGCACTTGAAATGTATTTTTCTTAACTAATTTTTTATTGATTTAAAGCCAATTAGCGCAGTACAATCAAGACAAACTCTACTACACTATCACAAGAAGTTTTAAGAAAGTTTTAAAACTGCAGAAGGCAACATTTATCTGTAAAACAAAAAAACACCTATTTTATCTGCCTAAATCACACGGTCAGGCTGCAGGAGAGACGAGTGTCTCACCCCTTCTAACTGAAATGCCATCAATTCACTGGATGTGTTGATGTGTCTACACTTTTCTGCCCAGAGCAAGTGACAAATCAGAACTTTAGAATGAAATAAAAACTGTCTGCTGACCTAAACAGCAGAGAGAGAGAGAGAGAGCGCTCCGTCCAGAGAAAGCTGGCCCCACCAACATGTAGATCTTTTCCCTCTCTTGTCCCTTTGGTATAAAGCATCACAGACTGACTCGGTTGGGAAACATGACTGCGCTGTGTGTGCAATTTACCAGCGTCACGTTACATGATTTCTGGGCACTGAAGTTACATTTCCCCCCCAAACAATTAAGCTCTCGCAGCCATTTGGGGGCACCAGTCTCTTTAACAAATGGTAATTTATCCAGTTTAATAACAGGAAGGACAGACTGAAATACACAAATCCTCAGCAGCCATAGCTCCTTTGACTGATATTTAACACGATGAGGGCAAGTTCATTTAATTGACAGTAAATATTTACTATTGTTACAAACAAGAAGGCCCAAGGAGGAGGCAAACTCGGCTGGAGAGTAGATCTATCAAACTCCCACTCACATCAGCATGAGAGGGACAGCTTAAGATTCCAACCAGTGCTGTTCAATTATGCAGGAGAAGAAGAGGTAATCAGCTGTTTGTGGCTGTGGCGGTAAAACGTAGTGGTTAGACTCAAGCCACATTGTTGCACATCTTGCCAGCATGCGTCCCTCAGAGGTGTAACATACACAAACTGTGCGGCAGAAGCCACCCAGCACAGGTCACTAAGACCATTGTGTTTGACTGACAGCGTGGAATGCGAGGAATGATGTTTATTTACCAATTACAAATCAGAGCTACCGCTGCGTGGTTAACAACAGGAGATACAGGGCTTTTAGCCATTATGACATTTTACACATTTCTTTTATTGCATTGCAAATAGAGATGGAAGT
The DNA here is from genome assembly GCF_964638095.1 of Poromitra crassiceps. Taxonomy (NCBI): domain Eukaryota; kingdom Metazoa; phylum Chordata; class Actinopteri; order Beryciformes; family Melamphaidae; genus Poromitra; species Poromitra crassiceps. The sequence continues at coordinate 22,253,282 of NC_139639.1, forward strand.
GCTAACTAAAAAAAATGTTTTAAATATCCAATAGCAAGAACTCAAAAATGTAATTCAAATTACTTTTTTTTCTGTGAGGAACTTTATTTGTGCAGTGGGCAGACAAGACAAATAGGATAGTCAGAAGACAATCATAGCCAGTAGTGGAAATGGCCAGGTTTAACTTACACAGGGTGGGGGTCTCTGGATGCCCGATCGATTCCTAGGCTCGCCCACTGCGCGTTACATGCAGCTCGGCCGCTACGTGGCCTCACCCGCCCTATTGGCACCAGGAAGGATGACATCACTGATGACATCACACCTGTTGACATCATCACTGATGACATCACATCATTAAGTAATTAGGGCAATCACCTAATTAAAAGATCCGCCTCCGTCAGGTCACCCGCACGGAGGCTCTTTACACCCCCTGAAAGTTTCAGCGCAATCGCACGTAAAACGGCATAGCCGTGGCCGGACAAAATTTTGCTCACTCAGACGCACGCAAACGGACACTTCTCATTGCGGACCCGTGGGGACCCCCCTGTGAGTTAGGCGCCTGGTCTGGAACATGACATCATCACTGATGACATCAATGATGACATCATCTTTGAACTTATTAGCCTCAGCTAGGAAGGATGACATCACTGATGTCTTATTATAGGATTTTACTCATACCATTGTGTAAAAATCTCTTACAAAATTTACTTAAATAAAATAAGATTGCCAAGCTTGATTACTTCCCCTTGATTTTATTATTTTTATTATTATCATTATTAATAATAATCATCATCATCATCATAATTGATTGGATTTATATAGCACCTTTCAAGACACTCCACATATCATGGGAGGGAGGGGGAAGGAACTCAACTCATCCACCACTGATGTGTAGCACCCACCTAATGACAGACATGTTGACACATTGATATTGACGCTGCTTATTCAGCTTCATGTTCTCCTACTCTTCTCTGCTCCTTCCATGCTGCCCCCTCTCCACTGCTCTGCTCTCCACTGCATTGCAAGACATTTTTAAGGGGAACCTGAGGAGGAATGCCGTTCCCCCTCTTGTTCTCGCCGTTCCCTCTCAACGTTTACTCTGGGAACTCCATTCCCAGGTGAACTCCCCCATTTCCACCACTGATCATAGCACAATCATCAACATAATATATAGATCATTATTGTCAGCAACCATAAAAACTGTGTTGTATTCAACAGTAAAAACATTGTTGTCTTGTTTTTCCAAGTCTCTCCAAATTGTGGCACTATCACCCTTCATAAGGTATAGTCTAATGAAGATGGTGTGTCTTTTACACCTCACCAGTGTCACCCTAGCTGTTGTTTCTGTGCCCTTGCTGTTATGGGACCTATTGATTTGATGGCTTTTCGTTTGAAAGCTGTGCTGCTGTGTGTCAGGACCAATGCCATTATGACTATGTATAGCCGGGGTTGCCTTGGATAAGCCTTGTGCCCTGCTCCTCCTGGCGCAGATAGCAGATAAGCTGTAAATATTGACAGGTTTCTCATTAGAAAACAAACTCATCAGAATGAATGGACCACCTCCACCTTCAGTATATTTATAGTGTACAGTATCCCTACGCCTAAATTTGGATATGAACAGGCCAACTGTCTCATCATCTACTTTCTTCTCATGCGTCCGTGTTGACTTTCCACAGCGTGGAGGTATTCCTGCCCCCTGCTGTGTGAAAAACCTTGGCCCAATTTGCTGATAAAAGTAGCGTGTATCCCCTCTGCTCACGCCTGTTTCCTACTCCGCACACTCTGAGGCGGTCAGAGGGAAACTCCGACGGCCATAAATATGTGCGGCCCCTATTGGACAATAGGCTGCCCTAATTGTGCTTGTTGACAGTGGCTCGGCCTTGCTGTGGGGCCGGTGTTGAGTGAGGCTGTTGAGGCCCGGTTCACACTCCTCTTCCTGCCTCCCCGCCTTACAATGGAAGCCCCCAGTCATGTGACCAACCTGCCTTCCCCAGCTGCAGGGAGAAACCATTCAGGAAGGGGGGGCGGGGGGGGAGGATACATAGGAAGACCCAGACTCTGGAAGCTTCTAAATCCATCATTGGGAGACGTCAGTACAATTCCTGTACAGTGACCCCCCTCCTTTGTTCTGCCGAGAGGAAGAGGACGGACAGTGTTACAAAGGGCTTTTCAGCCACAACACATTTTCTACATTCTAAAGTTAAGGAAATGAGTCAAGCCTGCCACCTAAGAGTCACTATGTCAATATTGTAGCTACACTGTAGCTACACTGTAGCTATTGTACTAGCTATTGTACTGTAGCTACACTTTACATGACTTTGAGGAAACATAAAAACCCACCCACACTGTTAACAAACAGCTATTGGTGATGCTTGCATTTCTGGACCCATTTTGTTGTATAGTTGTGTATTTTCGTATTCATATTCCGAGTGCAGCTACAATGTCGTTTGATTGGAGAACATTTTTTAGCTATCGAAAACATGAGCAGTAAACGTCAATCGGCAACTTTCTAGACTGAGTCTGACTATTTTCCACTGACGTTCAACAATCAATACATGGAGAGATAAGAGACGAGATACCAATTTCTTCACCAACAGCAGCCTCAATAGACCAGAATGCAATTCTGCTACAAGACATGTTGCGTTTTGAGTGAGGGCCTCAATTGACTGGAAAAACCATCTTGCTCTTACTACGCTATCACTCTCTTCACCTACTGTTTAATGCAACAAGCTCAGACATGTTCTCCAGGGGTTGTCAAAAGGCATTCTGGGAAATGTAGGAAATCACTAATTGAAGTAGTATAACTCCTGAAATGCACTGTCATCACAGATTGATGATGATATCACTGTAAGAGTATCTGAGGGTGGATTCTTCCTTTAGAAGTACACACAGCATACTTAACCATTCACACTGTGGATTATTCTGATATAAACCCCCACCCATCTGGTGCTCCAAGCAGATTAAAACAAACGCTATGAATTATTGACCAAAACGAGTTGACCCAGGTTTAATAGTGAACAGACGTCCAGCACAGAGAGTATGACTCTGCAGTTCCTCCCAGCTTTCGTAATGTTTACATCGCCTCATCCATCCTGGCTTGCTTGGTGGAATCGATAATTCGTTTTGGAAATGAAGAACCCACAGCCTCTGATGCTGAATTACAGTATACCATCACTTCCCTCAATAAGAATAGTATAATCCTCTGACGGATGTCTTTGGGCCAATTCTCTCGATTGAGAAAGCGCTGGCAAAAAAACAGTAATTAGTGTATGTTTATTACTCCTAATGCTGCCACCACTTTTGCAGGGGAACACCACACGAATATAAGAAAGCCCTTTTTGTTATATTCATTGTCTAGGTCAAAGGCAGTCCAGTTAATTTGTGAACACAGATAACTCTTTCAAAGTCAGAATCCAGAGAACTAAGATTCAAATGTGTGTTGTCAGGTCTAAAGTCTGGAGCAGCTCTGTAAATTCAGCAAGACAAGACAGTAAACGTGTGTGAGAGAAACATGTTCAGTTTCAGAAAGATTAATCGAGTTGACTTTCTAGTTTCTATCTGATCAAGTTTCAAGCCTTGTATATGATCAAACTTTTGTAGTCTATAACATGCCGTTTGATACCCAAAGCACCTTACTGTACTGTCAGTGGCAGTGCATACATTTTTTATTATGGTGGTAATTGAAACCTCAACCTGGCTTTGGGATAGATTTGTGTTCAAAATATTGACTGAACCGTCTAACATTCAGTCAATTTTTCAATTGAGCAATGTTCCCTTTTAAAGTCCAAACAGCACTGAGTGCTGGAATTTATTGCAACTTTTTTTTTACTGTATTCGTTCTATGCCATCCTATAAAACGCATGTAAGCATTTTCCACCGTCTTATTCTCTCATTGCTGTCTGTCTGTCTCCCACTGCAGTTTGTTTGGCATCTCCTCCATCGTTGAGAGCGACTGCTCCCGGACATGGAAGCTCATCGTGAACCCAACGCTTAAGTGGCACCACTTTGTCAACCCCATCATGCTGCTGATTCTCTACTACACCCTGGCTACGCTCATCCGCCTCTGGCTGCAGGAACCCATCGACCAGCCGGCGGTGAGCCCGGAGATAGAAATAGCACCAATGGAAAGCACATAAGCCCCTAGATCTATTTAGTGCAGAGAACTGACACATTTATTCAAATATTGATTCCATCCAGGCTATTTTTGGGAATAGTATGGAATGCAATCTGGTGATGAGCTTGACGGCCAAGGCAAGGCACCCTTAAACATTTTATTAGAAAACCGTTACTGGTGATGTACCTTGAATTTATGGGCCCTTTTTGTTGTTTGGTTGGGGTTAGGCTAAAAATCCAAAATATCAACGGTAAACATCAGGTTTTGGTGTTAGTCCCTCAGAATGAAAGAGCAAGCGCTCCTTCCTAGAGCCGCCATTTTGCACCAAAGTTCAACAATCATACAGGGAGAAATCCACCGAAGAAGAGGCAGATATACACATGTAACCCACATCTGAAATGGCCTAATGGGGGCGCTATAAATAAAGGATTTGTTTTTACTCCCAATTGTGATATCTTAGAGACCACTAGTCTGATTTCGATTAAACCTGGAGTGAGGAATGACGCCCTTTGGCACTGTGTTCTGGCGTTTAAAAATAATTACAGTGGTTGGCCTGATGGGGGCGCTATAATTGAGGGTCTAAATTCCAAACTTTGAAAGGCCGTAACTGCTACACCAATGGTCCCAAACTTGGATGGATGATGAGGCTCAGCTCTTCTCCGCTGTAATGGAGTTATAGATTAGTGTTTTTATACAGGGTCAATACTTCCCCGTAAACCTTTGTGGCTGTATGCATTATTGATCTCTCCACTGAGTTGTGTGTATGTGTGTGTGTGTGTGTATAGGTGTGTGTGTGTGTGTGTAGGTGTGTGTGTGTTGCTTTTTCACCTTCTCTTACACTTTAGGAGACGCTAATAATAAAACATGATTACGACGTAAATCTGCAGCTGACAGCTGATCAATAGTAAATATGGTGTTTTATGGTGGACCTGATGTTGACCAAACAGACAAGGGTCATTCAGGTCCAATCAGGACGGGCTGTTATCATTTCCTGATTAATGTAAAGGTTAATGTACAGTGCTTCATTATGCAGTATTTGTATGCAGTCTATATTTGTAAGCCCATGAGGACATGATCGATCAATCAATCAATCTATGACATTAGAATTAAATTAACAGTGTGATTTAGGCTAATTTCAATACAGTTTTAAGTATGCAAAGAAAAGTTTGGAAAATGTTTAACAGCCTGCACTAGAAACATAACAGGACCCAAAAGAAGAACCAAATCTAAAGTTACAGAGGAAACATTATTTATTATCAAATAACACTTTGACTTCATACAGTATACTGCACATCAGCAAGTGAGTGAAGTGATTCATACCTCTGATGCTGCAGGTATGTGGCCTGTTAAGCCATCAGGATGATATATATAAAATAAAATACTTAAGAGCGATCGTAAATGGTAGTATTTTATTGCCTTATTTCCTGTTTTCAAACACTGATACTAAAGCAGTGATTCTTGGGAGTATCATCTGTGCTGCACAATAGGAAGACTGAGCTCATGAGCCAGTGGGGAAGATCTTTCTATCATCCAAACTCTCTCTATCTTTGTTTTTTCAGGACGACGAGGATGGCGATATGAACGAGGTCGGAAACGGAACGAATAACTCCGCCGACAAGAAGAGGCAGCTGTGGTGGCAAGCACACCAGAGCACGGACGAGAAAAACGTATGTGAGGCTTAATACACACATGACGTACAAAGTATTGATTATTGCATAGTCATGAAGGAGTCATCCCTACTGTAGGTCAGCAATGCCATATACTGTACTGTAGGTCCTTTTCCGAAAACACTGTTCAGGGATTAAAGGTCATGGGAAACATGGAAGTGAAATTGGGAAGTGGGTTTTCTAGTGTCTGGGGGGGGAATGGAAATGTAACATCCAATTTGTTTGGCCGCATTTTCTTCAACTACTCAACTGTTAAGTGTTTAACAAGCTTGGCTGCTTGATTACTAGTGATTACTAGCTTACTAGCATTTTTTGGCCCCGGTGCGGTAATGCACCAGGGGCCCTATGTCCAGCTATGTCGCCAGGACACATTATGCACGACTTTACGCACGACAATGCTCAATGCTCCACACATGGCGGCCGGCCACTAGAGGGCGCCGCCGCCCCAGTGCTGCAGCCAGAGGATCTGTGCACATGCGCTGTTCACTCTCAAAACAAAGGGATTCGGGAGGGGGCTGTGGCATGGACATAATGGACTGAGGGTGGCTATCTCCGCCCAGCAGGGTTGAGTGAAGCCGAAATCCTGCCAGATCAGTGAACCAGATTCTGCGCAGTAGCTCCGTTGAGTTAGAACCTCTGTGAGGTCCCCGCCCCTCTGAACTTTCTTATGTAGAGCTGTTGTTTCTAGATTTGCGCACAGTGCGTTGTGTATTTATATACAGTCTAGCTCTGTAAATATGGCATTTTAAGTTGTAATATTTTTTGTCTCGCCAAAAGTGACCATGTAGATTCCCACTTTGAGATCAGTTTATCAAAATGACGCCTGTACGGAAACCTGAATTTCGTTGTCGGAGATTGCTCCTAGCAGCCAGACTCCGAGGTGCTCTCGGTAACAAACCGTCATACAGGGGGAAATTATTATCCTATGAACTGATCTTTGCAGCTCTGTTGATTAGCTAATGTTTCCGTAGCATTTGGTTAACGTTATGATTTAATTCATTTTGTAACAAATGTTGGTTTAACAGGTGAAATCGAACTGAACCTTTGGCTACGTTGTAACGTTTACTGACTGGGCAGCCCAGTGCTGCTGTCTCTCAGTCGGGTCGTTTGTCTAACTAACGTTAACGTTTTCCAGCTGCCTGTCTCTTCTGTATCCTTATACAACAGCTACGAGGAGAGGAGCTTGCTAACATCCCGTAAAAGCACTTCCCAGAGATATATCGGCTAAATACTCTCCTCGTGGTTCACCCCAATAAAACCTCTAGTGTCTGTTTGCGACAGGCTAACCCGTTAGCTATTATCTAATGGCTGGTATTGTGTAGGCTCATTTTATACCCGGGAGTTGTAACGTTATAAAACACATTTCCTGGCATACGCCAGGAACAACCTGGTAAGTTCTGAAAATATGTGTCTGTTATTCCAGCTATCGTTATCGGTTGTTAGATTGTTGGTAATGTTATGCCGACATTAAAGAATGAAGCTAAGCCGGCTAATGCTAGCTCGATGACACCGTTAAAACCATTGATGTATTAAAATAACCGATAACGTAGCTGGAGTAAATACTAAAACACATATTTTCTGAACTTACTACTTCAGTCCCCAACCAACGTTACTTCCTCGTGCACCTTTCTCAAAACAATGTCCTTTTTATTGCAGTCCATCGATATACAGTCTGGTAGACAGATAAAGCAGTGTCTTCCTTCTGTTTTACCCAATGTTAGCCCAGTGTGTTAGCCAGCCTGCCTGGTCTCTTCTCTGTATATCCTTACAACAGCTAAGAGAGGAGCTTGTGAAGAACGAACATCCCCACAGTCAAAGCACTTCCCTGAGATATCTATATAAAAACGTTTATTGCTTTAATACCAAAAATAAAACCTCCAGTGTCTGTATAAGCTAACGCGTTAGCGATTAGCTAATGGCTGGTGGTTGTGTACACTTGTGTAGGCCCCATGTTATGGTTAGACCCGGGAGTTAACATTATAAAACACATTTCCTGGCATATGCAGGTAGTTGGAAAACCTGGTAAGTTCTGAAAATATGTGTCTATTATTGTGTTATTCCAGCTATTGTTATCGGTTGTTAGGTTATAGTAATATGAAGCCGACAAAAACCGGCAAAACAGCCGGTTAACACAAGCGGTTAATGCTAGTCTGCTTCCATTAAAACCATTGTGTATTAAAATAAACGATAACATAGCTGGAGTAACTAATAAAACACATTCTTTTCTGAACTTACTTCAGTCGCCAACCAACTTCGTGCACCTTTCTCAAAACAATGTCCTTTTTATTGCGGTCCATCGATATACAGTCTGGTAGACAGATCAAGCAGTGTCTTCCTTTTGTTTTACGCATGGTTTTACCAAGCAGTGTCTTCTCTATGTAAAATAGATCTATAAGGTGAAGAGCCTGTCCAGCCAATGACGGCTTGAGACTGGCTGCCACAGCTGTCAATCATCCCTTTTTATATGTCAAATAACTACTTAAAAACAAACTGATCAGAAAAACGACCACTTGCACAGGCATTAGCATGATAATAACTATCTAAAATGATACAACCCACCTCTGGAAAAAATGGGTGACGATAACATGCACCGGGGCTATGCCAGGTTTCGACCTGGCCTTGTTTTCTTTTTTACCAGGACATTCAGTTGAGTTATTCAGTGAAAATCAATCTGAAATGGAATGGAATAGTCCTGGAAAGGTGATGAAAATTGATTTGTGAAAACATGTACCAACCTTGACTTTTATTAGTTGGATCGTAAACTCGAGTTATAATTGTTGATTGTTTTCACAAGCCAAGGCTAGTTTTTCCCCAGCTTTCACCTCCGTAATAGTGATAGCCTCATCCCCGGAATGATTTCGACACACGCACGCACGCACGCACGTACGCACACACACACACACTCACACACACACATTCTGACCTTGTTCCCATAACAAGGTCCGTAGTCTGTCTCCACTGGCCACCTCTTGTGGTTTAAAAGCTTTTAGGCTGTGCAGACACAGATGAGTGATGCACTCGATTTACAGAACAGTGCTGCTGGGCTTTGTTCCTGCTTATCAGGGCCTATAAAGACCACGCAGGCCTTTGACTCCAGCAGCTCATCAATAACACACCTCTCCTCTCCTCTCCTCTCCTCTCCTCTCCTCTCCTCTCCTCTCCTCTCCTCTCCTCTCCTCTCCTCTCCTCTCCTCTCCTCTCCTCTCCTCTCCTCTCCTCTCCTCTCCTCTCCTCTCCTCTCCTCTCCTCTCCTCTCCTCTCCTCCCAGCTCCTCTCCACCACCCAGGACGGCTTCACTACAGCTGAGGTGGGCCTTCTTCTCGATTTGTGTTGAAGTCGTCCACCTTACTCCTTCACCCCACACTCACTCCTGCTCCATGCAAAATAATTACTGCAAAGTACTTTTCACACTGCACCATTGTACTGTAGCCCAGGGTTTTCCTTAACCCAACCAGGTGATGTCATTCGTGCACAAATGACATCACTGGTCCACAACTTAACTCCAATCAACTCTGAATAACTGTCAAACTAAATGAATGCATGCAAAACTGTTTACCGTTTTCAGATATATTATTGATTTTGTAATGATACAAAAATGGTGGAAAATTGGCGTGAAAAATGAGTGTTTCTTTAAGATTTGGCACAGAAATTGTTTACAGTAATCCCTTTTCACACTGCATCACTTGGGGATAGTCTAGTTTAAAGTCAGGTTTAAGGTGCAGTTTGCACTGGGTTAAGTCAAAGGATGTGCAGTGTGAAAAAGCCTAAGATTAAGTATTGGTATAAGAGTCCAATACTGCCCTACAAAGCCATAGTCCAGTAATCCACTTTCATTGGTACTGGTACAAAAGTGGACTACATATAATTTAGCATTTACAGTGTAATTATTGATGATATGACAGCTAAGTCCTGGCCATATTGTTTGACCCTTAAAACATAAAACGCAGTTACTTCTGTTTGCCTTTGTGGGGCAGAATACTACACAGTAATGTGATGCATATAAAGCATATCATTTCCTCAGTTATTGGCATTATACTCAGTATCTGATATTGAAATACAGGCTATGCCAACTTCAAATGGAACGTCCTTTGACCTGATTGCGACTGAGAATGGACCAGTCAGTCTGGACCTCTACTCCACCCCTCAGTATAAGATCGGCCAGTCCAGTGACATCACAGGTGAGCCATCCAGTACTCCAGGGCATTTCTGTGCAAAGAGTGGAACCAATGAGTGTAAATGCAAAATAGATTAAAACTGCTATTGAGTGATTCCCTCAATTAGCATAACAAACATCACAGCACATAATGTTGCTGTCATGTGGAAACCTTGTACTGTAACTCCAGTTTGAGTGGTTTTCATGTTTTCACTTAAGGATTACATGGTCATCTGTGGGTGGCACAAACTCTACAACCCTCTCGGTTAGGAAACCCTTTCAAAACCCAGTGGATAAACAAAACAAAAAATGCATTTTGATTAAGCTACAAAACAAAACAAAAATTAAGTAATTCTTTTCTCGAGGCTGTACAACAAAAACATATTGTAGAGATTATTGAAAGAGTGCATACACAATTACACATCATGTTTCATCTGATCCAAATGTATGGCATTACACCACAACAGAGCACTATGACTATTTTAACAACGAGGTGCGTTTCTGTGTCCGACCAGAGAAGGAGGAATGTGTGTACGAAGTGAGTTTGCCCCCAGAGGAGAGGGCGATGGAGGGAGGAGAGGAGCAGCAAGAAGGAGGAGAGGAGGAGGAGAAGAAGGCAGCAACCAGCGCTGTGGTTACTGTCTTCCGCTTTATCATGAAGCAGAGCTATATCTGTGCTCTCATAGCCATGATGGTGAGTAATGACCAGCAGTAGCCCATAGGTGGCGTAACCTAGGAGTTAGAGAGGTGGGCCTACACTGTGTTCAGGTTGTACTCTATCAAAAGAAGAAGAACAACGGAGGAGAAGGGTGAAATCTTTGAAGATAATAATTATTTATTATTCGTGAATTTAAATCAACCATACACTATTATATTATGCATAGAATTGATTGTATTAGTCTGAATTTAATGATTTTTTTAAATTATTATTATGGACTGCTGACTGTGGTGGATTCACTGCACTGTTTGCTGCTTGTGTTGACACAAGCAGCAAACAGTTCATGATGCCAAGTGGAAGATGTCAGAGCCGACAAGAAGTTCCCACATGGAACAGTTTTGCCCAGTTGGCAAATTATATTTATGGTGAATCCGACATGTCATGAATGCAGCATTATATCCAGAAGATAATCAGTTCAAATCCACAGACTGGAACATTTTGGTGGGGAAAGTGGAAGAGAAATACTCTCCTCTCCCTGAATAAATTCCATTAAGAAGCCCTTGAGCAAGGCAATTAACCCCCAACTGCTCCAGTGGAGCTGCTCAGTGGCCAATAGTCGAAGCCTGTGGTTGGACTGGGAAGCTCCCAAGACTGAATGTGTAGCAGTGTGTTGCTGAGAGAGAGCATATGTGCTGCGTAAACCTTTCCTGGGTGAAGAACAGTTAAATAAATAAAAGTTACACTTATTTGGTTGACTGTGATTGGATCGGTAGTGCATGTGCAACCTAATCCTTGAAGTGTGTCACTGTCAATGCATCTTTCTTTTAATGCAGCGCAGCACTGACACACTGGGTAAAATGAAGAAATACGGGTAACTTTACAGTGGCCGAATTCCAGTGTTTTAACCTTTGTGCTGTTAACTTAAATGTATTATACTATACTAGGCATGTCACGCGCTATGCGCGCTCGATTCCTAGGCTCAAATGGGACACACTAAATAACTATATTATCCTTTACTGATGCTGCTTTCTTGTTTAGTGTGTTCGTTTCTGTTTGTCAGCCAGGTTTCGGCAAGTTGCATCAAGGAAGTGGGAGCAGCAAACTACCCCCTCACACGCACGCACGCACGCACCCACGCACGCACACACACACACACACGTACACACACACACACACACACACACACACACACACACACACACACACACACACACACACACACACACACACACACACACACACACACACACACAAACCATGCAGATTTACACAGGATGATGTGTTAGCTGTAGCTGCTCAGGTGGTGGGAACTCACATTTCATTTCGTTCACGTGACCCGCGGGTCGCTGGTTTACCAGGCTAGTGGTGGGCCGTGCCTGGTGGAGGAACTGAAAGTGTTGTTCACTGACTTCTATTGTTTCACTGGTGATCAAGTAAAGACGCTAAAATCTTCATGTTGCTGTTTGGATGCAGTTTGACAGAATACAACAGAAAAGAGTAGAAACTCATCTTTACAGCCACACGACCAAGAAGGTCTGTGGCAACTGCTTTCAGCACAGTAGGATTGAATGAAGGAACAGCTCTGCTACATGGACACATAACAAGCAGCAGACAGCAAACAGCACAGAATGAGTCCAACACTGAACAGACAAAACCATGTAGAGCAAAACAGACAAATGTGACTTGCATAGTACTTGCATACTTGCATAGTATTTGTATTTATTGAATCTCCGCTCTTCAGGCATGGAATGCAGCACAGCACTGCCACACTGGATAAAATGAAGAACACTTTACACTGGCCGAATTCCAGTGTTTTAACCTTTGTGTTAACTTATGAAAATCTATTATACTATGTGTAAAAGAAACAACAAATGAAGAACAATTCCAGCAAATATATACAATAGGGTTTCAGCGATACGTGCTTGGACCCCTAATAACTTGTACATGCAATGGCTTCATAGAAAAGGGATTTTTACTCGCATTTGGTAATGATGATCCCAACACTACACAGCCCCCTATCAACAAAGAACGTAGGAAATCTATTTCTCACAGATCCAGTACTTGAAATCAGAATACCAGGATTGCCACTGATGTGTAGTACCAGTCATTTGTATTTTGAGGCATTTCTGCTGCCCAGTACGTTGGTGTCAGTGGTGATCCGTCCACCCACTCCCACGTCCCATGTCTGTCTCACTGTACAGTATAGTCCAGGAAGCTCCATCCTGATTCAGCTTACTGACAAATTGTTGTTCCTCTCTGCTGTTCATGGCCACCAGATCTGATCCACAGCTCTGACAGTCCCCTCTGCTGTCTGTCCAAGTTTTCCTCTCAGTAGATTAACAGTGACACTTGCAGCACTCATTTATCTTTTGAGATAACTGCCATTTCTCTTTAGTCAGGCCTTTGTTGCTGGTCTGTAGCTGGTTTCTCTTTTTAGTCAGATCATTGTTGCTGGTCTGTAACTGGTTTCTCTCTTCAGTCAGATTATTGTAACTGGTCTGTAACTGGTTTCTCTCTTCAGTCAGATTATTATAACTGGTCTGTAACTGGTTTCTCTCTTCAGTCAGATTGTGGTAACTGATGTTGAGTTGGTTTCTTTGCAGCACCAAATTCTCTCTCTCTATTGTGACTGAAATATAGCTGATGGACAGGATGATGATAACAGTCACCAGCAGAAGGCCCATCAGGCCCAGACTCACTGCAGCAGCTCTGAAACGGTTCCTGCTTCTCTGGACGGCCAGAAGAGACGTTTGAGTGTGTGATCCTCCTTCCTGTGTCAGTTCAGGCTGCTGCTCTCTCAAAATGGCTGCATTCTCGTAGATCTCCTCCATCCTCTCCTCCCTCTCTGCTCTCTCCTCTTGGTTTCCTCTGGAATATCTCACCTTCTTAGTGAGGGCTGGCCTGGTCTCCTCCCTCTCTCCTCCCTCCTCTTGGTTTCCTCTGGAATATCTCACCTTCTTAGTGAGGGCTGGCCTGGCGTAAATATCTGTAGACATCTTGAAGGATGAGAGTAGTAAAACACTAAATAACTATCCTTTACTGATGCTGCCGTCAGCCTTTCTTGCTTCAGTGTGTCCGTTTCTGTCTGTCAGCCAGGTTTCAGCAAGTTGCAGGAGTAAACCACCTCCCACACACACACACACACACACACACACACACACACACAAACCATGGAAATTATGTGATGTAGCTGTAGCTGCTCAGGTGGTGGGAACTCACGTTTCATTTCGTTCACATGACCGGCTGGTTTACCAGGCTAGTGGTGGGCCGTGCCTGGTGGAGGAACTGAAAGTGTTGTTCACTGACTTCTATTGTTTCACTGGTGATCAAGTAAAGATGCTAAAATCTTTCATGTTGCTGTTTGGATGCAGTTTGACAGAATACAACAGAAAAGAGTAGAAACTCATCTTTACAGCCACACGACCAAGAAGGTCTGTGGCAACTGCTTTCAGCACAGTAGGATTGAATGAAGGAACAGCTCTGCTACATGGACACATAACAAGCAGCAGGCAGCAAACAGCACAGAATGAGTCCAACACTGAACAGACAAAACCATGTCGAGCAAAACAGACAAATGTGACATTGAACACAGAGCACCTGCTGTGTGTGCAAGTCCGTGACATGGAGACACTGTAGCTGCTCTAACTGAAGTGTGTAAAGAGGTAATATGGGGAGAGGAGCCTCTCCAGCTGAAAACTAGCAGCTTTCTAAATGTGGAGGAGTTGATGTTCGGTGGTTGTCGAAATCCACTTTGATGGTTTTATCTTGAATCTATCCTGCATTAATACTGCAGGTACTTAAGTCTGAGATGGAATAAAGGGTAAGTAACACCTGGTAAATTAAAAAGTAGATAACCAGACTGTACGGAGCCCACTGTAACATGTGCTCTTGTTTTTTCTTTGTGTGTGTGCACGAGATACAATTTATTTCGTTCCCGCGAGCTGGTTAAAATGAGCCCTTGTTTTGGTTTATCCGTATGCACAAGACATAACCCGCTCCCCCGACTTTCTCTATATGTGCGCACAGATTGGCAAAATGATAAGTAATAATACAGACTAATAAAGTGGAATAAGGCCATTGCAAAGTGTTGTTTGCATGTTACCTGATCAGTTCATATCTGCTCATCCATCAATGGCAGACTTGCACAGTATTTGTATTGATTGAATCTCCTCTCTTCAGGCATGGAGCATCACTTACGTCAGCTGGCTGACGTTTGTGTTCCTGATCTGGTCCTGTATGCTGTGGATGGTGAGAGACCGCCGGCGCTACGCCATGCTAACCTCTCCCTTCATGGTGGCCTATGGCAACCTGCTGCTGGTCCTGCAGTACATCTGGAGCTTTGAGAGCCTGGAACCCATCCCAGGACTCTTCCTCAAGAGGAAAGAGGCGGTTCCCTTCAGCGAGCTGGGCTCCAAGGTACGTCAAGGCCTTTTTCCCCCCCAGTTGTAGCTACTTGGCCAATTCCCCCTGCTGTCCTGGTCATTGCTCCACCCCCTCTGCCAACCTGGGGAGAGCCATAGACTAGCACATGCTTCCTCCGATACATGTGCAGTCGGCAGCCACTTCTTTTCACCTGAGAGCGAGGACTTTCACCGGCAGGTCGTAGCGTGTGGGAGGATCACGCTATTCTCCACAGTTCCCCCGACTCCCTCGAACAGGCTCCCCGACTGACCAGAGGGGGCACTAGTGCAGCGACCAGGGCTTATACATGGTCTTGAAAAGTGCTATATAAATAAACTTTTACTTACTTACTTACTTACTTTTTTAGATCAAGAGAGAATACCAATCTGAGATACCAATACATACAAGCAAGTAGGTCATGCAATGTGTTTACAAAATTGCCCAAACCAAATAATTAACTCAAAAAGTCAAACTCTATCTCTCAAATCATTGCCTAATTGACCAAGAGGGGGCAGTTATACAATATATTCCTAAAGGAGAAGGTCAAGTCTGCAATGTTTTGACATGTTTTGGAATGGTTCAAAGCCTTTCATGTTGGCAGCTACTGAACCTGACCTAATTGTGTCTAGAATGAGATTTTAGATGTCAGTTGGTCACCACAGACTCTGGCTTTCATAACAACTACAGACTCATTCTAACGGTTAATGTTTTGTATCACGGCAGTGTACGTGTATGTTTTAGGAAACACTGCATGTATTCATTCCTTCTGAGAGTGAAGTTGTTATTGTATTTCAAACTTCGGTTAAACATTTTTGAAAATAATTTATTTTAAATCTTTATTTTTTTTCTTTTTGCCAGATGAGTTGGATTTGCAATGTGGAACCACAATAAGATAATAATAATATATATAACTCCAAGCAGGTTAACACAACTGCTAAGATTTATTAGTTTGAGAGCCAGGCCTGTTTTTCCTTTTTAGTCCTGATCATGTGTTTATCCAAACATCTTGTTCTGTCTGTGTGTCTGTGTCTGTGTCTGTGTCTGTGTCTGTGTCTGTGTCTGTGTCTGTGTCTGTGTCTGTGTCTGTGTCTGTGTCTGTGTCTGTGTCTGTGTCTGTGTGCGTGTGCGTGTGCGTGTGCGTGTGCGTGTTTAGATCCTGTGTCTTCTGAGCTTCTGGCTGCTGCTGAGACAGACACTGATGGAAAGACAGGAGAGACTGAAGGAAGAGGACACAGATCTCTCAGACGTTCGCGTGGAGGAGCACAAGAAGAAAGGTAAGGAGCCCTGCGCTGTTCGTTTAGTCACATTCAACTAGAAATACATCACAGGTGAGGTGACACCATGAGTAGAAAGGACAGGAGCACGGTTGGAAATTAACACTAGCCACCAGGCAAATATTGGCAAATTTTGGCTATGGCTAGTAAATTGGTCCATTCTACTGGCCACTTTGGCAGATACTAACCAGCTATTATTTACAGTTTGTTTTCTGAAGCTTAATGCGGCTGGTGAAATAGTGAGAGTGGCAGGTGAATTTTGGCTCATGGACAGAACATATTAAAGTTTTCTGACTTTAGTCGAGTGAGATTACACCAGAAAAGGTTTTTGAAAATTGAATTGAAATTATATGAAATAAAGACGTTATTATTAGCTATCTTTAATGCATTAGGAGTTGTGTGACAGTTGACATTAAGAACCTTTGAGACAACATTTGTTGTTTCTAGTGCCACCTGCCTACAGAACGTGCCTCACGTGCGTGCACGAGTGATTGAAGTCACGTGCGTGCATGAGAGATTGAAGTCGAAAGATCCAGGTTAAATAGTGGCAAGCAAGCGAGAAAATCTAACGTTAAGCGAACCTTCAGCAGTAATGAACACTGATCCGTGTCTCAAACTGTGCCGTGAGTGGGGTCCTTGAATTTGAAGAATTTGGGCCCAGAAAGTCCTTGAAAAGTCCTTGAATGAAATGTTTAAGAAGGTGTGGGAACCCTGAGTTGTTTGGATGCCCTGGTGTTTATAGAGGAGGCGGACACTGAGGAGGGAGGGGAGCAGGACATCATGGAGGTGCTGGGCAACATGATCATGGCTGTGCTGGTGAAGTACTGGATCTACATCTGCGGCGGCATGTTCTTCTTCGTCAGCTTCGAGGGACGCATCGTCATGTACAAGATCATCTACATGATGATGTTCCTCTTCTGCGTGGCGCTCTACCAGGTACCATCACGCAAACGCACCTGTGATCATCATACGTGTATCTATGCATGGAAATGCAGTTTGGTGTTGTCGCGTGAAAACCTCGTAACACCTAAGGGGTTGAGAAAACTTGACGACAATAAAAAAAAGAAGCTTTTTTATTAGTTCCTGAAGAGTTTTATCATTTCATCATCTGACTGTGATGATATGCACAAGCATGCACACGCGCGCACGCACGCACGCACGCGCGCGCGCACACACACACACACACACGCACACACACGTACACACGCACACACACACACACACACACACACACACACACTCACTCAGCCACATGCAGAGAAGTGTATATTCCATACTCAGTGAATGACTCAGTGAATAAGGAGAACGTTGT
Source organism: Poromitra crassiceps (assembly GCF_964638095.1). Taxonomy (NCBI): domain Eukaryota; kingdom Metazoa; phylum Chordata; class Actinopteri; order Beryciformes; family Melamphaidae; genus Poromitra; species Poromitra crassiceps. The sequence goes on from NC_139639.1 coordinate 22,270,840, forward strand.
CTGGTTTCCAAATTCGATTTCCCGAAGACAAAAGGTGCTGACATTTTAACGGTGTCATAAAGTTTGTATAGTGCAGGCTCATAATCCACACTGTATTCTCGACAGTTTTATATCCACAACTACAGTAAAACAGAGCCCTCACCCTAAATCCAAATGTCCTCTATGCACTTTGTAATTTAATACATTACAGTAGTTAATATCAGAGAATTTAAAAGCCGAGTAACGATCAGGTGTTGCTCCTGTACAGGTGCACTATGAGTACTGGCGAAGGATCCTGAAATACTTCTGGATGTCGGTGGTGATGTACACCATGCTGGTCCTCATCCTGGTCTACACCTTCCAGTTCGAAACGTCGCTGCCCTTCTGGTCCGGCATGACCGGCATGGACGAAGAGGGGTGAGCTGCACAGAAAAGTTATTAGAGGTCAGGGAAGCAGCGTTGGGACTCGCTGGTGATCTCAGATCAAGACGGACAGGCTTGGAAACTCTGGGCAGGGAGAGTGAACCTGTCAGGAACACTGCACCGCCCTGCAGCAAGGCATGAAAACAGCTGTTTGCTCCACTGGAGCTGCTCAGAGGCCAACAGTACAGTAGAAGACTGGCTGCACTTCCAGTCTGAATGCATGAAACTGTATGAATTAATAAGATGCAAATGAGAAATATGTATGCACAGCAATCCTCCTGGATAGGTTTCCTCAAAATAATAATAATAATAATAGCCATATAAAAAACACTCTTTTATTTAATCTGAAATTAATCCATTACCAGAGTAGATTTTTCAGCTTTTACCACACCTAAGTTATTGTACTAGCTATTTTTTCTATTTATCTCACTTTTAGACCTTTTCTCATTTCCTATTTGACAAGAAAATGGATATTTTGGGTTAGGCAAATGCAGGAAATTGTACTTTTGCCTTAGGTTGTGAACCTTAACCCTATGGGAGGAAAAGGCATGTACAATGGGAATCACTGTTATAGCGATTTGTGATAACATATTGTAATACAGTGATATACCAATCACATGCCACTGATAATGATATGACAGAATATTATACACCACAGTCTTCTCCATCTTCTTCATCATCTGTTGGAGTTTTGGGGGGTTGAAGTGCCTCAAATCGAGGCTCAGTTCTCTCTGTTTCCTCCCCGTCCAGCCTGAAGGACCTGGGTCTGGAGCAGTTCTCTGTGGCCATGCTGTTCAGCAGGATTTTCATCCCCACCTCCTTCCTGCTGGTGTGTATCCTCCACCTCCACTACTTCCACGACCGCTTCCTCCAGCTCACCGACCTCCAGGCCGTGGCAGCCAAGGAGGACAGCGCTATCTACAGGTGAGACGCGTGGTGGTGGTTTGGGCCGGGGGTCGAGGGGTGAGACTTTAGTCTATTGGATGTTTTCTTTTCATTCTTTCTCTTCTCCGATTTTCTCCCCAGTTGCAATAGACCCTTTTCACAGCCACCATTTTGTGTCTAAAAGGCAGGAAGTTTCACAGGTGCACCAAAACCTTAATTAGGGTGTCCAACTTCCAGTCCATTAGGTGTTCCAGTGCTGGGGCCCTAATTAGTGAGTTGGTTGCACCTGCGTTTCCCCTGCCTTTTAGACACAAAATGGCAGCTGTGAAAAGGGCTAATTGGCCAATTTCCCCTGCTGTTCCAGTCGTTGCTCCACCCCCTCTGCCGATCTGGGTAGAGTTGTAGACTAGCACATGCTTCCTCCAATCCATGTGCAGTCACCAACCGCTACTTTTCACCAGACGGCGCGGAGTTTCACTGGCAGAATGTAGCGCGTGAGAGGATCACGTTATTCCCCCAGTTGCCCTCCCCACCGGACAGGCGCCCTGACCGACCAGAGGAGGCGCTAGTACAGTGACCAGGGCTCATACCCTGTGCACCTGCTTCCCATCCACAGACACCTCCGATTGTGATTGTGTCTGACCAAGCCAGAAGCACCGCTCCCGGGAATTGAACCCCGGTCTCCGCGGTACGCCCCCTATTGGACGTTTCTAAGAACATGTAAAAACCTTCATGGGTTTTAATATTATTAAGCATAATACAAAAAGTCTAAGACATACGTGATCACACGTTTTTGTGATCACAGTTTTTTTTGGCGGGGGGGGGGGGGGGGGTTCTGAGCGGCTGATCCATTGTGGAATTTACTTTGTTGCAGTTTTGGATTTGGTTTGTTGACGTTCAGACTGCTCAATTACAAGTGAACCACCAGGGCTTGTAAACAAAATCAAATGGACTCACAAGTAGCTTGTTTGTTGGAGTTTTAGTAACCTATCACCCTGTGAGGTTCAAGGTTTTGGTTGGGGAGTCACAACAAATCTGTTTCCAGTCCCTGTAAATTGTTATGGACTTGTTTACACTCTTTGACAAGATATCTACGGAGTTCATACAAGTTAAGAACACACAAATAGCTGAACATACAGTATAAGCATCAGTCTGGTTCTGCTTCGGTTCATTTTGTTACGCAAGTATGATGAACTGCTACAGTAGCTATCAGATGTCAGCATCTGACTCCCAGTCCTCTATAGCCATAAAACCTTACGTTTTCAGGTCGTTTCCTGTAGCTGGTTCAGATTACGTTCTCACTCTTAACAAAGCGCACCACAGTTTGCTTGGAAGACGACCGAGAACCGAATGTTCAGGCGTCTTGGTGCCACCTGCTCAGATGAACCAAACTAACAACCAACTAACAAGCTCCACAGTACAAATAAGCCGCTCCAAACATGTTTGGTGTGAACATGCCTTTATTTTAATGGATGCTGGTTGACATTACAGTAGCAAATGACTGCACTGAAGCAGGGTAAACTCAACAGAATGTGTTAGCATGTTCAGAGGCGACAACATTCAGCCCTTTACATCTCACATTGTCCTGGATAATCAAACTAACACACCCTGTGAAACGCTCATTATAATCAGTGTTCTCTCACGCATCTGTCATTAGGGATGGGAATTGATACGATTTTATTGATACCAATGCCATTATCGATTCTGCTTATCGGTCCGATTCTTTATCGATTCCCTTATCGATTCCTGATCAATTTTCTATGTGGAAAAACATGTAGGTCTACGGAGGTTTTCAGTGTCAACGCAGCTGTTTAATGAACTTTAGAGTCTGAAGACAGTGTAGAATGTCTGCCTAATAACATTTGAACATGTTAAAATAAATTACAATGCCCCTTATCTTAAAAGAATATAACATGTTTCAACATATTGCTGGTGTTTCCACCTTGAAAGTAGCACTGTTGTTTTTCTTCGTTAAATGAAGCCACGCTTTGGACCGTTGCTTCCTCTCCGCCATGACTCCATGATGCCAGCATTGATAAAAGGAATCCATAACCTCGGAGGCATACAGTTCCGAGTAATTGGACAATTTGGAAACGGTTCTCAACGGTTCTGGTTCTCAATTCCCATCCCGATCTGTCATTGTGTGTTTTGTTGTGCTGCTCTTTCTTTTAATCTTATAGAGTCTGTGTTTGTAGTCTTCATTGGTATTGGGTTATTGTGGATTTTCCATTGTTTCCCTGTGGCCTTACTGCCGCTTGCTTAGCCCGTCTCTGCTCTGCTTCCCTCTGTGACCCGCCGCCATCTCTCCTCTGCCGCCCTCCTCTCCCTCCTCTCACAGCCATGCTAAAGTCAATGGTCGTGTCTATCTGATCATGAATAGGTGGGTACATGCTCGCTTTCTGTGGCATCCATCACCATCCCAGTCCACCTCTTGAGTGTGAACGTCCTCCTCCTGTTGCCATATGTACATCCCCCACACTGATCTGTCCCTGTATGTGTTTGCAATGATGGTACCTTGACGTTCCTCTGAAATCTCTCACTCTTGTAGTTTCAGTGTGTCACAGTGATTTATACTGACTCACCAATGGTTTTCCTCCTTAGATTTTTTGCTATTATTTTGCCTGTAGCCTCCTCCTGTTGGGTTCTCCAATAGGTTTCTGGATCTTTCACCCTCTCACCTACCCCTTTTCTAATAAAAATCCCACTACTGGTCCCTAGTAGTTGTGAAGAGCAACCTCTTTCTCAAGCATGGTTGAATCTGAAAGGACTTTTTTTTCCTCCTCATATCTTTCCAATGATCCAAACCCCCCTTACTGCACTGAACGCCCAGAAATACCCCCCCCCCCCCCTTTCCTGAAAACTCTCCTCCCCAAAGACATTGGATCAGCTGTTATGCATTTGAACAAAAGCACACTACGTTGTTATTATAATGTCAGTTTCAGTCTGTCTCTGTCAGTCTCTCTCCTCACTGTTCCTCACTGTTCTTCTTGGCTTCTGTGTAACTTCATTGTTCTGAGCAGCATCAAGCAAAAAATCCCTACTCAGCCGAGCAAGTAAGTCTAACCAACCAAACAATAAAATGCTTGCCTTGACATGCGGCCGGTACATGCAAGCCAAACCCAAACCTCTGACCTCGCTCCATTGCCTGAGAAGAATGTAAAGGGTTAATGCCTAACTTTTGCCTATTACCATTTATCCACTGCAAGAAGACACCAAAGACACCCCCCCTAAGACACCAAAAAACAGGAATGTGCACTGCCATAGACTATACGTGTAATAATAATCTGCACTGCTTATTGATCACAATGCTTGATGTATCGTCAATCTGCTGTTCTGTTAGCAGACGCAGGACTGACAATACCCATCCTAACATTATGGAGCCCTATGACATGTCTGTCTGTCTGTCTGTCTGTCTGTCTGTCTGTCTGTCTGTCTGTCTGGCTGTCTGTATGTCTGTCTGTCTGTCTGTCTGTCTGTGTGTGTGTGTGTGTGTGTGTGTGTGTGTGTGTGTGTGTGTGTGTGTGTGTGTACATGTGTCTTTGCGTGTATTAACTTGTCACCTGTGGTCAGACTGGTGCACCAGGACGGCAGCCTGGCGGATCTCACCATGCTCAGCGCCTCCTCGGTGGACGGAGCTCTGCCCAGGATGGAGGAGCAGGAGGACAGGCAGGGGGAGAAGGAGAAGCAGCAGCTGGTGGTGGTTCTGGACGAGGGGGATGTGGTGAAGTCCAGGAGCTTCTCAGACCCCCGGGGGTCCAGCACAGAGGAGAGCCGCCACTGCAGCGTGGGTACCGAGCCGGGGCCCGAGCCCGAGCCCGAGCCCAGCACCGAGCACAGCTCAGGTACTGTGAAGCAACACAGCAGCTCGCCAAGCTGCTCCAACTGCCAGTGGCAGAAAGTTCCTTAAATCTGACTTAAAGGAACAGTTCACCCCAAAATGAAAATTCAGTCATTATCTACTCACCCCCATGCCGATGGAAGGCCGGGTGATATCATATCAAGAAAGTTCTTAATTCAGGCTTAGCCAGTGAAAAGGAGGTTATCTTTCCTACGTCAAAGTAAGCCTGTCGTACTGTAAGACCAGTCTAAAGCTTAGACTAGTCTTAAGCTAAGCTTATGTGTTAAAGATACAGTGCAATGATTTTAATAGCCAGCTGGCAAGCAGCCAGCTATTGGCTGAGAGACTATGGGGCGCTTCATATGCTGTTGACAAGTTGGAGCATTCATTCATTGTTGTATGTGACATAATTGACACCAAGAAGAACAATTTTAAATCTGTTTGTTTCTGTTGACAACCAGAGGGCTACTTTAACTGACAGTTATCTTTTGGTCACTTTACATTAAGGTAATTTGTTAAACAATACATTGAAATTTGGAAATGCAATTCGCATTGTAGGCTACAGTGGTTTTGTAGCTTCCATGTTGGTTGTGCGCTTTCTGCAGGATCGTCACATTATAATATATGAAGTTTCAAACTGAGAATAAAATATATTTTTATTCCACAAAGTTCACACCCCAACACTTCCCCAGTCACCGATACGATGAGCTGTTTACTTTGAAAGAACATCATCTGAGGCTGAGCTAACAGCGTTCTGTAAAGCCACTGCAGCTGAAGGAGCAGATGGCGAACACAGAGCCAATCTGCAGTACAAAACAATACTGATATTGTTCTTGTCTGCTGCATGTTGAGCTTCGCTCTGCTTTTATTTCTTACTGCTTCGCACCATAGCTGCTGCTGCTCTGACCTCCCTGTGCTGCCTGGGGCCGCCAGCCTCTCCTTAATAGTCACAAGCAGCTCTCTGTGGGCCAAATGATATACACCCCACAACGTCCTGACCATCAGCCAAAAGGCATTGGATAGGACAAGTCAGCGTGATGTCACTTGCCACCCAGAAATGCGGAACCCCGCGGCAGTTAATAGTATGAGTTGTGCCAAACAAACGTTAATATCTCAAAAACTATACATGACATCGCTTATATTTTGACATTCTGAGTGAGAGCATGATAACAAATTGAAAAAGATGGTATTGTCCTGTGTGGCTGTGGTGGTGATGATGGGTTGGATTCAGGGATATGATAAACTGTAGAGAGCGCTCATAACAGAATTACTAATACTGCGGTATTGGAATAGAATACAATTTTAGTATGTAGGTGGGGTGGAGCATTGCTTTTGGCTTCACTTCACATAATGACACATACTTTGATATTAAAAGACTAAGCTGTTGTGCTGAAGAATGTGCAAGGTTTATTTATACAAGACTTTGTTGCATGTCATCCGGCCTCAACCCTCTCTCTCCCAGTCTTTCCTGACTCATGTTTGAATTGTCCGATAAAGACGAAAAAGCCCTAAAGATCATCTTTGAGAAAGAGGTTATTGTAGTAAACCTCATAGTCATCTGATGGGTACTGTAGGAGTCTGATCTGTTGCAGTGTTGCATTTAATCACTTCAGCATCTCAGTCTCACAGCAGGGGTTGTGAGCTCTCTAGTGTGAGATACAGGACTCTTGTGTTGGTCCTAGTACTGTATATCAAAGCCTCCCACCTAAGTTGCAGCGCCGTTTGAGCGGCCAGTGTTTACTCCCCTCGCTAGGATACCCCTGTGTTTACAGCTGAGATTCACCTCGTGCGCGCTCACCGTTCTAGAGACAGCGCACTTTCAATCATGGGTCTAAGAGACCTTTTCAAAGTTCTTAATACCCAAGTGTTCTCAGAAACGCGCCTCCGCCTGTTGGCCAGCAGGGCGGCCCAAGTATCTACTGTCTGCCCTCTCACCAGCCAGGCCATTAATTATCACAACAGTGTTGTAAAATCCTCTGCTTTGCACATTTTTTGTTTTTAGCTAGATTTATCGCTACTTTGCTGTTCTGACATCATGAGGAGCTCAAGTGCCTGTTTTCCTGCTCAGGCCAGCTAAAGCTGTACCATTAGTGTGTTTACACAGACAGTAACACACTGGTCTTAAATTAAAAGGTTGTTTGTGTACACAGAAAATAAAATAGGTGATTAAAAAATACAACCCTTCAGGGCCTCTCGGTTTATAATGAGCTGTGAACTATGAGCTATATGCTCTCACAGAGTTCCTTATCCAAACAATAAGGCTACTATTAAACCCAAGATAATTGAGCCTTTGTATGAGCATACACCGTCTGTTACTGGGCTTTATATCCTTTGTGAGAATATAAAACTACATATAAAATCAACCTTTCCAGCTAATTAAAGCAACAATCCAGAATTTACTCGACCTTACACATTTCTGGCTTATTTCCAGCGTTATAGCTTCCAAATACAGTACATCTAAAACACATGTTTAGCTGTTACGTGTAGATAGGCCCCCTATCCACCTGGCATTAATGTCAATGTAATGTAATGTAATGCATTAAAATGTTTCCCCTGTACGCATATTTACATCCAATTTTGCCTAAATGCGGATTGTCACGCTCATCACATCCTTCTGTAATGTTTGCATCCTTAAAAATGAACAGAAAACCAATTTGAGAGTGTTTTTGTGAACAAAGGTTTATTTGGATTATCAAGCCTCCTAAATGTGGGTTGGGGACATATCGTATTTACACTTTGTTGTTAATGTGGTCAAATGCATCTTTGAATGATGGGATCTTAAATCCATCTTGGGTGCATTTACACCTGGATTGTATGCATTTTGTGCTATCTTATTACACTCCAATCACTTAGGTCGCATGTTAAATGCAGGTGTAAAGGGGGGGTCATGTTGTCAGTGCTTGTCAGTTAAGTCAGACATACAAAAAGTCAGTAGTAGTGCAACAGTGTTTCAACTAAAGATGTCATATTCAAACCTAGAAAACACTTTCCTTCTTCACTGTTGCTGTTTTGCATGTAAACGTATCTGGTTTCAATCTCCGTTCTTCAGATCTGAAGAATAAATGGCACCTGGTGGTCGACCGTCTCACCGTGCTCTTCCTCAAGTTCCTGGAGTATTTCCACAAGCTGCAGCTCTTCATCTGGTGGTTGCTGGAGATCCACATTATCAAGATCGTGTCCTGCTACATCATCCTGGTCACTGTCAAAGAGGTACAGTAGCTTGAGACAGGATCAAAGAAACTCTGCGTTCACTTGATGATACATCCACAGCAGTGTGGAGTCACGCTCAACTTTCAGTCACTTCTATTATGGCCCATTCTCCCTGGTGGTACCCTATCCCAAATGGCTTCAAGCTGTTGCTGCGATTCATTTGCATGTACTGTACTTGCACGTGAATAACCCACACCAAACCTTGTATTGGAGGACATTTTGATCAGATCCCGGCTGGTCCAAGATGGGTTTTATGCAAAGGCCTCCTCTTTCAGTAAACAAATATAGGTGAAAATAGATGCTCAAAAGTTTGATTTAATTGTTAAAATCCACTTCAGAAACAATGTGGCATTTGCTTGTTCTTTACTTTTTACTGTTGATGCTGATGGTGCTGTGTAAGCGGCTGTGTCCACAGGACACGTGTATTTGAGCAGCCAGCACCTTTCTGCAATTCATTCTCTATGGTAAGGATGCGGTAGGAGTGCTCCTCTTTCAAGCACCGCACCTAAGTTTAAGCGTTCTGGGCGGCTAGTGTTTTTTTGGCAGAGCGCTCTGGCCATCTCAAGCTGAAAAAGGTTCAACATTTGGAGGAAAAGCGCACTGCTCGTCAATGTCACTCCTCCTACCCCTTCTCCTGGCAGGGGGGATCTTCAAACTCTGCTGCTGCCAGAATTGCCAATAATCTGGCTTTCATGTTTACAGTGCGAACAATCGAAAACTAGCTGGCTACCGTCCGTGTGACCGCTGCGTCCTGAACTGTACTGTGCGTGATGGCAGAGAAAAAAGCAAGACAAAACAAAACAAAAAACACTCTGTGCACCGTGGTCACGACACGATTTCAGACGGCAGCCCGTCTTTATTGTCACACGAACACACTACAACACATGCATGCGGCCACTACACACACTCATGCTGACGGTGGCCGGTGAAATATGTCCTCTGCATTTGACCCATCCAGGCTTGTCCTTTCCTCCAGGGGGCAGGCCAGGAGCAGTGGTCGCTATTTCTTTCCAGCGCCCGGGGACCTTCATTGGACCATCATTGGACCAACTTCAGATGTTGTCGTCACTGGTCGGATGACAATCTTCTGCGTGTTTTTAGTGGGGGGTTATGTACGGAGGAGCCCCCTGGGGGGTACGGGGAGAACATGCAAACTCCACACAGAAAGGCCCTTTCGACGAGATAGCCCACCTGGGCAGTGGGCACTGAAGATATGGGGGGGTCACAACTCCAGCGCCCACAGCGTCCCAGGTGAGAATCGAACCCAGGACCTTCGAGCTGTGAGGCGACAGCACTTACCACTGCACCACCGTACCCCCTCCGTACTCCCTTCCGTGCGTGTTGGAAGCGTTCTGGACATGATTTCCAAAGCATTCTCATCTGAAAAACACGTTTCCTATGGACACAGCCGCTAATTGTCTTTTGAAAATGCTCTACAAAAATGCTGATTATTATTAATAGTAAGAGAGGAAGATGAGGTGAAGGAGTATTATTATTATTGTTATTATCATATCACTGAATGACAGTGGAAAAAGGAAATGTGTGGACCCCCCCCCACCTCCTTTTTTTATGTCTTATCTGTGTTGCATCCTGTGCAGGTGTCTTTGTTCAACTATGTGTTCCTGGCATCCTGGGCCTTCGCTCTGCCCTACAGTCAGTTCCGGCCGCTGGCCTCCAGTGTTTGCACTGTCTGGACGTGTGTCATCATCATCTGCAAAATGTTGTACCAGCTGAAGTCTATAGACCCGCCTTCCTACTCCAAGAACTGCTCTATGGTGAATATAACACACTTAACGCTCCCCAACTCAAGTTGTAAGCATTACACATACATACTGTAAGTAGCCAATTTATTGTGTTTACGCTTTATTCGTTCTTCCAGAAGAGACCTGTCATCAGATATAAACAGTTATCATGTTATACATTACAAAGCGCACACATCAAACAGCCAACCAGTGAACTACACTGAGAAACAGTTCTCCAACCAGCTCAGTGGCCTTGTGGTCTGAGACTGGGAGGTCGTGAGTTCGATCCCCGGCCGAGTCATACCAAAGACTATAAAAATGGGACCCATTTGCCTCCCTGCTTGGCACTCAGCATCAAAAAGGGTTGGAATTGGGGGGTTAGATCACCATATGATTCCCGAGCGCGGCGCTGCTGCCGCTCACCGCTGCCCCAGGGGATGGGTCAAATGCGGAGAACAAATTTCGCACATTGTGTGACAATCAGTGGGACTTTACTTTACTTTCCTTTCTGTCCCCAGCCAGTGAACTACACAGAGAAACAGGTATCCTTTCTGTCCCACTCCCCAGCCAGTGAACTACACAGAGAAACATGTCTCCTTTCTGTCCCACTCCCCAGCCAGTGAACTACACAGAGAAACAGGTATCCTTTCTGTCCCACTCCCCAGCCAGTGAACTACACAGAGAAACATGTCTCCTTTCTGTCCCACTCCCCAGCCAGTGAACTACACAGAGAAACATGTCTCCTTTCTGTCCCACTCCCCAGCCAGTGAACTACACAGAGAAACAGGTATCCTTTCTGTCCCACTCCCCAGCCAGTGAACTACACAGAGAAACAGGTCTCCTTTCTGTCCCACTCCCCAGCCAATGAACTACACAGAGAAACATGTCTCCTTTCTGTCCCACTCCCCAGCCAGTGAACTACACAGAGAAACAGGTATCCTTTCTGTCCCACTCCCCAGCCAGTGAACTACCGTACACAGAGAAACAGGTCTCCTTTCTGTCCCACTCCCCAGCCAGTGAACTACACAGAGAAACATGTCTCCTTTCTGTCCCACTCCCCAGCCAGTGAACTACACAGAGAAACAGGTATCCTTTCTGTCCCACTCCCCAGCCAGTGAACTACACAGAGAAACAGGTCTCCTTTCTGTCCCACTCCCCAGCCAATGAACTACACAGAGAAACATGTCTCCTTTCTGTCCCACTCCCCAGCCAGTGAACTACACAGAGAAACAGGTATCCTTTCTGTCCCACTCCCCAGCCAGTGAACTACCGTACACAGAGAAACAGGTCTCCTTTCTGTCCCACTCCCCAGCCAGTGAACTACACAGAGAAACATGTCTCCTTTCTGTCCCACTCCCCAGCCAGTGAACTACACAGAGAAACATGTCTCCTTTCTGTCCCACTCCCCAGCCAGTGAACTACACAGAGAAACAGAGAACTGAGATGAAAGACTCTCTGCTGTATAAGGACCCTGTGGATCCAGCCAACTGGGTGGGCCTCACGAAGTCCGAGCTCCTGCTGGAGTACCTCAGGGTGAGCAGAGGAACCATTCATCAACTTTATGTCTGCAGCACACGTGCAATCACACGCCTGCGCAAACGTGCAAACACACACACACACACACACACGCACACGCACACGCACACGCGTGCATTAATCACAGTTAAGGCAGCACATAATCCAGTTAAGAAAATAAAAATAAAATAAACTAGAGGGCACTCCGCCAAACCTTCTACAAAGTTTTGTGGTGTTACGTGAATCCATTCAGAAGTTAAGCGCCTTTTTGTGATTGGCCACAGTCAATGCTTAGTTCAAACTAAGCAAATAAAGTTATTCATAAAAGGCTGTGTGACTGGATGCATATTCAGTAAAAGAAAAAAGAAACAAACGTAATCAGAATATTTCACTTCTCTTACCAAAAAAACAAACAATAAAAACAATAATTGTACAAAATTGTGTAATTTCTTTTTACACAATGTAAAATGTTCACTCTCCACCTCATCCGTGCAGAACAACCTGTTGATGCTGGCCATCCTGGCGTTCGAGGTGACCATCTACCGCCATCAGGAATACTACAGACTGAGGAACAAGCTGTCTCCTCCAGCTGCCAGGATCATCTTCCATGGCATCACACGACAACACCTGGACAACGGCATCATCAACTTCATCAAATACTTCATCAACTACTTCTTCTACAAGTTTGGACTGGAGGTAGGCTCCAATGCAAAAGGAGGATGTCAGGCATGGAAAGCATGCACGGACATTCTCACCATTTTTATAGTAAATTCACATAGCTAACATCATGGCGGGCTAACAAGTAATACAAAATAAAGGGTCATATTTGGTTCATGATGTAAAAAGACATGGTTCATTATCTAACAATGTGTGGTTTGGATGGGAACGTGTACCCTGCTAACTAAATTAGCCCCATGCATGTGTACGATCCACACTCACATCTGTTTCTTGTCTTATTGTTTAGGTCTCTGCTGGAGGTTATGTTTTCGGTGCTGTTTGTCCATTTGTCTGTCTGTCTGTTTTTTTAGCAGGATTACGGAAAAACTACTGGGCCAATTTTCATGAAACTTGGTGGAAGGGTGTTTGCATGGGAAGAGCCCATTCAATTTTGGAGCAGATCCAATCCGGGTTGGGTCAAGGCAGCACTGACATATACCTGTATATATGTCGATGCAAGGGGGCACAGCTAGGGAAAAGGGGCCATAGCTAGCTATAGGAAGGTCGTAGAGAGTCGGGATTCGAGGGAATGGGGGGGTAGGGGGAGTGGCTAGGGGTATCTGGGTGGTGGGAGGGAGCGTGGTCAGGAATGGGGCAGGGCTAGGGATAGGAAGGTCATAGAATCGGGTTCGAGGGGTGGCTGGGGGGATGTGGGTGGATCAGGGTTAGTGTCCTGATCTGACTGACAAAATGTACACATCGTCGCAGACTGGAGGTCTGCGTTCTCTGAGTGCACTTCTAGTTTGTAATGTATTGCTTTTTGAAAGGACCCCAGGTAGACTAGCTGTCTTTAACTTGCCAGCTAATGAGGATCCCAGTAAACATAAATATAAACTCATACACATCACATTCATAATTCAGATGTTGATGGACTGTAATGCTATGTGGAGAGATTGAAATGTATGTCTCACAGTCTATCTTCCTTAAAGGTACTAAATATGATATTCAGCCCTGCTAGATGTCAGCAAAAGACTACGGTACTTGTGATGTGGCGAGACAGGGGAGTAATGGCCTTCTGAGAAGTGAAGGAAGTCACACTTGTGTTTTGAAAACAGTCTCATTTTTCAGCCGCACTGGCCGCTTCTTCATGTCACGCAAAGCCGGTGAAACATAGGAGTTAAAATATTTAGATTTTTTTTCCCACAGCGGTTATGCTCAGTGTAACGATTTTCCTCCCAACACCATAGTATGCAACTCAAAGTGCTTTACGTAAATTAAATGGACAAAATCAAAAATATGTGCAAAAGCAATACAGAATTTGGCTAGTAAAATGACATAAAAAATAAGAAGAAGAAAGATAAAACAAATAGGTAAGTGTACCATATTCCAGCATAGGAATGACCCTCTATGCCTATATGACTTATCACCTTAATGGGTCATATTGACAGGAACGACACCTCAGACTGATCCTTAAGCTCTAAACAGTTTGCTCTTCCTCCCACAGACTTGCCTGCTGCTGGTGGTCAATGTGGTCGGCCAGCGTATGGACTTCTATGCCATGCTTCATGCCTTCGCCCTGATTGTGGTCATGTACCGGCGCAGGAGGAAAGCCATCGCTGAGATCTGGCCCAAGTACTGCGGCTTCCTGGCCTGCATGCTGACTTTCCAGTACTTTGTCTGCATCGGGTTCCCTCCTGCAGCCTGTAAAGGTGCGCGTGATAGAATTGGATCAAATAGTACTTCAACCACCTGGCAGGTCTAATTGTTACACAGCACATTTATTTTGTACACAAAGACAATTCAAAGTGTTTTTCCACAATGTATACAAGACATTAGATAAGAAACACAGAATAAAATAAAGAAAAAGCAACAAAAAACAAATAAGGTATAAAACAAGAGAGAATAAATAATTAAAATGCATAAAAATAATCAATCACTACTAGACATGTGATGTGAGAGATATCACACTTGACTTGACTTGACTTGTCTATAATTCTGATAACAGTGTATTTGTTATTTTCAGACTATCCCTGGAGGTTATCTGATAATGGTGTGTGTGTTAATTTCAGACTATCCCTGGAGGTTTCCCAGCTCTAGTACAGACTCCAATGTGGTCAAGTGGCTCTATGTTCCAGATTTCCACACCAAGCCCAATCCGATATTTCTAATCTGTAGGTATAATCTTGGCTCTACTGGCAATGAGTTAGAACATTTCCCTGCTAGCCAACATGTTATATTTGAGATTATGAGATGTCTTAGATCCCCTACTTCAATTAAAATTGCATACTGTTCACATCATTTCATTGGAATGGAGTTTTAAGTCCTAATGAGTTTCTCCTCTCCTCTCCTCTCCTCTCCTCTCCTCTCCTCTCCTCTCCTCTCCTCTCCTCTCCTCTCCTCTCCTCTCCTCTCCTCTCCTCTCCTCTCCTCTCCTCTCCTCTCCTCTCCTCTCTTCTCTTCTCCTCTCCTCTTCCTTTCCTCTGCTAGATGACTTCATGCTGCTGCTGTGTGCCTCCCTCCAAAGGCAGATCTTTGATGAGGAGAACAAGGCAGCAGTCCGCATCATGGCCGGAGACAATGTGGAGATCTGTAGAGACTTGGACGCAGCCTCCTTTGCCGTCCACAACCCTGTCCCCGACTTCATCCACTGCAGGTACAAGAGCCAACAGTAGCATTTGGCTGTGTTCACACTTTAGCTGAAAGTGTGTTTTGGATCAGATGTGATCTATGGGATGCAAAATCGGATACCAAGGCATTTAACCAACATGAAAAAAGCACTTGATTGGTATATAGAGAGATGCTTCAATTTAATCAAAACTAAAAGGCACACCATAGCAGAAAGGAACAGAACATAAAAACAGAAGTGATGTATTTTGTTTTAGTGTTTTGACATCGCTGTGAGTTCATATTGGAATCAAATGCATGGGTTACATCCTAGAATAGATATGAAGAATCATCACAAACAAACAAATCACAAACAAAAACCACAAAAGAAATGTGAGCATGAGGGCACTGGAGGTGCTGGTAGCCCAAAGTTAGCGAAGCAGGCTGGTGACCATGAGAACATTTTATTTTATTTTATTTTATTTTATTTTATTTTATTTTATTTTATTTTATTTTATTTTATTTTTTCACATTGGGTAAAGCCCAATTTCTCCAGTGGAGCTGCTCAATGGCCAGCAGTAGAAGACTGATGTTGTACTTGGCTGCTTCCTGTGTAACTGTAGAAATTTCAAGCGGGGCGGTTGCTGAGAAAGAGCTCACTTGCTCAGCAAAACTCTTCCCTAGATAAATAAAAGTAAAAAAAAAAATCTACAGAGGACGGTAGCTCATGTTAGCTTTTACACCAGCGAGAGGTGTTAGTGAACACCCCCACACCGTGCATGATTCAGAACTTTGGCTAGGATTTGGACATAATCGAGGTGATAACCTTGCACATAAGAAAGAGTGGGGAGCATTTGGAGAGATGGGGGAATAGATAGAGACTGGGTGAGAGAGAGAGAGAGAGAGAGAGATAGAGAGAGCATCCTGACCTGTCCACAGTCATTGATTATGTGCTCTTCACATTCCACTGTTTTGATGCGCAAAGTGGACAAGTCTTTTATTAACGCACTCTGTGTCCATCAACAAGCCCTAGTAGAGAGAAAGAGAGCTGCACGCCCCGTCTGTCCACGCCACAGCAGCTCTGCACTTATTCCATCCTTTCCCTCCAGGATCGAATTACGGATACTCTGTCCGTCACTCCGCGACTCAGACGCTTTTGCCCTGTACTCTAACTCAATAAATAGCTTTTAAGTATGGAAAAGGTATTTTCTCCCCCCTGATGAAGAAGGACACTCACTCAGCTATTCCGGCCCATCAACACAGGCAGCGTCCCATCCAAGCCCACTTCATCAGAGCTCCTTCCTTAACAATGTTGCTGTTATTGTGGTCCTATGGGCCATCACATTAGTGCACGTTGCTTCCTATGTTTGCACTGCACCCATCATAGTAATTGGTGCTAGTGCAGGAGATGCTCTCACATGATAAGGAAGCAAGATCCATACACAGAACATAGGAGTGTACCTGGGCTGAGTGACAGGGGTCGGGTTTCACCTCTGGTTCCCATACATTGATCAGTCTCTTACCGGTGTGTCCTGACACTAATTGATACACTAAGTGTGACTGATGGGTGGATTATACAAGGCATAACAGCATGACCTGAAATGTTGTTTTGACTTTCATCATGTGGTCAGGGAGACTGGAAAGGCGAAATGGATGCTGGTCCTCAGGTGGTCGAAAAGGTTTTTGGGGCTTCCTGGTGTGCTCAGCTGGCTGGGGCCACATGATGTTGTGTGCTATCACACCTCCTCGTGACCTTTGTCGACTCGCATCCCCACTCTCTTCCATCATCCCTGTCTCTCGGATGCACATTGTCAAAGAAAGAAATGTTATAAGAAATAGCTGCACATCTTACAAGATTTTTAGGTAGAAAAGCAGCCGTTTTGTCAGCCTAAATCACAAAGTAAGGCTGCAATTGGCCCAAATTAATTTCTGGATTTGAGTATGGATACTTCTCCAATCCCAGGAGGCGATGAATCGAAACAAATCGAAACTCCTAAACAGACATCCAGAGCTGCACTCAATCAGTGTTAGGTCTTTTGGCTCTTGTTC
This sequence comes from Poromitra crassiceps, assembly GCF_964638095.1. Classification (NCBI taxonomy): domain Eukaryota; kingdom Metazoa; phylum Chordata; class Actinopteri; order Beryciformes; family Melamphaidae; genus Poromitra; species Poromitra crassiceps. Next base: position 22,287,742 of record NC_139639.1, read on the forward strand.
CTCTTATTCATGGTTGGCAAACTGTATGCAGTTTACTGACGTCACCTTACATGGTTTCTGGGTGTTGAAGTTTACATTTTTCAAACAAATCATTAGCTACAATTTGGAGCCACCAGTGAACAAAGTTGCTTAGTGCCGCTTTAAATAGACTTCTGATTCATTTTATGTTGCATTATGTTGCAGTCCATGTGGGAAAAAATTTAAATATACCCAAAGACCATTCAGTGTGTACTGTTTCCACATGCCATTATACTTTTGTTTGTGTCTCCACTGCACATTGTTTTAGTGTTCTATCCATGTGTTGCGATATAAACTTTGCACCCGTGTTGTTTCCTGTTTTCTATGCTTTTAATTTTGCAACTTAATTTGCAATTAAGCACTTTTTGACTCACTGTTTTCAAAGGAAAGGTTTACTCAATTACTCCCCATTTTCCCCACATGACTGGAACACAGAGGGGCATGGCTTTGACCCTGTAGCCCTTCACATGTCACCTTCCCCTCCACTGTCCCATAGGTCCTACCTGGACATGTTGAAGGTCATCATGTTCAGCTACCTCTTTTGGTTCGTCCTCACCATCATCTTCATCACGGGAACCACGCGCATCAGTGTCTTCTGCATGGGTTACCTGGTGGCCTGCTTCTACTTCCTGCTCTTCGGGGGCGAGCTGCTGCTCAAGCCAATCAAAAAGATCCTCCACTACTGGGACTTCCTGATCGCCTACAACATCTTTGTAATCACAATGAAGAACATTTTATCTGTGAGTGTTCTGTTACAAGTCATTTCGGTTATGAAGATGAATTGATGTTGTCTGTAAAAGTTACGCATTTTTATTATGTTCTGCCACCATGGTACAGAGTATGCAGGGTTTTATGTCATTATGGTGGCGTCTGTCTGCCTGTTTGTCGTCACTCAAGAACAGTACATGATAGAAACGTAATAGGCTACTTACACTGCAGGTTCCCCCTATAGAGTTGGTGATCTAATTAGATTTTGGAGCATTCAGCTCCAAAATGTGCAGAAAAATATTAATGAGGAAAAATGATTTTTACAGTACAGTAACTACAGTAACTATAACATACAGTAACATACAGTAACTGTTACATACAGTAACAGTAACATGCTTTAAGTTCATATCAATACTGCCCATGTATTATGTGAAGATAAGTATGTGGACATAGAAGTATTTGCTTATGAATGCATTCATTGGCTTATCTAAATTAATTACCTAATATATGGGGATTATGACGGGACATTAGCCAGATCAAGTCTTTATTATTTTGCATTTTGTTCATTATTTATAGAAAGTACTGTATATATTTTATGTACTTATACACTATTAAATGATTCCTTCTTTGCTCTGTTCCCAGATCCTTGCCTGTGGCTACATCAACTCTCTGCTAGTGAACAACTGCTGGCTAATCCAGCTGTTCAGTCTGGCCTGCACCATTAAGGAGTACAATGTCGACACTAACCAGGAATCCATAGGTAAGATAACTTGCCATTTTATATTTTATAATTTGTAGCTTGTAGCTTTTGATTACAGATTAAACTAATTTGCTGCTTACAACATTATTTATTTCCACACGTAGATTTGGGGGAAGACAGGGGGACAAGTCAGCAATTAGAATCAATTATACTGTATTTTTACTCATTCTGTGTTAAGAAGCACAGTTGAGTTTTACACTCCCTCCCACACCCCCTCGACTCCTGAAGCTCTGCTGCTGTGTCACAGGCTGGAAGGCACAAACACAGACACACACAAGAGGTCTGCTACCCGACCCGAACCCAATGGGACCCGAGACCCGATGGCCGGTTTTTAAATAAAGAATTAGGGCTTGGGTCGGGTAGGATTGTCTTGGGCACGGGCCGGGCTAGGGCCTAAATGTTAGGCCCGTGCAGGGCTCTATTTCACACAGACCAATAATTCTCCTTAGTCTCTCTCATACCTGCATACTTTTCTTTTGTAAATGTATAGAATTTCTTGCAATCTTGCTGATGAAATGAGGGGGAAAAGGAGTTGCTTTAGGCTGCTACTATGCCCGTAGTACAGTATAGTCAGCAAATAAGAAACGACCGCAACACAATTCAGCAACAATAATAAGATTCACACACAATCAGAGTAGAATAGAATAGCAGTGTAGGTCAACGCCCCCAAGTGCCTGTGCATTGTATTCTGACAAATGTCCTCACATTCACCTTTCATGACAGTTAATCATCGCCATATTGATTCTACAATAACATTTATCAACTGCACAATAGATCGCATTCGAAGAGAGGAATTGACAGCCTTCGGCGTAATTGACCTTTCTGAGTATGCAGATTAGATTGCAGATTATCGATTTGAATTCAGATAATACTAGCGCCTCCTCTGGTTGGTCGGGACGGCTGTTCGGGGGGAGGGAGGGAACTGTCAGGTGAAAAGACGTGGCTGTGACTGCACATGTATCGGAGGAAGCATGTGCTAGTCTACAACTCAGATCGGCAGAGGGGGTGGAGCAATGACCGCGACAGCAGGGGGAATTGGCCAAGTACAATTGGGGAGAAAAATCTGGAGAAAAGAAAATCAGATGATAGTTCATTGCAGTATTAACAGCGTTAGTTGACCTCTTCTTATTGATAAAGCAGACTGTGTGATGACTAGTGTGTATGTATTGTAGATCCTGATAAGCGCTGTGAACTGCCCAGTGACGAGGCGGGGATCATCTGGGACAGCATCTGCTTTGCCTTCCTGCTGCTGCAGAGACGAGTCTTCATGAGCTACTACTTCCTGCACGTGGTGGCTGATATCCGCGCATCACAGATCCTCGCATCCAGGTACATCCAGGCAGTTGGCAATTTTAAGAGAACTGAGAAGATTGCAATTTTTGATATGCATAGGTTGAGTCGATGTCTTGTCATAAACGCTGGGGTACCTGGCTGGGAGTGTGGTCAGGGTGGGGTAAATCCTCCCGTTCTCCACATTCAGCATAGTTAGCATTTAGCTGCTAGCCCAGCCCAGGCAGACACAATTATATAATTAACCCCCACAGTAAACACACATCTGAACAGACGTAATGTACCTGCTATAGAATCCCCAATCCTGTAGTGTAGAGCCGCAGCACCGTCCTTTGGTGAGTCAGCCCATTGAGATATATGTTTTTTTTTACGCCACTCACGCACCAGCCGTAATAACATTTTGTGGGCGTTCCCACACAGACCAACTGTATCTATGCTATAAATTATTTGCAAATACCATGGGACTCATGTCTCTTGTCTTATTACATGATTGGTTACCGGTGGGTGTTTGTGTTCCAGAGGGGCGGAGCTTTTCCAGGCCACCATAGTCAAGGCGGTGAAAGCCAGACTGGAGGAAGAGCACAAGTCCATGGAGCAGCTAAAGAGACAGTGAGACTCCAAATATTAATCCTACTCCAGTTTATGATTATTATGAGATGTTTTTGTGTATGACAGTAGGGGACGGTTTCCTGCATATGGATTAAGAAATGTCCTAGACTGAAATGTCTCTTTAAGATAGACTAACTCAGATTGACTCATGATATACTGTACATATAATAGTCCTGGATTTAGCTTGCTCTGGATTATGTGAATGAGACACAGCAAGATCAGAGCTACTCCAGGTTTTAAATTCAGCCTCCAAGGTCTAATTTCAGATTCAGATTAATGTTGTTGGCCAGTGGCAGCGTTGGAGAGTTGGCTATAGTAAAAAACACAACCAAATTAACCTAAGCTTAGTATTTTACTTAATTAGCCATTTGAAACCTCTTCTATATTAAAACCAATTCCTTTCTTTATCTATACCCTTTCCAGGAAGCCAGCTCCCTGTATATGGTACTCCATGATGTTAATGTATTTCCACCACTTACAGTTACCTCGGGAGTTCGCCATAAGTTCTGATAATACCCACTTGCCCGCTCTAATGAGCACTCCACTGTTACATAACATACACTGGTTTCCATATGAGGCTTTGAGATGTTTATGGCCAGTCTGTTAGGCCCTCAGTGATCTTCTCCTGTGTCAATACGTCGTGTCTCTCCACCGTCTCTCTGATCTAATCAGGATGGAGCGCATTAAGTTGAGGCAGGAGAAGTTCAAGAGGGGCAAGGAGAAGATGATGAGCATGGCCCAGGAGTCTGGAGAGGGACATACCCTCGTCCAGCCCGAGGAGGACGATGATGGTATGACGAAGGCTGCCAGCGCCTCTCTCTGTGTAGTTGATGTTAAAAAGTTGTAGAGTTTGTATGGTTGTTAGTAAGCCACACATGTAAGGTGAGTGAGACTATTTAATCGTAGGAAATAGCTTAATAAGCCTAATTACATAGCCTAATATGACAGTGATATGTAATGATGCCAAGTCTTCTCATTATTTCGGCACACTTGATCTAAAAAGAGCAGCGTCTTCAAAAGGAAACATTTTTGCCTTGCAGTACACAGAAGAATTGATTTGTTTATGAAATGTTGCATTGATCTATTTGTGAAATTTTAGGAGCAGAGCGAACGAAAGCCAAGACCAAAAAAAAGCAGTGGTGGAGGCCGTGGGTTGACCATGCTTCCAGTAGGTTGACCCCCCACATCTACTCCTTCCTCCACTTTGATTGGCCCTTGTGTCCTTGACCAGAACGCTGAGGATTCCCATACTGTCCCTGGGCTCTGAAGGAACCAATGTACCCCTGCTCCCGTCCAGACCTTAGACCTTTTCTGTCTCTATTTGAGGTCCCTCGTTACCTACAGTATCGCTCTCACTTCATCTCACATATCTTATGTGTGGAGAGACACTTCTAAGTTTAAAAAAAAGTATCTAAAACTGCGTCAGTATTGGTGCAGTCTGGGGTTCACCTCAAATAGACATAATGTTGCCATGAATCAAAGGAAAAGGGACTAATGTCTGGCGGTTTGTGTGTGATCTTTAAAACACGACCTTCATTTGAATGCCTGTCAGTCATTGGTCTTACCTGAAGAGCCCACAGTAGAGAATCGCTCTGTTGTGAAAGATTTGAATGCAAAGGTATGAAGTCAGCTCCCCCTTTATTCCCCGTTTCTGGAATTAAAGGGTGAAGAGTTAATTCATTCTTTGCTCGTAGACATGATCACCCAGCAGGTATTACCATAATGAGAGAGAGCGGGGAAAGAACGCAAATTATTCTTCCTAAATTGAGAAAGATTGAACCTGTGATCAATTATCAAATGTGTACGGGAGATTGTTAAAATCTCTTCTGAGCCAATATTGTGGTTGCCTGTTTGGTTTGAACTCATGTCTTGATCTGTTGTACCCCACGTGACATTTTTCCAAATCATTTCTCCATTTCATCTCTTTGTCATTTGATACCGCTCCATATTTCCCAGCATCCTCCCTGATCGCCCCTCCATTGTGGTTCTTCTGTTCAAGGACATAAGTCAAGCCTCATCTATCGCATTGCTTCTCCTAACTCTGACCTACTGTAGACTTGAATTACTTGCTCTGTCAATTAGCTGAAAGGCAATTAACTGTGCTGCTGTAACAAGAGTCTGTTTGCACAGTTTGAATACAACACTCTTAGTTGTGCTTTCTGTTGACAATATCTCTCCTCACAAGTAGGGTTATATCAGTCATAATAACTTTTTTCCAATGCGTTGTGTGATTCCTTTTCTGACATTTTCTGTTTCATCCTCTTGTGTGTCTCTAGAATAAATGATTACGCGCCTAAAATGTTTCATGCCATAGATTTAAGTGTTAAAGAGTTTATCATCTACTGAATAAAAAAAATAAGATTTAATAAGTGCTTGGATTTTCAAAAAATTCCCTGCCTCTTCCTTACCGGGAGGGATCAGTGATCATTTTTAATATTTTGTTAAAAAATGAATACTAGGATCACAAATACTTATAATTTGTTAGCAAACTAAGCAGACCAACCAGCATTCAATAAGCATATCTTCTTCGACTAATGTATTTTCAGATTTCAATGTATGACACATCATTTGAAATCTTACAATCTGCACTTTCATAATCTGTAAAAATGAAAAATACCTCGGCCTACTTGTTACCATAAACACCAGTCCCTGTCACAATTGTCTTCCTCAGTATAACTACACTTTACCCTCTGCCCCTCAGTGGTTAGAAGTGGAGATTATTACTTGTTTGAAACTGACAGTGAGGAAGAAGAGGAGGAGGAGGAGAAGAAGGATGAGGACGCACCAAAGAAGTCAGCTTTTCAGGTGACCTCCGGTGACCTAAGTCTCTAAACCAGCCTCTGTCACACTGATTTAATTATACAATTACATGTATTGGTATTCTTCTATTTGGTTTTTATATACATACAGTATATGGAATAATCTTTATTCACCTGCATCCTGTGCTATGAAATCCACCCCTGTTCACTGTCTTCTAACACAATTAACCTTTTATGTACATAACACGCTGACATGTTTTTTCTACTAATCCTCTCCCACTCTGTCCCCTCTCTGTAGCGAGCTATTGGAAAGTTTGCCTCTGCTGTATTGGCCTTGCCCAAGTCTATCATTAAACTGCCTAAAACCATACTGCAGTATGTAGTCAAGGCAGGCAAGGTATTTAACAATGAGATCTAACTCATGTTCTCTGTTCTCTTTTGCCACATTTAACCAAATATTAAGGCACTTGAGTCATATGACCTGGACTCGAGTAAGACTCAAGTCACAATTTCAATTGCTTGAGAGTTGATGCTTGAAGAGAAGACTTGACACTTGACTTGACTGGGTTTCTGGTCACTTGGGACTTCACTTTGACAGAAACAGGTTTCTAAAGTCTCGACAAAAGATCTTGTGTTTGTGTAATTGACTTTGAAACTGAAACGGATTATAGAAATCAAGCTTGTGATACTATTATCGTTAACGTTTTTATCTGATTAAAACCATATTGTATATTTTAGGTTATTTAATACTTTAAATCGATACTGGACTCTTAATTTGTTGGTCCCTTGATTTGTTCTGACTTGACTTGGTGCTTAACTTGAGTCTTGTGCCTCAAGACATGAGACTGACTTATGAACAATTCTGACCAATTTCGCATAAATCATAACATTTGACATGGAATGTAAATGCGGGTGACTGCGGCTCTTTTTGCATGTTGCTGTTTGACTGATTAGGTTGAAGTGGTTTGCATGTGCTGGAACCTTTTTCTAAAATTGCATTGAAATGTGTGAATGTTTTGTTTGTTTTGATGTATTTGTGTAGTCCGCTGTTCCGTTGTTCTAGAAAGGAATGAAAAGCAACTTTAGCAAAAAATTGTCAATTCTAATGTTCAACGAAGCAAAAACATAATACGGTAATTAGCATTAGTTCTTTGGGCCTTGATTTTTTTTATGTCATTTTCAAAGGTGTGTACTTGTTCTGTTTGCTTGCTGTGGCTCTTGTGTAACTTGCCTCATTGACTCCTCTGCTTTACGTCCTTTAGTTGATAAAAGTGATGAATTGCTGCTCTCTGTTCTCCAGTTCCTTTACCACGCCTGGATCACAGATCCCAAAACCGCCTTGAAGGAACGAGGCAAAGAGAAACGCAAATTCTGGAAGAAGTACACCAAGGGAGTTAAACGCAGGAAGAGCAAGAAAGATAGTAAGCCAATTACTCGAGATCAAAACCACACATCAAATATACTGTGCCAATAGTTATAAACAGTCACATACTTTCAAGCACGGTCAGATGTTTTATTTTATTTTATGTGTATCTGTAGGTCATGTGGCCATCGAGGTTGGGGAGCTGTCAGATGGCCAAGATGGAGGGGAGGAGAAGAAGAAGTCTGAAGGTCCAGGTTAGTTTCACATCATCAAGAAATCTTCTGGAAACACTTCATTTGGATAGTCCACCTACAGAGAGTGTACAAATAATGCTACTTGCTCCTTTAAGAATCTTAGCTGACGAAGCCTGTGATGCACAGTTGATTGCACTATTGTTACAAAATGTACTATTCTAAGTCGCTTTGGACAAGTGTCTGCTAAATGACATAATGTAATGTAATGTAATGTAATAAGATGTTGAAATGTTATAAATATTCTGTTGACTCTCTGTAGGCAGACTATCCAAATAAAGTGTTACCAATCTTTTAAGAATACTTGAAAGACACAACTTGACCGTATACTGTCAAGTCCTTTTCAGTTCATCTAAACACATTCTAGACACTTGACTCCAAATATTGTGTCAGGAACAACTTGAGTATGAAGGAGTTACATACCAAATAGACCACTATTGTACATGTTTGTTTGTTTTTCTTTCATTGGGCTAGTTAAAGGCTTTAAGAGTGTTCACATTTTAAAGCCTCACTATGCAAGATTTTATGTAAAAATACACCATCTTATCAGTCTAACAATCACAAAGTTACATGATTTCTGGGTTTTTAAGTTGAGCTTTTTCATTTACCTCTTGCTGCCATTTGGAGTGGCGACCATGCAACGTTTCCTGCTAGTGCACAGCTTCATTTATTGTGACTGTGTTCTCAAATTAGAACACAATAAAAGCAACAACAAAAACAAAGAATTCATACACTTTGACCTGAACCTCCAACAGACAACATCATCAAGCGAGTGTTCAACATCCTCAAGTTCACCTGGGTGCTGTTCCAGACCACATTGGACAGCTTCACCAAGTGGATGAACGAGATGTGCAGAGAGCACATCGACATCTCCACCGTCCTGCGGATCGAGCGCTGCATGCTGACCAGGGAGGTCAAAAAGGTACCCTGAACCTCTGGACCTGGAGGTGAAAAAGCTTTATCCTCATTTCAAAAGAAGAGTTTAGGTCAGTTCACTTTCAATTCAGTCAATTTAGGAAGGAGATATTCTCCAAGATGAACATAGGAAATCCTTTGCCATAAAATGTTTTCCATACCTCAAAATGATGAAGATTGTCATTGTTACCTGCTTCTTCAGTTTCCACATCACTCTCATTGTCATAGTTACATTAATTGTCTATGGCAGTGTTTCTCATCCGGGGGGCACCGCAGACCCCTAGTGGTATTTGGTGGTATTGCAGGGGGTCCTTAGAAATAAAAATATATACTTTTTTGCATATTAAAAATCAAACATTGTATTTCTTCCACTAACCATATAGCAAGTGCACTGTGTTTGGCCTTTTATTTCCCTGGTGCTTGATTTCTCTGTTGTTGTTCTGTTCATTGTTTGTAGTATTTCTACTGTTTTAGTGCTCATGTTATTTTCTCTTTGAGTGCTTATCTTCTAGTCTGTGTTTTTCCCCTGACAGAACCTTTTACTTGAGGTTGCAGCATCTCACATGTATATTTCGAATTGCATCAAATGAAAGTGAACTGTCTTTGTGCTAAGCTGCACCTGTAATTTATTCTCTCATCTTGCTGTGTTTTATCATTTGTACGTTCAAACCAATAATTTAAACAAAAACTAAACTAACTAGACGTTTCCGTCTTCCGCTTCTTCCTCCAGGGTAACGTCCCCTCCAGAGAGAGCATCCATGTCTACTACCAGAAGGCCATGAGGCTCAACATGTCCAGGCAGTCCAGCCTGGACCAGCTGAGCGAGGATGAGTCGCTCTCTGGCTCCCAGAGGGTCCGCAGGAGGCGAGGAGGCTACCGCATGGAGAGCCAGGACTCTATGGCCTCCAGAGACAGCATGTCCAGGTAGAGAGGGACACGCCACCAATTTTGAGTAGCTTCAAAGAGATAAAACACTTTTTCCTAGCTGTATGAAAATGTCAGTATCTGTATCTACTCATTCCAGTGCTTCATTGAAACTGTAGCACACTTATATTGAGTGAAATATTCAACCCAAGGCATTTTGTGTGTGTGTGTGTGTGTGTGTGTGTGTGTGTGTGTGTGTGTGTGTGTGTGTGTGTGTGTGTGTGTGTGTGTGTGTGTGTGTGTGCGTGCGTGCGTGCGTGCGTGCGTGCGTGCGTGCGTGCGTGCGTGCGTGCGTGCGTGCGTGCTGCTGCACCTTTACGTGAAATGGGGGAGGGGAATTCATGTCCTTGTAAGTCAGCATGGTATATTTGGTATCTGGGATTTTGACTAGAATTTAAAAGAAAGATATGGGTTTTAACAAAGCTTGGCTGCAAAACATGTGTTTGTAATGACGGCATGGTAGAAGTGGTTTTTAATTTTCTTCCACCACACAGATACAGTATGAGCCAATTTTATAGTTTTGTCAGGGGTGAAAACATTACAGTCTATCATTTTGGTGTCACTCTTCCTAACATGGTGACATGCACCTCATAACACCTGTCTCTAATCATTAGTATCCATCCATCCATCCATTTTTATCATAGTTGCGGGACTACTAGGCTAGTCATTAATATCCTGTGGTCATCATTAGGAGCCATTTCAACTTCATTTTTGCTACATCTTCAGTTTTTTATGGTCATGAATGAGGTTACAAGACTGAAGGCCATTATCCTGGTCAATTTTCATGTTAATCTGAATTGACCTAGACATTCTAGGGTAAGTGTTTCCATCATACGGTATATGGGAAATCCCCATGCCGTGTCACCTAACATTGATCTCATCACTGATCATCCCATCTGTCACTCTTCACATCTCAGTGCCTTTACTGAGGCTACCATGCTGTTTTCTCGCCAATCCACCCTGGACGACCTCGATGTGATGCCAGAGTGCATTCCCAAAACCAGTGAGCGCGCCCGGCCCAAACTGCGCAAGATGTACGGCCTGGACGTGTCCAACTCCTCCGCAGACAGCGGGAGCAGCCTCGTGTCCAGGTGCCTGGCTTCCACATCACCCCCATACACTCCCAGATCACCTGCCAATGCCACTGATATGCACAATGTCATTGCACCTGTGGACTTGTGATTGTTGTGTCTCCTAAACTAAACATAGATGATTCTGAAAAGGTCTGTTAGTGCAGAGAAATTGCCTTTCACTGTCTTGTTATGTTTGGGGTCATTTCACTTTTAATTCACTCGCTTCATGTCCACACAAACCGAGATTCACATGATGATAGATAGAGCGGCTTATTTCTATATAGATTACATAATACAAATCTTTTCATTATATGCCCCAAAAAAGTTGTTGAATTTCTGGGAAAATCCGCTGTCTGAATTGACTGAACTGAATGTGAATTGACCCAAACGGCACTGTTGCTTTCCCTTGCAGTGAAGCCACCCAGTGCATCACACTCTCATACTCCAGACAGGGGACTGCAGACACCATAGAAGAAGTAGAAGATGAGCAGGATCAAGGGGAGGTCAAGCTGCGGGGGCCCCGAGAGCCCCGACAGGCGGAGGAGTGTCAGGGTGCCGAGGGTGGCTCCTGGGTGGACGGAGAGCCCAGGGAGGAGAAGGAGAAAGACCTGGAGGTGGAGGAGGAGGTGGGAGTGAAGGACCAGGGCAGGGAGGAGAGTCCCTGGGAGGCCTTTGGCCCAGATGAGGGCCCCTCCCTCAGGCGGGAGGAGGCAGAGTGCGCCCCCTCTGCCCAGGAGAAGGACTTCACCACGGAGAGCGAAGACGGCAGCGGACGGCAGGACTACATGCAGACAGAGGGGCAGGCGGGGCTGCTCTACACCCCCGACACGGACGCTTCCAAGACCTCTGACGCCGACGTGCCTCCCAGCTACAGCAAGGCGGTCAGCTTTGACCGTCTGGAGGTCAGCGATGATGAGAGCGACATGGATAGGAAGAGGCTGATGGTTCTGTCCCCGGACAGCCGCTCACTGCGCTCAGACAGCAGGTCCGACCTCCTGCTGCCCTCCATGACCACCGAGCTGACCGCCAGTGAACTGCTGCTCAACAAGTAAGTCCTGAAACAACGGCAGTCTGTGCAGCATGAAGCTTTGGAGGAATCAGAATGGAACAGAATAAGAATGAGTTTATTTCTACAATAAGTGTACAGGAACGTATCTCAGAGGTATTGATCCAGAGCCATATCAATAATTCACTAGGTAATGCCTGGTTTATGCTTTGTGTAACTAGTAGGCAGCAGGAAAACTCACACCCATTTTCGAATTCGGCCTTCATTGTGATCTATACACCTGTAAAGTTTCATCATTGCATCTTGCACAGTTGTGATGCTACGGTGTTGACAAAATCTGTCCACAGACAGACAGACATACATATAAACACCTGGCAAAGTACTGCCTCTGTGGTTTTTCCCACACACACGCACGCACACACACACACGCACGCACACACACACACACACACACACACACACACACACACACACACACACACACACGACACGGGTGCGGGTGCGCGCACACACACACATGCTGTTGCAGCTGGTAATAAGGATTGGCTGAATGAAGAGGAAGTGGAATGCCACTTCCTCTTCATTCAGCCAATCCTCAATGGAGGTGTGTAGTCTAACTGGCACCACATTTGTTTCACTTTATGTGCAAATCACATATGCAGCTGATGCAACCACACATTTTGTCTGCAAATTAATGATGTAATTTTGACTTTTATTCTTACTAACACTCTGTCAGATCCGTTTTGTATGAAGCAGGAACAAGCTGCAGCGACACATTAAATCGTGTGAATTTTATAAGGGAATGGTAAACCCATTTGATAGACATTTCTGTCACATTTTAGAATCATAAAAATAAACATTGAAATAATCAAACACCAATTTTTGTTTAGTATTAAGGCAGTCAAAATCCCTCAACTCGTCTGTCCCTCTCCCCAGGATGTTTTATGATGATGAGCTGGAAAAGTCAGACAAATTCTACCGAGGCCAGCCTCTGGTCCTGCAGCTGTGCTACGCCCTGTACAACATGCTGGTGGCCCACTCAGAGATGGTGTGCTACCTGGTCATCATCATCAACCACATGGTCTCCGCCTCCTGCGCCACCCTGGTCCTTCCCATCACCATCTTCCTCTGGGCCATGCTGTCTGTGCCTCGGCCCAGCAAGCGCTTCTGGATGACCGCCATCGTCTATACTGAGGTATCAAAAACCAAGGAAAACACTCTCAGAATTTTGTTCGTGTTGTGATAAACCCACCCATCAGCTCCCTGCACATTAAAACAAACAAATACATATTTCCAGCTAGTATGCACCGGATACCTAGTCAAAGATGAAGGCTAAGATAACTGAAAATGCAGTACATACAGTAATCACATTGTAGTTATGATAACTTTTTCATGACCCCACAATTTCCTCTAGGGGGTCAATAAAGTGCAATCTCATAACTGATTAATAGTGAAATAATGACTGAATAATATCTATACAAGCACCTTGTTAGGCCCTAAAACATAATGCTTGATCGTTCAATAATCTGCCATCCATTTGTCATGTCGGTTTGTTTTTCACCACCAGTTCACCATCGTCACCAAGTACTTCTTCCAGTTTGGCTTCTTCCCATTCAACCAGAACCAGATCAAGAAGAATAAACCGTATTACCCTCCCAACATCATTGGTGTGGAGAAGAAGGATGGTTATGTCCACTATGACCTGATCCAGTTACTGGCCCTCTTCTTCCACAGATCCATCCTGAAGGTGCCACAGAACACAGAATATGGCTCTCGTTTTACACACATTTGTTCATTCACATAAAACACTGGCAGCTGATCTCAGAGATGGTGTAGTTGTGTTTAAAACTAATAATAATCATAATCAATTTGGAAGTTAGGCACCTTTGTGTGAGTGGACACATGCCCATTGCTACACCCCCTTTTGGCCAGTGGGCGTGGAAAGTTAATCAGTTCTACGTTGGACCATTACCAACATTCTACAAAGTCTTGTGCAAATCCTTTTTTGAGATATCCTAATCCTGCCCACAAACAGACAAACAAACGGAGGAGAAAACACAACCTCTTATCCAACTCTGTTGGCAGAGGTAATTAGCCCTTTAATGAGAAATGTTCTGATTGGGTTTGTTTGAGATACATTTTGACAAGGCCACTGCACTCCCAGTACCATTTTTACACACCCTGCATTTTTACTCCACTGTTCCATTTCCAGTGTCACGGTCTGTGGGACGAGGATGACCCCAAGCAAAAGAAAGGGCTCCTCCAACGGGACATGTCAGAGGACGAGAGAGCGAGAGACAAGGAGGAGAGTGAGAAAGAGATGGAGCCCGCCCCCTCGCTGACCCACGAGAGGAGAGGCTCCACCCACACCTTGAGGTCCATGAACTTTGGGACGTCTATAGATTCGGTGCACGTTCAGGTGCACCAGCCCCATCAGCAGACCTACCAGCGCCGCAAGAGCTCCAGCGGAGGCTCACACGTTTCCCACCGATCGGCTCCCTCTTCTGCAAGGTCCAAGAGAGGTAAAGGCTCTTTGCTTCAGTCTATTTCCTTTTTTATATACGTAGTTTTAAGATGTGAACAGACTGAACAGGAAAGTCACCTCCATCAAAAATTACCATTGGGGTGAACTTGAACAAGGCCCTTGAAAGGGTGTGTGTGGTAGTAGTTTCATTGTATGCATAATTATTAATCTTCTCTCAGTCTCAAGGTCAAATATGATAATGGGAATAGCAATAATAGTAACAACAACAATAAGAAATAAGAAAGACTTTTGCAAAACTGTTAAATTGCGGAGAATAAAACCGTAATCCTGTAAATTAAAGCCAGGAAGATAAATGGACGATTAAGCAATACATTTAGCCAGATACTGTGTGAATTTAGAAAGCTGATAGTGATATTTCCAGCCTTAGCGCCTCAGGCCTTACGAAGCCTCGGGGCTCAGATAACACAAAGCCAGACGGGCTTCTATTGACCTCTGGATGCCCAAAACCTCCCAGCTGGAGGATCTGAGGCTGTGTCAGCGACGTCCCCCCCCCTCCCCTCCCCTCTCGCCACGTCTCATTTACCAGTAGACATGTAAATGGTTTCCACAGGAAGCACCACTTCCCGCAACAGCAGCCGGAGGGACGGCAGCGAGGCCAGCGTCCAGCAGAAGAGCCGCAAACAGCTGATGGTGGAGAAGCTCAGAGAGCAGCTCATCAAAGGAAAAGTGTTCGTCATGAAGCGGTATGACGCACCATCGTTGGGAGTTCATTTGAGTTGAGGAAGTTGTGGTGTTTTTTCCCCTTAAAATTCCTTCTGCTCTAGTGGAGCAGCTTATCGGCCAGCAGTTGAATACTGTGGTTGGACTGGGAAGCGCTCATGTGTGAAAGTGTTTATGTGTATGGATGTAGAGGGCATTGCTCAGCAAGTCTTCTCTGGATGAATAAAGGCGTAAACAAAAGTAAACATGACATCGTCCCCTAAGTATGAAGTAGTCGAATCAGTGACCAGACCACGCCTCCAGTTTCATTAGTGGTTTCCGCCATTTCAAACTGAGGCATTTGACCTCTAATTAAAGCGTCCCCATCAAGATAATCAATATAGTGTTTATAAATGGCACAGCACAGTGCCAAAATGCATCATCCCTCCAAATTTAATGAAAAATCCTGTGAAGTCCCAGACATTTAAATTGAACCAGTGACTGTATAATATAAGGATGACGCGTCTCCACTGCCTACCGCTATGCAAAAGTGAAGCCAAAATATCTCGTTTCCGTGAGCTGCCATCTTGCTTGTGTGATGTCATTTGGAGGCCGAGTCTGCGCAGTAGAGTCGGGTTGAGCCCCCTTAATCCGTCCCGCTGTCTGACAGAGGTTTAAGAGTGGCTGTCACTGCTGTCAATCACTTTTTTAGGGGGGCTCATGGCCCATCCACTAACATGGAGGGGGCGGGATTGAGATGTTTTGGCTTCACTTGTTCACATTTTATACAGTCAATGGTTTGAACGCCCCCATCAGGCCAATCAGTGTACGGTAGTTAAAACAAAACACGGTGCGAAGATGATGGATCGTCCCTCCAAGGTTGTTAAAATCAGCCCAGTGCTGTGCTGTCTGAGATATCTCTGCTGGACAGAGGGTTTCAACACACGGGAGACAGCAGCAGCATAAACAAACAGCTCATAATATCAATGTTTTTTCATTCATTCTTGTTTTTATCCACTGTTGTTCTCTGTAGAGCCAAGGAGATCTACCTGCCCATTCGCCAGTTCTTCTATAACTTAATCCATCCAGAGTACAGCGCCGTAACAGACGTCTACGTGCTGATGTTCCTCGCTGACACCGTCGACTTCATCATCATTGTGTTTGGATTCTGGGCGTTTGGTGTAAGTTTCAAAATTAGCTGCCATGGAATACACAGACACGAAAATGAACGCTGCCATGAACAAATCCATTCAGCTTTCCTGATAAACTCCTTTGTCAGAATCATTTGTCGCACAATTTATACAAATGCCTCCTCCCTTAGAAACACTCGGCCGGGGCAGACATCACCTCGTCTCTGTCGGAGGACCAGGTGCCAGGTCCCTTCCTGGTCATGGTGCTGATCCAGTTCGGGACCATGGTGGTAGACCGGGCCCTCTACCTCAGGAAGACCGTCATGGGCAAGGTCATCTTCCAGGTCATCCTGGTGTTCGGCATCCACTTCTGGATGTTCTTCATCCTGCCAGGAGTCACAGACAAGTAGGAACTCAATCTTGAGTCCATATAGGAATATTATAAGACAATGAAACATGCCTTAAAGAACATTATGGTTATTATAAACCCATAGAAACACTATAACTCCATATAATATTATTATATGAGATACAATTAGTAAAAAAAAAAGTACTATGAGGCCAGTATTAAGTAGGCTACCACAGACAATGTAAGTCCCTATAATAATATTACGAATGATATTATGAGTGATAGCTCTTATTATAATTTGAGAAGTGTCCGTGTGTGTGTGTGTGTGTGTGTGTGTGTGTGTGTGTGTGTGTGTGTGTGTGTGTGTGTGTGTGTGTGTGTGTGTGTGCGTGCGTGCGTGCGTGCGTGCGTGCGTGCGTGAGCAGAATTTTTCCCAGCCACGGCTATGCCGTTTTACATGCGATTGGCCTGAAACTTTCAGGGGGTGTAAAGAGCACCCGTGCGGGTGACCTGACAGAGCCACATTTTTTAATTAGGTGATTGCCCTAATTACCTAATGATGTGATGACATCAGTGATGATGGGGCGGCTTTAGCTCAGGAGGTAGAGCGGGTCAGCCAATGACGCAAGGGTTGGCGGTTCGATCCCCGCTCCCTCCCAGCTGCTGTCGCTGTGTCCCTGGGCAAGACACCTAACCCTCCTTGCTCCCGATGGTGTGTAGGCACCCTGCCGCCATCGGTGTATGAATGGGTGAATGTAGACTATCTACTGATTGTAAAGCGCTTTGGATAAAAGCGCTATATAAATGCAGGCCATTTACCATTTACCATTGATGATGTCATTAGTGATGTCATCCTTCCTGGCGGGGGCATACGTTCAGTGATGATGTCATGAGTGATGATGTCATCAGTGATGTCATCTGTGATGATGTCATCAGTGATGTCATCCTTCCTGGGTGAGGCTATTACAGGCCAAGCAATGACGCGCGTATGTGACGCACAGTGGGCGAGCTGCAGGGCAAGCTAGTAGGGGATAAAAATACTAAACTACTATAAGGTCAATATAAACTCAGTATTGAGCAGCAGAGACTCTCTGTGACCCAGTCTATCTCTCTCTCTCTCTCTCTCTCTCTCTCTTTCTCTCTCTAGCCTACCTGAGTTGACAATGCTATTTTATGCCAGACTAGCTTGCTTGGCTTAATGGTGGACTATTGCCTACATTAGGCTGGCTGTATCAATGTTTTAATAGTGGTTTAATTTCACAACAGATACAAACAATGCAGAGGCTTAGGGCAAACACTCTCATGACCTGTCAATGAAGGCAGGTCAGGTAGACGTGTGCTGTTGCTGCAAGGTGCTCGATTTTGCGTTTCAACTGCATTGGCTGTGACAAGGCAGGGAGGGGCAGGCTTGTGCGCTCTCGCAGGATTAGAACTGACATGCAGTTGTCTGGTATTACAACACAACACACAAAATTAGAAAAAGAAATAGAAAAAAATATCTTGCAAAAAGGGGAGTGACCTATTTAGTCAGAGGCTAAAAGGGCAGCAGGTGCTTGAGCACCACTGAGATATATTTATATATTAGGCAGTGGCATTAAGTGATCACATTGCACCATTGAAGTTTTAAAGCTTTGAGTTGTCCTGTGGCAACATGTAGCCAGGATGCCCTGGGTTTGAATTGAATGGCCTGGGACCTTTTGCCACATGTCATTCCCCTCTCTACTGTATGTCACCTATCAAATAAAGGCAAAAATGCCCCAAAGTGAAGCAGACAATCACAAAGCCCATCAAAAACAAGAATGCAGAATGTGCAGAATGAGGGTGAATGAAGATCTGATGTAAAACCTTTGCCTTTTACAACTGGCAGGAATTACAGTAGCTACGGTACTCCTGCTTTAAGACGTCATTGGATGTGATCTTTAAAGGCTTGTATTATTTATAAATTAAACATACCAAAAACATCCTTCAGACACTTTTTCAAACTGTGTTTTGCCTCTGTCCCTCTTTGTAGGCGTTTCAGCGAGAACACAGTTGCTCAGATGTGGTACTTTGTCAAGTGCATCTACTTCGGCCTGTCGGCCTATCAGATCCGCTGCGGTTATCCCACTCGCGTCCTGGGAAACTTCCTCACCAAGAGCTACAATTACCTCAACCTCTTCCTGTTTCAAGGGTGAGTAACTCAATATATACGCAATATCTTCCCTCTAACTGGGCAAACATGTCCAGGGCAGCGGCCAGGTTGTTGTTAACGATTAGCTGCTGTTTCAAAAATAGACAAAGAAGGAGACAGACACAATCAGATTAGAATGATCTCACTCTTAAAATAATCCACACAAAAGGGGAAGTCAGCATTGGCAAACATGACTCCTTTTCCTTTGGACAGCATTTGTATTTGCAAGTTTTCAGCCATAGCAGGTATCTTTTTATTTATGTTATGTATTCATCCTTTATTTAAAGGATACGCCTGCTGTTTTTGAATACATGTCTCAGTCGACAGCCATAGAACTCATGCTGCTGCTCTGGATCCACCGGGCCGGCCAACTTTTTGCTGAAACAATTTAATAAGCCGGCTGTAAACATGTTTTCCATCTCAGGAAAGTAGTTCCGTAGCACCAAAAATAGTCGCCAGCATATTGTGAGCTGTATTTAAAGGTTTTGAGATTTGCAGCATAGAGAGTATCATACAACACTAGGGGTGTCACAATATATCGTCCCACGAAATTTCGCGATAGTAAAACGTCACGATATGTATCGTTGAGATGAAATCTCATATCGTGAATTTTTTTTTTTTTTTTTTTTTTTTTTTTTTTTTAAGTAGACAAAGAAACGTCTTTGTTTGTTGAAGTTCAATGTGTGGAAAGTAGTTCAGTTGAACAAGTCTCTGAAGAGACACATGAGAAGTTATACAGGAGAGAAACCATTCAATTGAGTTTCTGGCAAAACTGAAGATGCATAAAAAATAGACTAAGAAAAGTCTTGTTGTTTGAGTTTGAAGAAAAACTGAAGATGCATAATGAGAATTTATACTGCTGAGAAACCTTTTAGTTCAAAGTAAATCTAAGTGACGGTGTAACTCATTCTATTTCAAGATAAGCCTTATCTCCAATCTCATGTTTTTTCTAGTTGTTATTGTAATAACAATTTCCCACAACAGCATGTTTTCTATTTGTGCATTTCAAATAAAATACTACTTTTCCAGTCATATATTGTCATTATTCAAGTTTAAAAAAATATTGTTAAAATCGTATCGTATCGTATCGTTATCGTGAACCCAGTATCGTGATACGTATCGTATCGTGAACTGAGTGTATCGTGACACCCCTATACAACACACAACACAGATTTTTTTAAACACCCATATTTTTATAGGATAACTAAGATGGAACTGTTTCCCCCAGGTTCCGCTTGGTGCCGTTCCTGACGGAGCTGAGAGCGGTGATGGACTGGGTCTGGACGGACACCTCCCTGTCTCTGTCCAGCTGGATCTGCGTGGAGGACATCTACGCTCACATCTTCGTCCTCAAATGTTGGCGGGAGTCTGAGAAGGTCTTGATCATTATGGCTTTTGTCCAGTGAGGGAGTGGCACTTTCAGAACCACTCACACTTGAATTCTGTTGAAATCTACTTTTATTATCCATCAAAGTTAGCTTTTTTCTAACATTTCCTCCTTTTGTCTCGTGACCTTTGAGCTGGCAACTCGTAAGATCAAGAAAAATTATAAAATTGCATTGGTTGGACAGCCACTTTCTAGCTATAGCACGTTCTCGCTAGCAATGCATTAAAAAACAAACAATCCCAAACAATCTACCTGCAGGGGCAGTAACACACCTCATACACCACATACCCACACCTCACTTGTAACACATCTAAGCTGTTGTTTCTCTCTTCCCTCCACAGAGATACCCTCAGCCGCGAGGCCAGAAGAAGAAGAAGGTGGTGAAGTACGGGATGGGAGGGATGATCGTGATGCTGCTGATCTGCATTGTGTGGTTCCCGCTGCTCTTCATGTCCCTGGTCAAGTCTGTAGCTGGAGTGGTTAACACGCCTCAGGACGTCTCCCTCAAAATCACCATGGCCGGCTTCCAGGTGTGGGCACCCTTCAAAATCTGAGTCATAATTACATGAACGGTCCCATGATATTGATTTGATTTTTTAATTATTTTCACCTTCAAATATACACTGTGGACCAGGATAAGAATAATGTTCATAATAATTTAATAATTGATTGGATTTTCGAATTCTAACAATTTATATAGTGCCTTTCTACATACTCAAAACGCTTCACATGCTGTAACAGGGGAGGGGGGAAACTCAACTCATCCACCACCGTGTACTGTAGCAGCCACCTGGGTGATGCACGGCAGCCAGTTTGCACCAGAACGCTCATCATCTATCATGGTGGAGAGTTGAGGACTGAATGTGCCAATTTGAGGGATGATTAGGTGGCCTGTGGGAATTTAGCCAGGGCATTGTGAGGTTACACCGCTACTTTTCCGAAGAATGCTGATCTCCGCGGGCTCCCAAAATCGACAGACAGACACCGCCCACCCACCTAGGGGCCATCATGCAACTGTGTGCCATCGGCTCATACTACATCACAGTTGCTCGAGTGACATCACAATTGCTCAAGTGACATCACTGTTGACGTCGGCCATTTAATTCACCAAGGATGGGTGCAGAAGGAATTTAACCTGGTTAATTGGTGTTAACACATCACCAGACGGTCACACAATATGGGACTGACACAATAGACAAAATGTAGCTTGACCTCACATATAATATAGACAAGACACACTGTTTGACAGTAGACTAAACATAAACTGAACATTTCAAATGAATTCACATGAAATGTATTAATAAGTCATGTTCAGTGCTTAGCAGCGAAACAAAAGAACAAACAGAAATACGAAGAGAGACAAACACAAAAGAACAGTTAAAGAGAGACAAAAGCCATGGTAATGTGATCAGATGTTCTTGTTTGTCTGGGTATTGTGACTGCTGAGCATCTGAATGAGTTTGATGTTTTTGACTGTGGAATTGGGACAGCTGGAAAGTAGGTTAGTTCATTGCCGTAACCTAATTTTGCAGAAACAAAAACATGGATCCATTTTTCTAGGTCCAAAACTGAATGAAATGCCTGATTCTGGAGACATTTCTGGGGTAAAATATATGCTGTTCTAAATATGGCCTTCTTCTGATTTTTTGTAGAATTAAACTAACTTGTTTGAATATGGAATTTGTGTGAAAAGAAATTAGTACCTTCAGAAGTATATTTCTGACGTTATAACTACAGATTCTGTTTCTTTTCTCTTTTTTCCAGCCCATCTTCACCATGAGTGCTCAGCAGAAACAGCTGCAAAATGTGACTGAAGCCCAATTAAAGAACTTTTGGTTGTTACATTACGGTAACGATGTAAGTGCACTAACATCTTGTATACCTTTGAGACAAGACATCAGTTACATACTGGATATAAACTTAAAAACACCTGGCTAGCTGCATGATGAATGTACTGTAAATGTGTGGAGAATTATACTGCATTGAAAGGGATAAATACAGATATTTATTCGTTTATTTAAACAGCTCTTTATAATTATGACAAGCATGTCTCAAAGGACTGAACAGAGAACGAGCCAAAGATCGAACTGATCAACAGAATGATATAGGACAAACATAAGGAAGCAGAACAAAATACAAGACACACAATTCTAGCCGTTCTTGTCTCTATGATAAATGGCAATATGGTTTTGTGCCTGGGCCAGGAAGCCCTGCAGTGGCTGGAGGGTTACACAGCAGAAGACCTGGTCATTGCCGAGCTGAAGGGAAGCTCCAACTCCCTGTGGACCATCAGCCCACCCAGCAGAACCAACCTGATGGACATGCTGGCCTCCGAGGAGGAGTTCCCCATCACAGTGACCTGGTCCATTCAAAGGTACACAGCCAGCAGCAAACGACAAACATGTTTAGAGCCATAAAGTGTGCAGAGTCTACAGTTTGTTGTGTATCGTGCACCGGGAGTGATGTCATGTTATCCCCGTAGCATAGTGCGTCTAACTAATTATGTGAGAATCAAAGATGTAGACGTGTGCAAAAAAGTGAACTATGACCTCGCGATGATCACACCCACCAATATAGACAAAAATCAACTAGCTTTTCAGAAAAACATTGATTTAAGTTATACTTTTCCCCTTTATAAGCCCATATTTTCATAATACTTAAATCTGTTTGATACTATGCTGTATAATATGCATTTACATCATACAGATCTCTATCTGAAAATAAAAGAAAAAGGTAGGTTGATGCAGAAAAATGTTAGGGTTGTGCTACAACCCAGGTTTTACGAGTAAGAATGAGACTTAAGCTTCGAAAATCTTCGCTGTTTCATAAACTATTTCATGCATTTAACCGAATTTCCCACACAAAAATCCCATTGACTTTTACACGTAAGAGCTGGAAGTGCTAACGTCCAGGTCTTCCGGACTCATTCCTGCGGTAGCCTACTCTATTCCTCATTGAAAATATGGTGCACAGCTAGCTGCATGGTTGTACACTCGCTGGTGAAGAAAACAATTGACTAAAGTAAAAAAAAATGTTTTACCTCACTAGGCTGCTAATTTTTTGTAGTTCAGATGGAAAATGCTAATCTTAATTTCAGTGTTTTATGTTATTTTGTTGTGATGCAATCAGGAACCTCAATCTCGGTGCCAAGGCTGAAATAGCGTCAGGGAAACGGGTGACGCATCTACTTAACACCACAAAGCTGGAGCTCATTCAGCTCTTAAATGGGACCCGCCAAGAAGTGTGAGTACGGTATACTGGCTGATTATTCTCCCCATGACGGCCAGTCAAGGATGAGACGCATGTAAATTATGTTTTGTGAAACATAGAAGTTGCAACTTTATAAATGACATGAATTTATACAACAGGAACTTAGCCAACTGGAGAATTATTTGGAGGTAGAAAAGAAACACTTAACACAATTGGCTGGTTACTTCCGCCCAAGCCTAGTCTGAAGTATTTAGTTTAGTTTTAGTATTTAGGTTTTAAAATAGAAATGTTCCAATGGCATCCAAGAGTAGCCAATGACCAAAATAGTCATACATTCTGTCATTTTGTTACTTATGGATGGCATTATAGTGGGGGGGGGGTCCCCTTTTAGCTTGGGACCCCCTGGAACCTCCTCAAGGACCACTGGTGGTCCTCAGACCCCAATATGAGAACCACTGAGCTAGAGAAATTCATCACTCAGTAACTCACTCACTACAGAATCTGTATTTGTTTTCGTAGCATTCTGGGATACGATCTGTTCAGTCATGAAACTTCCCAAGATCTGGAAATCTCGTTGAATCTTCTAATTTCTGAATTGAGATTAGAGAGAGCTGGTGGTGTTACTAGTAAAACAAAATTACCTGCTACACTTTGAGAATTAAGCAGGACAATATAAATTAGTGCAAGTTGCTACACTGCCAACAAAGAGAAAGCCAATTAATGAGAACACCATCACCAAAATGTAAAACCACAAGTCTGATGTCTGTGAAAAATGTGTTCTACATATTGTTTTTCTTTTTCACTGTTAAGCTAAATAATAGGCTTGGACAAACAAAAGGGTTCAAGCAAGGGTTGTCACCCCAGTCTGTACCTGTAGAACACACTTAATATAGAAACAAGTGATGTAGAATGTGTTTTTCCTCAGTAATAGTGTGCTCTGCTCTGGTTCTCTGCAGGATCCTAACAGATATTTTCCCACGTTTCCTCCGAGCCCCCAGCGACTCTGATGCCAAGCCTGTGAACCAGCTTTATAAAGGTGAGCCAGTTATCTCTTCATCAAAAGCATTTAATGTCCGAGGCTCTCCGACTTACATGTGTTTTTTGTTTCTGTGTGGATTGGATGCTGCATGAAATTTAAGAGCCTCTCTCCAAAATGACATATCCACCATTTCAATAAAACTGGGACCTATTCTAAAAAGATTAACATTTTGAGTTGTTTTTAAGGGACAGAATATCTGTTCATAAAATATTGCCAACATTGTCCCCCCCCTCCCAAAAAAAAGATGGAATAATTAATGAAACCCTTCAAATAGAGTTGTAATTTTTTGTTGTGTTATCAAGTTTTATTTAGACTAAATTAGACTCCTTCATCCTTCATTTCTTTAGACGATAAGATGATGAACATAACTCTGTCCTTGGAGCGACACCACAACAACTCGGGGGAGATCCAGGAGTGGTGGATCGTCAACCAGACAGAACTGGGCCCGATAAGTAAGAGGGATGGCAAATACAAGTACGATGCGGGCCTGGAGGTCTATGTCTTCAGCGACCAAGTCAGCCCACCCAGCCTCGGCTTCCTGGCTGGATACGGGTATGTGGACCGACACCGAAAAACATGTCACTTAGGGAGAGGTGTTGCACTTCACCTGGGACTTGCCTTGGAGTGGCACATTCACATTGTTTACATTTTAGGCATTATCAGTGACCTGCAGTGAGTGAGATTGTAGGGGTTCAGTATGTTCACATTCCCAGATTGACCTGGCTGTCAAGCTGCCACTTTAACACTGTTAAACACTGGTTATTGGTTGGTAAAGTTATGACCATAACCCCAGTTCCATGAGTAATATGAGCGAGGTGTCTCGCCAGACAACCCTTCTTGCCTGGGCGGGCGAGAAGAGGTGGCTTATCATAATGCCGTTCACTCTCGCGCTGAGGGTTATGTAGGTGGGGACTACATTCCTGTTGTGTGGAGGGACATGTTCTACTGGCCAATCAGGATTGGCGGCGTAGTAAGATAAGGCTTCTGTAGGGGGCGGGGCGAAGGGGGGCTGCTTCCATAGCGACACACCTCGCTCATAATACTCATAGAACTGGGGGTATGGTCATAACCTTAAAGTCCCTGGAAACCAGAAATATTTCTTTATTATTTAGCATTTTGAGTTCATCACATCACAGGACCCTATGTTAATAAGCCACCAGCCAAATTTGAACGATGATGAACGTCGCAAAGTATATAAATTTAGGTTTGACAGTCATGGCAAAAGTCATGAGAATCAATTAGTTTTTAGAGTGTCTTTTCTCCCGTGGACTGTGTGGGCGTGTCCCGTCTGCAGCAGGGAAATTTCTCTCTCTCTCTCTCTCGGAGAGAGGGAGAGAAGGAGAGAGAAGATAAGAGAGATTGGGTGAGTGTGTGTGTGTGTGTGTGTGTGTGTGTGTGTGTGTGTGTGTGTGTGTGTGTGTTCGTGCGTTGCTCCGCGCATAGCGTACTGAGGAAGAGATCTCTGTCCGTTCTTTGCCCCACAGCGCTCGCTCAGTGTCTGTCTGTCTCCCTCCCACTTTGTGTGCTCTCTCTCTCTCTCTCTCTCTCTCGGGACTAGTGAGAGAGAGAGAGAGCAGCATAGCGCTCGACACAGCCTGGTGACGCGAGGTTACTCACACACACACACACACACACACACAGTAGGGCGGGTTGCGCGCGTGTACAAAGGACGTCATAAGCTCCTGCATTTTAGCACCTCGCGCACTGCTCTCTTCAATGAGGAAGTACCTTGTAGAATCTTGTAGAAAAGTGTCGATTTTAAGGCTTTGGGTTGAAAGTAATGTATAATAATTTCAGAGGCACACAATTACTAACATAAGACCCTAAATAACATAGTTAGAACTTTTTGTGGATTTTGGTTTCCAGGGACTTTAAGTTTTCTTGCTCTCTTGCTTTTACTGTGATATCACAAGTGCTTTCTCCACCTATACATATAACCCACGTCCATTCTCTATGGGTTGTGGAAGGTCATTCTGAGAAATTTAGGACATCACAAAATGAAGTAGAAGTAGACAACGCATACTACTGCTATATATACAGGATAACCTTGTAAAAAGCTGTCTCAAGTTCAAACTAGTCTAATTCCATTTCTCTCCACCTGTCTAGCATCATGGGCCTGTACGCCTCGGTGGTTCTGGTCATTGGCAAGTTTGTGCGCGAGTTCTTCAGCGGCATCTCCCACACCATCATGTTTGAGGAGCTGCCCAACGTGGACCGCATCCTGAAGCTCTGCACCGACATCTTCCTGGTGCGTGAGACGGGGGAGCTGGACCTGGAGGAGGACATGTACGCCAAACTCATCTTCCTCTACCGCTCGCCAGAGACCATGATCAAATGGACACGGGAGAAAACGGAGTGATCGCTCCCGCCCCGTCACCACTGACCGATGGGACCGAGTCAGAGCTTTGGGACAGGGGGGGGCCCGTGGTGCAGTGGGACAGGGGGGGGCCCGTGGTTCAGTGGGACAGGGGGGGGCCCGTGGTTCAGTGGAACCGGGCGATCGGGTCACGCGGTCGCTAAATCGCTCTGTTGGTGTGAGCGGCTGCTACCGCCCCTGTAAACCCGCTGTGGGCGCACAAAGAAGCCGAGGACTGACTCGGTCCTTGCGGTTTTACTACTTATCAGCTCTGATGGCAGCGGTACAGCGTTAATTAAGGGCTTCATTAAGTGCACAATAATAAAGACATGAGCACAAACTCGGATTTTCAACTTTCTCCTAGAGAAATTTTCAACTGGAACTCTTGGATTGTGGGGTTGTGCAATATTGGGCTCTCGTCCTCCGAGACCGGCTGCTTCCGAAGGATGAGGATGGAGCAAAGAGGCCGGTCCTTTTGTCAGAGGCTGCGAGAACCACTCCCGAGGCACAATGGAAAAACACATTAATAGACAATCTTTACTTGCCTTATTTTGTTTGTATGAAGAATTGAAACTGTCAGTTATCAGCTGCATATCTTTCTCAGGAAGAGCTGTTTTCACCATGAAGAAGTTAACGCAGAGATTCACTGTGTATGTTCAAATGTTCAGAGTTGACGTGTCGGTTACTTTACTATATGTAGGCTTTGATGGATGTAAAAGAATATAAGATAAAGGTAGAAAAATGATGAGAACTATTTAAGTGGCATGAAATTTAACGTGGGTAGTGTTTAAAAAAAATAATCCGGTGAGCTGGACTATATGCCTGGTATGTTTGCTGCACAGTTTAAGGCTGCACTCTGAGAAGGTGGAGGAATGGCTTTGGACAGCTCTCCTCTTGATAATCATATTCTGCCTTGTCTCCAGGCTGGCAGTCTAAAGCCCGGGGGAGGGCTATTTTTGAATCAGGGTATCATGTGCATCAAGCGGCAGACTCTTGCACATCACTTGTGAACCTCTGGCTGTTTTTAACACTCAAACTCATGAACACTGTGGCGCCTTTCAGTCAGCTGTCAAGAGGAAGAAAGAGCAAACAAAGAAAAAACGTCACTTTTGCTCACTCGAGGGGCTTAAACATGAAGCCCTTTGGTCCAAACTATGCATTAGAGGACATTGTAGCATGAAAGAAAAAAATCATTATTGTCATGACTAATTTTCATTACATGTACATACCATTTTAGGGGAGGGGTTGGGGTGGAATGAAATGTGAATCTGTACCTGTATGTTAAGGCAATGTGGTGTGATAGAGGGCCAGAGATCTGCAAATAAAACATCTGGAAAGGTGTCACTTTCGCATTTAGTTGCCGTTTCCTCGTCGAATAGGACTTAATCCTTCTCATTTTCATTAAGTGGTAATAGCAATAACAATGTAATGCTTTTGCTGACACTCTTATCTAAAGCAAATGACAAAAAAGTGAGCAGGTATCATCACAGTGTCGACTGAACCCACTGACCCACCCTGCTACCTCTACTGTATTACACATACAATTATTTATTACATTGTTTTGTTTTTACCTTCCTAATTATAATTCTTTATATAACAGTATTTGCAACTACAGTATGATGTTAAGCTACTTTGAGGATTTAGTAAATGGGACATTTTGGTGACAATTAGCCACCCAACATGCTGAATGATGCACAAGATGAGCGGTTTAGCAACACTTGTGTATACTCAAGTCCAGCGTTGATACTGGTAACGCAGATACATCACTCACAGTTATTTGTGGGAAGGGGGGGGGGGTGGTTCAAGCAATTGTAGCCAATACCAAATCTAATTAAAATGGGAACACATCGGAACGACTTTCCTGAGCAGTGTTTACAGCCGGGTTATTAAGTTGTTTGAGGGAAAAGTTGGCCGGCGTGGCCCGGTGCATCGTGATGATGAAATATGTTGGCCAGAACATGCAAGCATGGCTCTTTGACGTGTTTTTAATCTGTTTTCATACAATGGTGTTCCATGGCTGCTGGGACAGGGCTTCTCATATTATTTTCATAGGATTTGTTGATGGTAAGCAATGCATTAAAAAACACCGGCCTTTTCCTTCATGCATGTTAAACTTATAATATATCATACAAAGACCATAAAATGGAGCACACAGGACATGTTTATTTGTATACTGTATGTGGAGAGTATGCCTTTGGAGAATATAGTGGACAACAGCACACTTTCAAAAAACAACCCTTAACCATCCTTTTATTACCTTTAGCTATGTTCATGCTATGGTATAGTGTATCAGAATCACTTGAATTGGCATTTAAGGGATCTTGTCCTTGTGTAAGCTGATTAACACTAAAACGGAACATTCCTGAATCAAGAAAGCAAGGAAATCAAGGTAAAAAAGCACTGAAAATATAAATGCACGTCCCTCTTTTATCACGTTTTAGTTATTTTAAATAGAGTGCTATGATATCTGTGGAAACTGGAAATTACGACGCAGTAATATACAATAAGGTGTGACAGACACCTTGAAGTAGACAAATCAAACAGTCTACAACTGGAATATAGTGTCATTTTAAGCATCGCTATTGACAGATTCATAGATTTGATTTCAATATAGTCTTCATTATTCCATATACAGTACATGCATCGACAAAGACAAGAACTTATTTGCATATTGTTCCAGTAACATCTCCGACAGGCTGGAGTGAAACATAATACTGAATAAATAAATTCTGTACAAGTAAACATCTATACATCAATCAACTCAAGAAATACTTCTCTATTTTTTCTTTGTCTGATTTCAATAGAACTATAGCAAGGTTAGAATCGGAAGTACCCACAAACAATAACAACAAAATGTACAGTTTCACACAGACATGAAATAAAACATTTTCATACGATATGCTCTCATACATTTCCAAACTTTGAAGGATGATTACTACACTGAGGATCCATTTCAAAAAACTGCACACAAATTAAAAAGCTGTTCAAGCTTTTATTTAATGCAGACAGTGGTGGACTCTGTTCTGCAACACCAAGTGTAACTTGTGGATTCTGGGTTTACTTTATTTTTATGCACAATAAAGATCACAGGGCCAAGCATCTGTAACCTGACTGTAACCTGACTCTGCCAGATGGGGGCGGTATTGTTTTCACTGGCAGAGTCAGGTTAAAGCATCTGGCCTTCAGAACTGAACGGGCATTTAATGTTTTTCACACCTACTTGTACACTGAGAAAGTATGGGAGCAGGGGCTGGATAGTCAGCACTCTGCTGGCTGAAGGCTAACACAATCCTCCCTCATAATCGTCATCATCCTCGGCTGCAGCCGGCGCACCGCTAGCGCCACCTGGTGGAGCGGCCGCAGCCTTCTTCTTCTTGCCTCCTCCTCCAGGAACCCTCAGGGAGATGGCCAGCTTGGCATACTGTAAGGTATCAGGGATTTAATGTGTCATTGACTCTAAAATTAAAATGTCGCCCTTGTAGATGTACACACAGGATAACAAACAAAAAAAAGATTGCATTATCATTGTTGTTTTTGTCCTGAACATTTCTGTGTGACTTGTGTATGAGCAGCACTCACGTCATTGTCCATGTACTTCAGTAAAGGTGAGTTGCACACGCGGTACACCTGGTCCTCGTCTTGCTCATCGTACCCCTGCAGTAGTGTCTCCATGGCAACACTATCTTCGCTCCCGCTGTAACCTGGGAGACTGGATGAGATGGAAAAACAGCTTAAAGGACCCCTCCAGCGTATTTTGACATTTTTAAGATATTTCATATCTTTTGGAGTCAAGTCAAGTTTATTTGTATAGCCCTAATTCACAAGCATGGCTCAGAGGACTTCACAGAGAATATGTCTAGCTAAATCTAGCTGAACATGATTGAACAATCATATGATAGAGAGACAGAGAGAAAGAGAGAAAGGGGAGGGAATGTCCTGACAATGTAGTGTGTCCGTGCTTTGAAGGAAACTTATGCGATCAAGACAAGTGAGGTGACTGTGGTCTTTGGTCCTTCCAGTCACAGGACGGTCTCTCTAACCACTAGGACAAAGACTACAGAGATAACTTAATTGAATTACACATATTAGAGTTCCCATACCTGTAACTCTCTCTGACACATTTATCGGCTGCTACATAGTCTCCTCTGTGAAGATGGATCAACACTTGGGCAGTCGTTTTCTAGAAAATGAAAAGCATAGACCAACACATCCAACAGATAAGCATCAAATAATGAGACGTGACGTTTTATTGTTATTTTTTAGATCTCTTTTGGCTTGTTCCACATCCACAGTGGTTTGAACCTGTCTTCTCATTGAAGGTCTGTCTTCCTACTCACTGCCTCAGATGGACTTAAGCAATATGAAATGTATTTATGATGTGCACTGCCTTCTTGGTCTTTTGCTTTATTAGACAATATACAAATGTACAGAGACATGAAAGGATGGAAAACAGAAGGGAAAACAGGCAAAAAATGTCTGAGCCGGATTGGAACCAGTGATGTGACTGCCATAAGGTTAAAGAAAAATCGAATCACCTGTGGTAGCCAATATTGGTGAAAATAGCTGCCATTCAAATACAGTTATGAAGGCTTATATAAAATGTAATGCTGCAAAAACTCCCTATTGATTACATGTAGAACAACTAACCCAATAACAAGTGAACCTACCTTGAAGCACATGGGGAAGTTCTCAATCTCTTTGTACGTGTTCTTCTCTTTCTGCAGAGCGACTGCTGCTTCATCCAGCCTGGTAATGATGGGAACAGTGTGAGAATTTAGCATGTGGACCAGATTACAACAAAGTGGCAACACGATCTCCATTTACAAGGATGGGGAACATTTTGTTTTGTCATGCCCAGCTGTTACAGTGGTAGGTGAATGCAAACATTTCACCAGTCAAAGTGATGTTATTGCTGCCTGAATTGCCTTGTCCTTTTTTTTTTTTACCTTTTTAACCTGACCAGAAGTCTGGAGGCTTTGCCCAGTAGTTCAGCTGACTGACGCAGACGGTCCTCATTCTACAGACACAAAACACGGTCATATTAGCTACACAGTTAGCAATCAGTCACCAACAGTGACGTTTCAGGGGATAAATTGCTTTTGGTAGCTTGATCTTACCTCAAACACACCAGCTGCCTTCTGATACAAGTCCACAGCTTTGTCCAGGTTTATAGGTTCTATCAGCCTGGACAAACAACAGTTGTTTAGGTTGAAGCAAACATCTATATTTCTGGCCTTGAACTAACTTTGTGTTGCTCAATATTCCTTCCAGGGACAAGATATTCATTGTAATTAAAGGGTATGGTGCCAGATAATACTAAATAAACAAAGAATACACGGTCCTGTAGTGTCACTAGCTGTACTCAAAATTGTGAGAAGGAGATCCATTATCCACCATCATCCCTATTGACTCAGAGTCCAATTTCACCTACCAAATCTACAACAACCAGTAGCTGGTTGCTTTCAATGTTAGCGATCTATGACGTTTATTCTCCTGTTGTTCTGGATGAGAGTCTCAGTGAAACCCCTACACTGTAAACTATACTATACTCACTTCCCAGCCCTGTCCAGAGCCATGGCAGCAGTGTCAGGAGTCCCGTTCTCCATGTACATCATACAGGCTTTCTCGATGTACTGGATAGCCTCCGGCATTTTCTTTTGTTCCTGTTGCAAAGTAAAGTTATAATGCTGCAGTCAAATAATCTCCATGTACAAGCTGATTATCTGAATGTTTACACTGTTCCATCACTCACCTTCATCATCATACCTGCTTGTTCAATAGCCCTGGAAAAGAAAACATGTTTAACTAAAGCCAGATAAAGGCTGCAGTCTTTTGTTTGATGATACTTGAGTACATACACCTTTTCATAATCAAAATACTTACTTTGCAGCGTGGAAGAGCCTGTGGGACGAGTTAAGGAAATTCAAAGAGAGACGGCCATATTATGTCATGCAATTATTACAAGAAAACTGCTGTAAAGAGGATACGTCTTATTTTCTGTGTGATATTCCGCTTCCTTCAGGTAGGCATCCTTTGCTTGATCAAACTGCTTGGCATTCTTGAAACACACAGCTAGGAACAGGAGAGAACAAGTGAAATGTTGTCAGTGGAATGTGTGATGGCTGGATATGGCATGGCTCCATTATTGGGGATTTATTGATCTTACCTGCTTTGGCGTATTCTGACGCAGCACTGTCGAAGTCTGGTTTCCACTTTGTCAGACCTGTTTTTAGGCTATAGAAAATACATAATGATGGGTAACGTCAAGGGCAGGTGACAGACGTCAGTAACGTTATTAGGCTATATTTACATAATATCCCATCAAGGAGAAATGGTCGTCTGTTAATTAAAAAACCCAGTAACGTTATAATATATCACCAACGACACTGGTATGACACATTACATACAAGCACACAAAGTACATTATTTTGCATAACCTCTGGCCACAATACCACAGTGGCCTTTTACATGGCTAACACTGGTAACGCTAACGTTAGTAAAGTAACCTGCCATTTCCTGGATAGAAAAGAATCTGGATTTTATCTTACCATTTCTCTGCCTTAGCAATGTGTTCGTGCGCTTCGTTTATTTTCTGCGCAGCCATATCTGTTGCTAGATGAGGAGAGGATGCTGGTGAAAATGCTGGTTTGGTTTGGACAGTGATAAACAGCTAGCTAGCTAGGTGTTGGTTATCGTGTCGTCGATGTTTGGATTATAGCAAGAGCGCACGCAACTCCTCCCTCTCGGCCGCAGCGTCATCACCACTGGCGCAGGCTACGGGTGCCCCTCTGTGGACGTAATTTATCCGCAACGCGAAACATGTCATCTCTCATCTCTGTGGGACTGGAAAAGTCCCTCCTCTCCTTACTGTAACGTTAGCAGTTATCCCAGTTCAACCCCAGTGTTTTTTGATAAACGTTATTATTCTCTTCTCTCTAGCACTTATCATAGCCCCCATTACACTTTACATTACACTTCAATCTTTTCTCATTGATCATTCCTCTGAATGTCTAGTATTTATAATATATATATATATATATATATATAATATTAATAATAATAATTAATGTATCTAATCTATGATTATTGATCATCATTTTTTTTTTAAGTGCGACGGAAGCGGAAATGTGGGTAGCGTGGTTAGTGACGTCATGTTGGGCTCCGGTCTCTGATGGCAGAACAACAACTCTCGGAGAGCGAGAAACTTTCCTAAACTTCTTCAGAGACAAGCGAAAGTTAGAAAAAGTGATTCGGTTTAATTTTATACTCCCTTTACGTTCGTGTGTGTGTTGTTCTCGTCCTGTTTTATTATTGTTTTACACATGTGGAATTATTGATGGATCCGCGATATGATATACCGCGGAGGGCCGCCGGTGGTGGCGGGGGCTCTGCGAGCTCGTCCCCCGCTCTGGGGGCTCAGTCGCGCCGCAGGAAGATGCCTCCCAGACCCGCTGATTACAAACTACAAATCATCATTATTGGCTCCCGCGGTGTGGGCAAAACCAGCCTCATGGAAAGATTTACCGACGACACTTTCTGTGAAGCGTGCAAGTCAACCGTAGGTAAGGAGATAAGATGTTTGCGGGGCTTGTTTTGTCAACTTTTTGACAGCATACAGTAGCAAGGCTCTGTCTATTTACTGGAGGGAACAGGCATGTCGTCCCTTGGACTTGGCATATATTCCTTCCCCCACTACTGAGACTGAATAGAGATTAGTCAACCTACAAATGCATGAAGCTAGCTAACTCAAGCTAATTAAGACAACAACCCTATTCTAGCTAACACAGCTGGCTGCGTGTTAGCTAACAGAAGTAACATGACAGCCAGTTGTTGTTGTGGCGGCGGTGAAGAGACAACAACACAAATCAAAATTATGTTTTTCTGCACAGGTTTGGGTCTAGGGCATTGACTGCATAATATACAGTATGTCTAGGGTTAGTGTTGTGATGGTGGTGGTGGTTGTGTGTTATGTTGCTAAGGAGGTGTCTAATGCAGCTACTACCTAGGACTAGTAGTGATTTGACCACCAGGGAGATATCACATGGATAGCATGGATCTGCAACAATCTAGCAAGTAGCAACTATACAGTAGTTGGTCAGCCTGTATTTTTTATTCTTTTAAACAAGGGTAAACTCTGTCTAGACTCTTCCTGTGTCTTCTTAACCATTTTTGACTAGATCTGTTCAATATCCCTACTAGGTGAAGAACAACTGACAGATAATGATCAACTTAATAGAGTAATTACAGTACCTTTACTTATTGAGGGTGAGAGTGAAAGAGATTTGTATCTTGTGACTATTTCCCATGCCATGGTTATAGATGCTGTCAGCTTAAAATACACGAGGCCTGCTTGTATGTTGATTATTAGGGTATACGGCAGCTCCATGCACAACACAGTGTCAATTCCCAAAATAGACCCACAGCTGCTATGGCAGACCTCCATTTTGTGCCCTGTCATTCCTGTGACACAGCTTGCAGGTTATTTGAGCTGTGTTTATGAACTTTGTGTGTGAGTACTCCGTAACATTGCATTTGAGTTAATTTGATCACAGACACCACGGAGGGAAAATGCTGCCAGTCAACACCTTGACACTCACTTAAGTCAATATTCCTTTGTTATCATAAAATATTCCTCAGTGTTGCAGCTTTCAGAATGTTGCACAAATATACATGTGCCTGATTCATTTTTCAGTAGAAACCTGCCATTGTGCTCGACAAATTGGAATTAAAATAACAATATAAATTAGCTCAGATTTCATCCAAAAGAAATGCAGTTGAAATGTTTCAAATGCACAGTATTATGAGAAAGTATTCCAAGGAAATCATGTTCCTGCAGCCTGCACTTGAACTATAACTGGGACCAAAATCTGGGCAAATGTGGAATCAATACTAACTCCCCCCCACCCACCCCCAGTATTGATAGTCCATACAACTACAGAGGAAATGTTATCTGTACTTGTCTAAACCATGTCTTCTGTGTTTTCCCATGTAGGAGTTGACTTCAAAATCAAGACAGTTGAGCTGAGAGGGAAGAAGATCAGACTGCAGATATGGTGAGTGAACTAGTGAACTGGATGGAAGAGTCAACTCCTTGAATCCTCTCCATATGTCTCCATGGTGCATTTCCTCTTTCTGACCTCTGACCTCTCACAGGCTGCTCTAACAAAACTACTGGTGGCATCCTGGGTGTATCTGCATTCTAGATTAGACATGG
The DNA here is from genome assembly GCF_964638095.1 of Poromitra crassiceps. Taxonomy (NCBI): domain Eukaryota; kingdom Metazoa; phylum Chordata; class Actinopteri; order Beryciformes; family Melamphaidae; genus Poromitra; species Poromitra crassiceps. The sequence continues at coordinate 22,323,457 of NC_139639.1, forward strand.
GCCAGTGCCGCCAGTATCAGATTTATTAACATTGGCTTCAATTGTTACTGATGAATCATAAAATATAGTAAATCACACATCCAGCATTATGCATTTTGCATTGCAAAAACATGTTTTATTAAAAATAACATATGCCATTTGATGGACGCTTTTATCCAAAGAGCTGTATCATGAGTGCATACAGTACATATCATGGATGTCCCAGTGGGAATCTAACTCTCTCAACTATAGTAGTTGGTGCCATGCTCAACCCATTAGCCTAAAATGCAAGAAGTAACACATGTGCAAGCAAAACCGTAACAAGGGCCCCGCCACTGGGTCACCAAATGGATTGGAATGTTTCGAAACCCTCATTAATGTTCTGCTTGCACCTGTCTTACTTCCTGGCTTTTAGACACAAAATGGGTGAATTGGGTGGGAAGGTTCTATTATACAATCAATTGTGGGAAGTGAAAAGGGGTACTTGAACAACAAAGGCTCACAAAGACAATTGCTAGTCACTGTGGTGGTGTTCTGGTGTTGACATTTACAGTTGTTCTTTATAACCACAGTATATCAGCACACTCCTATTCTATGCTGTCAATTATTTCAGTCTGTTCATCTGCACTAACCTGACAGACCTGCAGAATTGTTTGCTAAATTATGGGACAATTGAGTCCTCTCACACTGCCCACACTGATTCTGTTTGGAGTAGAAGCTGAGCAGACGATTACATAAACACAGTTAATTTACTGTTGAAATGCAGTTTTCCATCTTCTGTATAAGTTTAAAAAAAAATTGTTGCATAACCCCAAACATTCAGTCACTGGTCTGTTATTTTTTTAAATAATTATTTGAGAGTTGTAAAAGTATTAGCCAGCCAGTGCCACAGGGGCCGTAGCACTGGTCCTAGCCCACCAACGGTGGCTTTGATGCTGTTCCAGCAGTGTGATTCAAATCACTCCACTTGTGAGGAAGTCTTGTGAATTTAGTTAGATGGTCCTAAATTCAATTTGAAGATGATAATCACCATCGGAAATGGACCCATCTGGTGTTGGCATTTAACTAGCATCTGAATAGCTGACTTGCATACCACAACTAACAGTTCATAAAGCGGATTGAGTGACACTGACTGTGTGACTGTGTCGGCTGCGTGTGACAATGCTGGGCTGAAATATGGGCAACTCTATCACCAATTCACTAACACATTTGTCCTGTTCACTCACACCCACCCATCCGTCCTCATCTACCCCTCACCACGTCCCGTTTTGTCCCGGCTCCTCTGTCAGGATGTCCGTCCTGAATGCGTCTTGTCTCTCATGTTGAACTGCTCGCATCAAGCTGTCCAGTCGCACACACCCCCCCCCCTCGGGTTCAGCATTCCCCCGCCTGTCCTAAGTACCTAACCCCGCCATGTGATGCTGCTTCTGCTCCGCTACTCATAAGCCTGACTCTGACTCACAGGGGGAAAGGGAGAGGCTAACCGGCTGAAGGTACAGTACTGTATGCTGCAATGTGAGTGTAGCTTACGCTGCTTGTCATGCTACTAACCACCACAGTCTCAGATGATCGGCTGATTCATAACTTAACTCAATCAAACTCATTCCCAAAAATCTAGATATTGATGAAATACATGTACAGGAAGTTCACATTTCAACATTCACTGTTTGTAAACGGTTGACATTTGTCATCCATGTATGTGCTGTTCTTTTAAAAAGCACCATAATTGTATTTTATACTACTGTGCTATCAATCACTTGGTAACTGTGGGTGTAGTTTTTTCCCCCCTAAAATGTTGATGACGTCTAATTTTGGAACAAAATATCATCAAGATTGGTTCACTTTTAGAAAATGAATAGTGTATACCGTAATAGGGCTGGGTATCGCCGCCACTGATTCCCGATTCGGATACGATTCCCGATACACAAGGTCCCGATTTGATTTGATTTTCAATTCGATATTGATATTTCAGTTGCAATACCAATTTTTCTTGGATACGAAAGAGATTCTCAAATATCTAATTTTGCCAATTGTACAAAAAACCCGCTAACGGGGTTAAAGCTTCAAGCATCCACGGGAAAATACATTATATTAAAAGATTGATATTGGGATTTATGATTCGATCAGTTCCTTCAAATGAATATCGATTCGATAATATCGATATATCTTTTTTTTACCCAGCCCTATATGTTAACTGAAGAAAATGGGAAATCTGCTTGAAATATTTCCATCATTAATACTGATCAATGACACCAAAATGATTATGAATTTTTACAGAGCTGATTCTACTTCTGTCATTATTTGTTGTGTCATATCCAATAATGTGCTCGTTATTAATTTCGAATAAAAATCACACCTTTTGGAACCGTAGCCCTCTTATTAAGTCATCTTTAATGAATGAAAAACACCTTATTCAATCAGAAACAGCGTGTACTGATGGACTGATGAATGGATGAACGATTATAATGGATTTTATTCATCCCATCCAGGGACACTGCTGGCCAGGAGAGGTTTAACAGCATCACGTCAGCCTACTACAGGGGGGCCAAGGGAATCGTGCTTGTGTATGACATCACTAAGCAGGAGACCTTTGATGACCTTCCCAAATGGATGAAAATGATAGACAAGGTGAATTGAAACTGCCTAAACTGCTGGTATTCTGTTGAGGCATTTACTGATTGGGCGGTAAAATCGGTCTTAAAGGGAGTTCCCAAGTAAAATGTGATCCTCACATCACTGAATTACACTTCATTTTGTCATACACGTAGAGGAGAAAATCTACATTTGCAGAATAACAACCTAAAAGTAGAATTTGGTGCATTTCCCCCTTTAATTATGGGTGTATAGAGCCAGTTTTCATAGTGGTATGCTGAACGGAATTTAATTGCAATGATGTGGCAGTGCAGAAACCTGTGTGCCGATTGTCTCCGCTGTGTGTTTTGTGTCAGTACGCCTCAGAGGAAGCAGAGCTGCTGCTGGTGGGGAACAAGCTGGACTGTGAGACAGATCGCATCATCTCCAAACAGCAGGCGGAGAGGGTGGGTTCCACACATGCACTGTTCATCCACCATCATAACTAGAGGTCGACCGATATTGCTTTTTCAATGGCCGATGCCGATGCCGATCTTTAGAGAGCAGGGCGGCCGATGGCCGATATATAATGCCGATTATTTTTATTTTTTTCATTCGATAAAATACGATTAAAATAAACTCCTCAAAAAAAGTTTGGAAACGTTATTTTGCTCGATTATTTCTCCCCTTTAATAATACCAATTGGTATTGTATTTTATATAGTTGGAAAGCCTGATTAGTCACCTTTACAACGGGGTACAACTTGTAAGGATTGTGCATTCGTGGAATGAGAAACACACAGCTAAACGTGTGGGTAGCGCCCCCAAAAAATGTGCAATATTCTTCTGTTGGTATTTTTTTTTAAAGAAATCTAGTAGCCTAGATTTCCATTATCCATTCATGCACATTGAAAATCGAATATAACATTATACTGTAGGCCTACATCTAATATAAGATGTTATCTTAGCCAGTACAGTAACATGTTTTTGATTATTCTTTTTATTAAATAGAAAAATACATTGGGTTATGCGGTATAGATTTCAGTAGTGACTGGTAGGCTATAGCGAGAGAGCAGTATGTCAGAGAACTCATTCATGCACTGTTCTATACATTAACAATAATAATAATAATGTAACTGTTTAGATTTGCTGTCATTTGATGGGAGAAGTGTGTTTGCAGAAGATGGTGGTGACTGAGGAAACCTAACGTTACAGTAGGCTCATGGGTGCATGAGAAGACTCACATTCAGTGGCGGACTGCATAATCGGGCACGTCGGGCAAATGCCCGGTGGCCTGGCCTGGCCTGCCAAAAAAAAAAAAAAAAAAAAATTTTTTTTTTTTTTTTGCAGGCCGATGCCGATTAATTAAAAATGCCAATAATCGGCCCCAATTAATCGGCCGGCCGATTAATCGGTCGACCTCTAATCATAACACACAACTTCACTTTTAGTTTGGATTCATTTGTGCAGATAAAAGCACATACAATCTCATAATATAAGCAATAATATAAGCAACAAATCAATTGGTACGCATGGGTGGTTTAAAACTATAGTAATAAAAGTTCAAACAAAAATCAGTAAATAATGAAGAATGTAGGTGTAGGTGTAGTAGGGCAGAGGTTCTCAAATGTTTTTCAGCCAAGGACCCCTTACAAGATAGAAAATATACCCCCTCATTCTGATTTGTGATTTTGGGCTAAGCTTAATTGTTTCCACCGTAACGTGCTTGACATTTAAATTGATAGGTTTGTTAGATTAGAAGGTTATCCATGAACCATTTTAGATTTAAAGCATAAAATATTTCCGTTGAACTATGAAGCTTTTGCACACTATTTTTTCTTTTTTTTTTCCCTGAAAACTTTTCGCGGACCCCCTGGCAAAGTGCCACGGACCCCCATTTGAGAACCACTGTAGTAGGGTACCATGTATTGTGATTTCATAGAAACCAGGCTGATCCCTCCAGAAATTGAGTTTTCACAATGTAAACAGTATGATCAAAATGTTCCATTGGGAAGGAATTATCACAAGTTGTCCGTCCATTTGCTCAGTGTTGTTGAGGGAGATTGTCCTGTGTCATTGAGATGACATTTGACTCTTAGGAACTGATAGAGCTGTTCCTTGCTGATATTGAGCTCAATCTGTCCTTGTTGTGTTATAGTTTGCCTCTAGGATAAGTGGCATGCGCTTTTGCGAGGCCAGTGCCAAGGATAATTTCAATGTGGACGAGATCTTCCTGAAGCTTGTGGATGACGTTCTTAGCAAGGTTGGTGTGTCAAAAGTTTCTAACGTTTTCTCGTCATTGAAGATACATTGGAGTAAAAATAAGCCACAAACTGTGATTGTTCCAGTTAAACTTCTATCACAACCGGCTCAGTCTCCTGTAGTGTAATTATATTTCAGCCAATCACAAGTTGATTCAATAGTGTCCCCACTGGAACTTTGTCTGTTACTATTTTTATCAAGAGAAATTAGTTGTGTGAAAACGCAACTGTTTCAATAATTTGCTCATTCTTCATGCAAACAATGCCAAAAACCTTGGTGGCTCTTGCCTTTCCTGAACTATTAACTTGGTTAGAAAGATTGAATCCCCTTTAAAAAAAGAACTTTCTTCCTCTTTTATTTTATTTGACTAGGAATCTCGCGTGCTACACACACTCGATTCCTAGGGTGGAGGAGACTCTGGAGATGATGCACCAGTTGTCCTATTCTCCCTACTTATACGTCTCCCACCACCTCAGCCAGGAAGGATTTATTACATCACTGATGACATCACAATTGCTCGAGTGACATCACTGATGACATCACTCACAATTGCTCAAGTGACATCACTGATGACGTCATCACAATCGTGACTGAACCACACCGCCACACCGAGCCCACACCCACTTAGCCAATTTGAACTAAGATTTCTCTTTACAGCACGTCTTTCTTTTATGATCCTTCTCGGGTCACAAGTATAGACGGTTTTCACCAGAGCGCAACCCCACAGCACTTCCTTTTTCTCAGCATTCGGCAAACTGCAGAAATATTCACTCGACATCGTTACTTTTGTTTTCGCTGCTCAGCTGTATAGACGGTTTTCACGGAATGGTCAGTCCTGCACTTGAATGTTTTTTTTTCTTTTATGTCCATAGCAAACACAGCAAACAGGAAGTGAGCGGGGGTTCAATTTAGAATGTTTTTGTTGTCAAGTTAAAACCGTCTATAGTTTCAGAGCACTATGTTTCTGACTTTCTCTCCTCACTATTTGGTTCCTTATAATGTTTATAATCTAAGAATTGAAGTTTATTCATCTGCCGTGCACATTGTCAATCATTCTGGATGCCAGCGTCAGCTAAATGCCTAAAATGTAAATTAATATATTAACTGTTGTTTTCTGGCTTTGTCATTGGTTCCTGATACAGCATATGCCTCTGGAAATTCCCAACAAGGAGCTTTCCAACAGTATCCTGTCTCTGCAGCCTGAGCCGGAAGTGCCTCCGGAGCTGCCCCCTCCCCGCATGCGCTGTTGCTGAGGCTGAGCGGACCCCCACCCATAATACACCCTCCATCCCTCCCGCCCCGCTCAGCCTGCACATGCAGAGTACCAATCTGACCACCAGGGGGCAGCACAAAGCAGCAGTCTGGAAATAAAGGAGTCCATCGCTGCTGCAAGATGCACAGACTCTCCAACAACCAATTGACCCCCCCCCCCCCCCCCCTTATTCTGTTTTGTAGCTGTACACTATGACACATACAAAAGACACACACTAACACTTAGACCCAGTAAAGCACCTTCTAACTACAGGACCGCCCCTCTGTCTACACGTGACCCAGACTACCTCATTCCTAGGACCGTTAGGCTTGCTGTGCCCCGCAGGTGCCTTCTAGGTAGAGAGCCCTCTGGTAGCCACTGCACATTCTGTTGGAGGGGGATGCAGAGGCTAGTAGCGCTCGTTGTCTTCCTGTTTTGTTTTAATCGTCACACATACTGTGCACAGTTTGACGCGGTCCGAGTTACCTGGACAGTCTCTTATCTCTACGGCTTCTAGCTTACGGAAAAGGGATAATCGTATCGCACATCTCCTCAGTTTAATTTGAATTCTGGGTCTAGGTACAGTAGTTTTATACACTTATTAGTAGTAGTTAGTATTATTACCAAGGGTTAACTTGGGCTGACAAAGGTGGAGTTAGACAAAAGCACATAGTTCTATTGTAATTGAGATGATGTAAATATGGTTATAAGCGTCATAGGCGTGTTGCTCTAATGACTGGACTCTGATTTGACGAGGTGCAGAATTTCAGCGTGTGTGTTTTCATGGCCAACAAGACGGAGGACAGTGGTCATATCAGCTTGTATCCTGTTGCCTTAAAGTATTAGTGTTTGGAGCGGCTCATGTTACATTTGTATAAATTTAAATGTTTTGCACTACAATCCGTTATAGCTAGTTAAGCTGACATGCTGAACTGTTAAGGGAGGCAGTGTAAAAAGGAAGTACATTACTAGTTAGTAGTAGTAGTATAGGTAGTAGCACTAATAAATATTGTTGCCTCAGCGGTGGCTGCTCTTAACCCTTCCACACCCTTTGACGCAGTTGAATGGAAGTGCAAGTACAGATGGGTAATGTAGTCTTTGGTGTTTTCACACATTTTATATCTGTTACAGTGTATGTGTGTGTTATTAGCTTTTCAGTGGGAGTAGGGACAGTAAGAAGCTAGTAAACACACACACACACACACACACACAGGGTTCTAGCCTTTGCTTTTGGTTTCCTTACTAATATTGTGTTTTTTTTATTGATGTTTCTTCCTCTGAATTCAGATACCACTTGAGAAAAGTGTAAGTGTCCCTCCACGGAAAGGTGTGCAGGGCAGGAAGGCATGTAGTATTTCAATGACTCAGGACATTTTGGTAGGCTCATTATGTGCCCATTCTGGCGGACTTTTAATGCGACCGGGGTCTCCCAAGAATCGTATGACTAACACACGGATGAAGTAACCCCCTCCATAGAAAACTAGTTTGAAGGGGAAATTTCAAGCTTGTTACTAGAGGTTCAGTGGTTAGCTGTTAGTATTTTGCTCATGGCCTACAGATTGTTTTGGACCAGTATGGGACGTCCTCTCTCTTGCACATTTTGCGTAAATACTGGGCTATGCATGTTAATACTTAGTTAGGGAAACAATTAAATTAGAGGTATAATAGACATCGAAAGAGAATTGTGACTCGATAACACAATGTATGCCTACCTGTTTTGCAAGTTCAAAACATAATTGGTGCATGTAGAATATTTCAGGCAGTATGGATCCTGATAAGGCTCAAGTCAGCCAAGTTTGATGAAAACAACCCCCTAAGGAAGACATCAGTAATCCTCGTCCTATTCTTAAAGAGCATGGTGCAGGTTAGAGACCCCAGTGAGTTTAAACACATTAAATCCTGTATTAACTTTTCAAATGGACCTATGGATAAGGTTAAGTATACATTTAATAAAGGATTTACCCTGCTCCATGCTCTTTAACAATTTGTTGTCACATCAATGCAATACAAACAACCTAGTGCTGTGATTGTTTTTGTTTTGTTCTGACATGTTCAGTCGTGTTAGAAGCCTGTTACTGAGGAAGGTGAAGCCCCTTCAAAGGACCTGATTTGAATTTGTTCGAGCTGAATTGCTATGCTATGCTATAGGTTTGTTTTTTGTTGATTTGTGGATTTTATGTGTAAAGGTCAAGGTGTTTGGGGCGATGTGTGATACACGCTCTTTTGAGGGACTCTTAAGGCACATTTACATTATATGTATTTAAACAATTGAAATAGTTTAATTCCAAAATTAGATATCCACCATGTTAAAAATTTGTCACCATCAAAGTACATCTTGTTCTCAGAAAGTGAAGGACCTTTGCTTTCAAATGATCTCTATATTATCAGTTGTTTTTTGAAACATTGAGCAATGAGCATGAGGTAACATTGTTTTCAAACATTTTGGAATATCTTGTTTTAGAATGAAACGTTTCACACGTCCCCTCCCGGCTTAGCATTTGACACTAACCCTGTGGTCTTTGTTTAATAGTCGAGCCTTACACTACTCAATGTTTTAAATATACATTAAAAAAATGCTTTCATTTTTAATGTACATCCTTTAAGATGGAAGACTATACTTTGTATTCAACCTGTCTTTGAAAACATTTGGCATGTTTAATGCGGATTTGTGGTATTTATAACTTGTGGCATTCTTGAACTAATGAAGTGCAAATAAAGATCTATATTTATTACCAGATAAATGTCTTTATTTTACTCTGTGATGCCATAGATAGAACAACGGTTTCCAAACTGGGTTCTAGGGACACCCAGTGGAGAGTTGAGAGGATTCCAAGAAAAGGTAAATGATTGGTTGAATTTCATTTGATTCACTTGAAGTTAATCCAGTGAGAGACAAGGCCGGATTAACCATAGGGCAACCGGGGCAGGTGCCTCGGGGTGAAGGGGCCCTCAAATTTTTTTTTTTTTTCCGGGCTCATGTTGGGCTCCACAGAACTATGACACAAATCTAAGACCAATCAGGACAAAATAAAATGTGTTTCCAAGAAGATTAAGTCTGATGATTTAGTCTCATTGGATGCCTGTGGGCAAGTGGTGACCAGGGGCGCGGGAAGTGGGGGTGCTTGTGGTGCTGCGGCACCCTCTGCTGTTTTGTATTGGAAATGTAATGTCAATTATTTTTTCATCATTGTAAAGCCACAGCACAGTGAAGAGGATATTAATGTGAAGATTAGCCTCTTCCTTTTGCTCTCAGAGTGCATCAGATTCATGCATTTTACTTTAAAATGTACAACATTTCTTTGTCCAGGGGGGGCACAGCCCCCTCTAGAAACCCCCCAGTCAGACTAATATCTTTATCCTGCTGGTGCTACCTCTTTGCAAAGCCTAGAATCGCCTATGAGTGAGTGAGAAACGGAATCTCAGAAACGGAATAATAACATAACAGTATAATACTAATGTTAATTGAAAATGAGATATTCCTCTAAATATGGCGAAAAAACATCCGGACGATGGGTAGGGGGGCCCCTGGGAGCTTCAGTGCCCCGGGGCCCCTGGGGGTGTTAATCTGGCTCTGGTGAGAGATGATGGAAGAATGACTTTCCACACCTATAAGACAAAAACCTCAGATGGGGTTCTCTGGGATAACATCTTAAGCAAATGGACATATTGATTTGGGAGTCAGGGGGGCCTGTCATGAAAGTTTGGGAATCCTTGGCATAGAAAACATTGGTAACACTTTACAATATACTTTATGTCATTTACAAGCTGTTAGTTAATGACGGATTAACCATTAATTACTTATTATATGATAGATGTTAGAATCTGATTAGTAGGCTACTCATATTAGTTTAACATTTATATCTGAATTATAAGCAAGGAATTAAAATATAAGTCATTTGTAAAACAGCTGATGCTGGTAAAATTCACCCTTAGACCTATAAAATCTACTTGTAGTCTTATCTGATTATTTTCTTATGTTTTATACATGATTTGTGTTGTAGGCTATATCAAGTATAAATATCTATATAAAAGGGAGCAAGTGGGCAATGTTCTGTCTGTTCTCTGTTTAAACTTTTGGCCCACTGACGATGTCAGTGATGTCATAAGAGCAAAATCATCGTATGACATCACTGATCATGTCATAGGCACTGATGATGTCAAAGTGATGTCATAAGAGCATATTCATCTTATGACATCACTGATGATGTCATAGGCACTGATGATGTCATAGGCATTGTGACATCACTGATGATGTCCTAGACATTGTGACACCATTATGATGTCATCAGTGAGAGCAGGCAAGGCTGTGCAGCGGCCCAGCTCGGCGAGCTGCAGGGCGGGCGAGCCCGTGCAGTGGGCGAGCCTAGGGATCGAGTGCGGGTAGCGCGCGAGATGCGTAATACTTCATAAACTTCTTGCAGCACTTAATCTAATGTAGCAACTTCCTCCTAGTCTATTAAGGACATCTGTTAGTGCCAGGATGGCCTAGAAATGAGAGAAACATTCAGTGACAGCAATCAATGACAATTTATTGTCCACTTATTTATATACAAATTTCAGCATGACAACATGTTATTAATTTAATTTAATTTCAAGCCTTTATTTCAACAATAACATGTTTAAAACAATGTTGTTGTTTTTAACTTTTGCATACACTTATACATAGTTGCTACATCCACCCAATACACATTTCTAGACCATCCTGGTACTACAGTATGTCTCATTCCTCCTCTTCCTAGACTGGAATAAGTTGCTACTTTAGATTAGGTGCTGCAATAAGTTTATAAATGAGTAGCTAAGTATTTATTCATATATTTATAGCTTAAACACATAGTAGCAAAGTAGCAAATAATTTATAAAACATGAGTAAATCAGTTAATATTACAACTTATGTAAGTTGTTTTTATAGGTCTAAGTGTGAATTTTACCAGGATCAGCTAATGTTTTACAAATTACTTAAAATATTTTTATTCCTTGCTTATAATTAAGATATCATTGTTGAACTAATGATGGACTTAGCAGATTATTACATCAAATGTATAGTATATTAATAATAAGTAATTCATGTTTAATTCGTCATTAATATTACTGCTTGAATGTTGAGGCGTTCAACATGTGTGAGTGTGTCATTAGGGGCGTGCGCACGAAGGCGTGTCTGACCTAGGTGCCCGAGAAACTATGGTGTGCTCATAAGAGGGTGTGCTTGGCTGTTTGTGAGGCAGGAGCGCATGCGCCCAGCAGAAAATCACGGGCGTCGAGGAGGCTCAGACCGCAGCGAGTGCAGATCCTACATGTCAGATATGAGTGGGGAGAAGCCTGGCTGATAAAGAAGCCTCGGAAAACAGAGGGATGGAGCCGTTCTGCAGGAGGAGGAGGAGACGAGGGCTGCTGTGACTGTTACTGGCTCCGTTTGCTTCAACTTCAATCAGCCTCACAAGCAAGCAGCGACTGCAGATGCAACCTGTCTCCCATCCCATCCGTCCCCGCTAGGCTCTCCTCCTCCAAGGAGGCTCCCTCCCGGTGCGGCAGAGGGGACGACAATGACAACCTGGTGAATGACAGACGGGATGGAATAAAACATCCAGGACGCCGCAGGATGCGCATCCCCAGCCCGAGGCAGAGGAAGGCGGTGAAACCTGGCTGTATTTCTTCTGTCGCATGTCACAGATTTTCCGCGGTGCTGTGGATTGATTGTTTACTCCATCACCCTCCCGGTGTCGGTGTATAATGGAGAGCTCCAATGGCTCTGGCAGCGACACCAAACCGCAGAACCACCAGTTGGAAAAGAAGAGAGTGAACCGAGCGCCTTCCCCGGCCAGACCTTTCCCCCGCTCCTCCAAACCACCTGCCATCGTGCCCAAATCTCCCAAACTCCACAAGCAGCAGTCTGCAGCCTCTGTGTCCTTAGCGCATCCGAACCGCAGCTCCAGGCGCAACGTTACCGGAGCCAGAGACAAACCGGCCACGGTGAAAAGTAGTGCCAAGTCTACTGTCGCCAAAAAGCCCACAAAGGTGCCCCAGCATGCAGCAGCTGAGCCAAAAGCAGCCAGCAAACCGGACAGCACCACCAGCAGTCCGATCCTCGCCAAAGGCAAGAAGGGGATTAAATTAGCCTCCGGTAGGGCTGCCTGCAACTAATGATTATTTTCATTATCGGTTAAAATGTCGATTATTTTATCGGCTAATCGATTAGTCGTTTGGTCTATGTCCCCCAAAGCCCAAGATGACATCGTCAAATGTCTTCTTTTGTGCTGACCAACAGTCCACAACCTAAAGATAATCAGACCAGTTTAATGTCAGGTAGAAGACTAAAGAAACCAGAAAATATGAATATTTAAGAAACTAGAGCAAGAGCATCTTGTTTTTTTCCTTAAAAAAGTCTAAACGATTAATCGATTATAAAAAATAGTTGGTGATTATCTGTCTATCGACTAATTGGTTAATCGACTATTCATTGCAGCTCTAGCCTCTGGGGCCGCCGGCGGGCCTCTCAGCCATGGATCCCCGATCCGGGTTCCAACCGCAGCATCCTCTCTGGGCCGGGTCAGCCAGACGGACAGCAGCTCGGACCTGTCAGACTGTCCGTCCGAGCCGCTGTCTGACGAGCAGAGGCTGGCAGCCGCCGCCAGCAGCGACGCCGAGTCCGGTACCGGCTCCAGCGACAGGGATCAGCCGGGTGCCGATAATCCGATACGGGGAGAAACGACCGGACACCGCACACCGGAGGCTCCCGGCACCGCCAAGGGAAGCATGTCTCAGGCTCAGTCCGCTCCAGGACCACACCAGGGAGAGAAATGCAAGGAGAAACCCGCAACAAGCGCACCACAATTCAAACCACAAGGCGCCAAGGACTTAAACGAGGAGGATCTGTTACGGGAAATAGAAGATCTGCGCTCTGAAAACGACTACCTCAAGGTAGGCTACACATCATGACACGTTTCTATCTCTCACACAAAGTGGTATCATTGCAAAGCTGGCAATTGTATTTGGTTATTTATTTGTGACATATGGTTTTTATATAATCACTTAATGCAGATTTAGGCTTAAGCTACGGCTGTGTTATGTTAAGCATTAGAAGACCACCAGTGGTCCTTGAGGTGGTTCCAGGCATACCCAGCGAATTGAGGAAGTGTTAAACCTCACCAGGCCTGGTTCCAGAACAAAATGGTGCATTTGAAGTTTGTGGGGGTGCACTAGTAGCGAGTCATACCCAATTTAGGCAATTCCAAGACGGTTTAGGGACCCCAGTATGCAGAAATATTCAAATAGAATAGGCAAAAATCATATATTTACAAAAACGGCATGGGATTAGCATAAAATGGGCATGTCTGCATCATTAAAGTGGAGACTCATTCTCTCATTCAGATATCTTGAGGTGAGAGGTCAAGGGACCCTTTAAAAAAATGGCCATGCCAGTTTTTCCCTCGCCAAAATTTAGCTTACATTTTTTGCATTTTTTCGCCCCCCCTGCCCAACAAGATAGAATGTGATGGTTGGTACCAATGGGTGCCTTAGGTCTTCTAGTTTCATATGATATCAATATCTTCACTCTAGCTTAGAAATGAGCCTGCTACTACAGCCTCTGAAAGAATGGAGCCTATTCGAATTTCACCTGAGGGTGCAAAATATTAAACTGAGGCTGCAATGCATGCACCCCAGTGGAACAGGGTCTGAACCTCACCATTTCTTCATTTCTACATACGAAATGAACACAGAAAATGTAGAAGAATGACTGTTTTGGTCATAGTTTCACCGTTATCTCTCTATTACAATACAGATAGTCATGGAATAATGGAAAATATGTACAATCATGTACAACAATAAAACATATTCTCAGATCTGGGGCCAAGAGACAACATCTCATCAAATGGGGCTCAATGTGAACTAAATTAGGGGCCCTTCCCTTGATTTGAGAAAGATTGAGAATCACTGCTGTACGGTCTTTGGCTATTTCAACACTAAAAAAGAGACAGTGTCCCATTACCGGAAAGTCCCCGGTTCAGTCCCCGCCTGTTTTAAGTGCCCTTGAGCCAGACACCAACAGCCATTAAAATCACCATCTAAATGTGTGTGCATTTCCCCTGAGGTCCAGCTGTCATCTCCCCTCTGTTGACCATCCATCCATCATGTCGTCTTTTTAACCTTCCAGGCTTCCTCCTGGATCTGATCTTTATGGATGGGATCAGGGATGGGATCAGGGTGGCTTTGACCCGCACGTGTCCTTTAAACTCTTATCTTTTTTTATCTATACTTTTATACTTTTATCTGTATGTTGTCCAGTCTGTTGGACAAAAGGCCTCAATATCGTCGCCCTCTGCCCTGTTGCATATGAGACACAGTTAATTACATCCTCTTCGTGTAATGAGGTGAACAGACCATTCCCAGGACGCAGTGGAGAGAACACACTCACCCAGAGCCATTTTACTAACCTGTTTTTAATGTGTACTTTTTTAAGGCACTGTAAACCCTTCTTAATGAAAATGTTTACAATAATTACTACTAGCCTCTTGTGAGTTAGACAAAAATAAGCTATGGTTAATTTAAGAAGATGAAGATGAATGATGAATTGATACTATTTTTTTACTGGTCTTTTTGTTTTGAGTGAATATTTGGTTTGCCAACAGGAAGTCATAGTTTATTTACCTTGTATTTTATCGATTGCGTCTAAGAATACTTGAAATGGGCAGGTGATCCCCTCCCCCCTCCTTGAAGTAGGCTGTCCCTATAAGTTAGGGAGGGGAGGAGGAAAACAGACAATGCGGCAATACGCAGTTGTTGTTTTGTTCAGATAGGATAGTGATTGTATGGTTTTGCATATCACTTTGGGTATTTTCCTAACTTGATCACACACATCTCTCTCTCTCTTTCTCTCTCTCTCTCTCTCTCTCTCTCTCTCTCTCTCTGTGGCTCAGTGGAAAGACTAGAGAGTTAATCAGCTTTACTGGATGTCGCTGTAATGGCTCCATCCCACAGGACTTGATAACAGTCAGATGTCCCATGTGTGCGCGGTTCAAACGCCCTCCTGCCTGGCCCTCAGTCTGCCAGCTGGGTCTCTGGTGACCCCCCCCCCCCCCCCCCCCACACACACACACACACACACACACCCCACACACACACACACACACACACACACACACACACACACACACACACACACACGCACAGTCCGGGGGCCCCAGCTCCTGCCATCTTTTCTATTGATGGAGACATTACTGTTCTCCCCTCTCACTTGGCTCAGGGCCAGCATGTCTCAGTTTGTTATTTTCTAGATGATTTGTCAGGCCCTTTTTGCTTCACGCCGCTGCATGCAGCAGAGAGTGACAGGAAAGTCGGGGAGTGTGACAAAGTGACAAAGGTCACGAGGTGGATTTGGACCTGCGTTATTGCAGTGGCACTGCTGAGTCAAGCAGGATGACCCCAAGGAACTGCTTTCTAATTGCCTCCATCCAGCCTCAGCTCATGGGCAAAGACATTATTTCATTTTCAAATTAGTCACAGCAATGACACACTCTAAAGCAGGGGTCGGCAACCTTTTTGATATGAAGGGCCATTTAGAAATGTGCTTGTTACTCAATGTGGCCGAGGGTTTTTAGCTGGAGGACCTGACTTTCAGATTTTCATCTGCTCTCTGCTGCTTGGGAATGTATGTAACGCAAGGAGGCTAACCAATCAGAGGTAGAGTAGCGTGGGTCACTACTGTAAATATCCTAAATAACAGGACCCGCAACTGTAAATGGCTGTGAAGGGCATTTCCACATTTCCACAAAAAAATCTCAATTTATCGCACTTATTGCTACTGTGGGCTGGTTAACCCTTTGTATGCCAGAGGTGGCACCCATGCCCTATAGGTTACTGACCCCTGCTGCTCTAAAGAGTGTCACACTTAATCATAACAGCCATAGAGCGATGACGTACTGCTGGTGCTAACTCGGCATACACACTCTCCATAATATTCTCCAGATAATAATAATAATAATAATGATTGGATTTATATAGCGCCTTTCCAAGTGCTCAAAGCGCTTCACAGAATCATTATTCGTTCACACCATTCGTACCGGTGGTTCGAAAGCGTGGCAGCCACACATCGGCGCTCAACGGCCCCTCTGACCACCATCATTCATGTCTACATTCATACCAATCATACGAGGCAAGGAGG
The DNA here is from genome assembly GCF_964638095.1 of Poromitra crassiceps. Taxonomy (NCBI): domain Eukaryota; kingdom Metazoa; phylum Chordata; class Actinopteri; order Beryciformes; family Melamphaidae; genus Poromitra; species Poromitra crassiceps. The sequence continues at coordinate 22,339,676 of NC_139639.1, forward strand.
GTTAGGTGTCTTGCCCAAGGACACAACGACAGCAGCTGGGAGGGAGCGGGGATCGAACCGCCAACCCTTGCGTCATTGTCCGACCCGCTCTACCTCCTGAGCTAAAGCCGCCAAGCCTAAGATAGATGCACTCCCAGGAACCAGGGTGCTTTTTTGCCTCTGGCTCTGCTGTTAACCTGGCCATTGATTGGTCCGACCCTGTGCTCTCCCCTTCCCCCGTCCAACATTTATTTAGTTGTCTCTTATTAATCAGGTGTCAGTCAAGCCCTGAGAATACCCCCCCCCCCCCCAGGGGAAATCTATTGAGCAAACTGACTTCTCTGGGTGGGAGGCAAACAGATAGGCTAGCCCCCCCAGAGGTTAGCAGACAAACTCCAACAGCACTACGGAGGGAGCTCTCTTCCTTATCCACGCTGTCCCAGGCTGGGCTGTTTTGTCTTGATAGGAGATGGGAAAGATGAACACATCCGATCCAACAGATAAGATGTTTATAGCCTGCTAGTGATGTGACATCATAAGCACTTGGAGTACCAGCATTACCGGTGCTCATGTGGAAGTATTTGTCTTCTTAGAATTATGGTGTATATAATAATAATAAATGCTGCTGATACTGTATTATAAAGGCCTTGTTTTTTACGCCAAACCTGCCTTAAAAATCCAAAGAGCAGTAACTGTATGAGTGGTGAAATTGAGAAAAAGTTCCCATGCTCCAACAAAGGTATTGTTGGTAGTGGTACAGAAGTACACAGTATGTACTTTAATCATATTTATGGGTATAATTGTTGTCAATAATAACTCAAATCATTACTGTTGAACTTTAAAACACACGCAAAGTAGCTAGTGCTGTTTGCCTTGCAGGGCAAAATAATACACTGATATAATCAGCATAAAACCTGTGATATAGTCAGCATAAAACCTGAGATTCAGCACAGTTACTTAGAAGGAAATGAATATATTAAAATATAAGCAATATTCAAACAAAAGCCCCCAAATAATTCAGGTACGAAATTTGGCCTGGTGTGATAAAATTAAACATGTACTGGCAGATGTATTGGAAATCGTTAATGTTATCTGTCATCCTAATGTTGAAATGGTACAGGACCCCATTGCCAGGCCCTGTTAAAGTGTGTGTTTCTTACCAGGATGAAGTGGAGGAACTGCGTGCGGAGATGGAGGAGGTGCGGGACAGCTACCTGGAGGAGGAGGTGTACCAGCAGGGGGAGCTGCGACGCGAGCTGGACCGCTCCAACAAGACCTGCCGCATCCTGCAGTACCGCCTGCGCAAGGCCGAGCAGAAGAGCCTGCGCACGGCACAGACCGGACACGTGGACGGAGAGTTGCTCCGCAACCTGGAGCAGGACCTCAAGGTCTGCCAGCGTGTGTGTGTGTGTGGGTGGGTGGGTGGGTGTGTGTGTATGTCTGCATTTTACGGTTTTTGAGGGCCAATATCAATATTGTACTTTTGTGTCAATATTCATTATCTATCAATTTGACTGTTTTCATGACAAAAGATAACAGTAGGCTATTCAGTGTTTCCCCAAGAATTGTATTCTTCATCAAGCTTTTTAATGAAGGTATTAGTTGAACATAGTTGAACTAGAAGTGCACTCAGAGAGCGCAGACCTCCGCCAAGGCCAATAGGTCAGTCTGCTGTGATATGCACATTTTGTGAATCGGATCCACTCCAAAATGTAATGGGTTCTTTCTTGGCCCATGCTATACCCTTCCACCAAGTTTCATGAAAATCGGCCCAGTAGTTTAGTTTTTCCATAATCCTGCGAACAGAGAGACGGCACCGAAAACATAACCTCCTTGGTGGATGTAAACGTTTTCACAGGTTTTATGTAGCTGTGATCTGGGAGGAACTCTATCATCAGAGGTTTGACAACACTGATTGGATGATATCGTGTGTGTGTGTGTGTGTGTGTGTGTGTGTTTGCCTATGAATGGCGCATTATGCATATTAAAGCCATGTATCAATAAAATATTCACGGGGACCCATGTTGTAACAGTATTATCTGCTTGTACTGCGTGTGTATGTTTCTTCTCATACATGTGCCTCCCTGTGAACCCAGGTGGCCAAAGACGTGTCGGTGCGTTTGCACAACGAGCTGGAGAGCGTGGAGGACAAACGCAGCAGGGCGGAGGACGAGAACGAGCTGCTCAGACAGAGGATCATCGAGGTGGAGATCTCCAAACAGGCAGTGCACAACGAGCTGGAGAGGGCCAAAGAGGTGAGAGTCTTTTCATGGAGATGCTGCATGGTCGGATGTTGCTGCTGGTCTGCTGGACCTGGATAGAACCTGCAGACTCCGTCCTTAGACATTTGAGTTAATGTGCTAAAGCCATGTTTTCATCTTAGTGGCTGTCTCTAGTGTAGAGAGTGTACAAGACAAGGGAAGACAACAAATCTGAAGAATCCACTGATTTGCAGCGTGGGAAGAATGCCAGAGAATGAAAAATAACACTGACTGCAGAATCGATTACAGCCTGGCAGTGAATAAGGATTATTTCAGCAGGGATGGTGTTGAGAGTGATTTTGGCAGTGATCATAATAACAGCAGTGAAAACGACAACAGAGATGAATGTGATTATGATAACAGTAATGATGCCAATGATGGTCGGTAGTCAGTCCTCTATGCACGGGATACGTTTCCAGCCTGCATATGTGATGCTTGGCAGTGTTATGCGCCTCATAACTGCACTAGATATGCGGACAAAGGCAATTCTCGGTTAACGCGATCAATTTGAAATCAATCGGGATCACTGGCCTGGTCAGCGGGGGTCACTGCAGCAGATTAATGGTGTCATTCACTTAACAGCTCCCTCAGTGCTCTTTCAAAACAACTGCGTTGTGTAACCATGCAAAGATTATCCAAGCTTGTGTAGTCTATTTGCATGTCTTACTAAACCAGGCAAGTTGACTAAGACTGTGTTCTTATCTACAGCTGCATCCTGGGGGAATAGTTGTAGAAGGAGGGAGGGCTACAATCTGCACATTGTCACTTAGGAGCTACTCAGCACTACTGTAGTCTTGTACTATTGGCCACTGAGCAGTTGCTCAAGGGTTTGACTTAGTAGTTTGTAGGGTTTGTAGGGTTTGTAGTTGCTGAGGGAGGGGCGAGCGCTATTCGTTGACATTTCCCACCCAAATTTTCCAAGCTGGTCATTGAATTCGAACCAGTGACCTCTGTCGTTATTATTTATTTATCATAAGCAGCAGTTAAACGTTCTCAGGTCTGCTGTAGCTGTTGTGTCCAGACCTCTCTCCATTAAGTATTACTTTGCCACTCTTCGCATGTACTGTATCTCAACAGAGAGTTGACTTTGATAGCAGTGAAGTAAGGTGTTCTCATTTATAATGAGATGAGGCGAGGCTATTCTCAGCGCCGCTTGGGTTCAGCTAGCGGGTTCGGCTAGCTTAGACTAATGGATGTTGACAACAGCAGGTAACATGCCGTCTGGCAACAGACAGAAAGTAGGCTAATGCCAGACCAGCCAATAGGAGATGTGGCCTTAACTATTGGTGTCTGCTTGCAACATTGGTATTTTCAAAGACAACTTATCGGCGACACCTGACCTGGCCGTATACAGACTGGAACCAAGACAGAAAATCCATAGTTTGGATTTGCTAATGCAGCAAAGATGGACTCCAGTTTTTGTTGTTGTTGTTTGACACCGTTAACCTTTTGGCAAGAGTGTGATAAATGAACGGTGCGCTCCACGTGAGGTGTTCTTAATTGGTACTGCACGCTAAAGAAACGGTCCCAGTATGACCACTATGAACAAGCTGGGCCTTTAGCACACCCACTTATAGTATGGGTGGCGCCAGCAGGAATGGGCTCCCCAACCCGAGTGGTAGGCTAGTGTTTGGGCTACGCAGAACATACGCAGGGCAGAGAGGGAGAGGGAAGGGAGGAAGAGAGAGAGGATCAGAGAGAGGCTGCTCCCCTGAGGTTTGTCCCAGAAAAGCATAGCACGTCTCTGGATCTGCACTCCCCCTCCCTACCAGAGGTATTTCTTTTACAATGCACCGCACCAATATTCCCTCAGTAGAAGAAGAATATCAGATTGTGTTGCATTGTTTATGGGGCAGTTCACTGATAAATAGGCAGGATTTAATAAGCAAGTGCTCATTTTTTAAAGTCTTTTAATTCTGTGAAATTCGTAAGGCACAGCAGGTAGCCTATATATTAATTTTATTGTTGATGGAGCAAGGGATATAGGAATGTTTACGACTATATATTCATTTTATTGTCGATAGCAAGGGATGATAGGAGTGTTTACGAATATGTCAAGAACCATTTAGTTAGGGCTACATTTAAATAACTAAATCCAAAAACCTGCCCTCCGCTCACAGAGTCGCACAGCCAGAGAGATAAATATCAGTGACAGATGCTCCCTGCCCAGGAGAGAGGAAGAGCACGCTTTACTGATAAGAATGTTGTTTAACTGGACTCAAAGGCTGCTCCTTCCTCGTTCTGATTTAAATAAACCATTCAGGTTGTGACCCAGCTGTAATGTAACCTGGAGAAAAAGACCCATCGCTCATATTTGGGTTCTCCTTGCAATTAGCATCGCAATTATGGAAGTACATTACATTACCCACCGGAGGTGCCCCTTTGCTCTCCCCACTATCCTAACCACTCATTAAGAAATAGAATTCATAGATGGAGTTAAGCAATAACATAGAATACACAAACAACAAGCTTTTCTCCACAAACGTTCCTACCAGAGAGGTAAATGTGCAATAGAGCCCAGATAGTTTGAGTAGCCTACATAGAAGCCTTGTGGGACGCCCATCGTGCCTCTCCTCCTGTCCCTGGTCCCTGTGCTCTGCTATCGGAGGCTACACACAGCAGGCCCAGGGACTGGATTAATCGAACAAGAAGGCCCTATTATGAAACGGCCTGGCATGTTTCAGCACCCTCTGAAAAAGGGGGAAGAGCAGTGAGAGAGAGAGACAAAGAGAAAGAGGGAGAGAGAGAGAGGAGGAGAGAGGCTGTAGTCAGATGGCTGTGGGCCCTGCCCGTCTGTGATACGGCCACGGTCTTACAAGACCTGTTATTAAACAGTTTAGGAGGGCCGGCTTGACAGGACCTTCTGTTGGTATAGGGCCGCGGGGCAAATTGCTACTGCTGCTGCAGCTTGTGTGTGTGGTCAGTGTGGAAGCGAACAGCGAACGCAGCGATTGGTCGAGAAGATTCCACACTGGCATTTGAAAGAAAAGCCTACTGATACGTGTAATGAAACGGAACTAATGAAATGTCTCTGTGCATAACGCAAGCATCAGGTGATTTATTAGATGCCACCACTCGCCTGTGAGAAGTTCATCTTTCATTAAGGCAGATTATGATCAAGCTTCCTGCTCAGTGGGTTCCGGCTACGTCTCGTGTTCCTGTCGGATTTCCTCAGCTGACGCACAGCAGGATTCACCTGACACCAGACTCCATCAGGACAATATGCAAAACAGCCAGTATGGCACCTGCATGTGTCTCTTTTGTGCTAAGCTGTCAATTGCTTCATAACCTGGTTGAATCACTCTTGTATTATAACAATTGGCAGTATCAAAATCGAATTTATTACCATGTGAGTGTGTGTGTGTGTGTGTGTGTGTGTGTGTGTGTGTGTGTGTGTGTGTGTGTGTGTCCGTGTGTGTCTGTGTGTGTGTGTGTGTGTGTGTGTGTGTGTGTGTGTGTGTGTGTGTGTGTGCGCGCGCATGTGTGCAAAATGTGGTCCTATTGTAGCGAGAACTACCACAGTTTGCCTGATGTTCAGGCCGAGATTGAAAATGGGTGTGATCCGAACAAGGGGATCCCCCATCCCCCAATCCCCCCCTCCCCCACACACACACACACACACACACTTTACACCCCTGGACCACATTCGTTTTAAGTTGCGTGCGTCGCAGCTGGTGTGATCCCATTGCAAGATGGTCTCTAGTCTATACTGTACAGTATGTGTACACGAAAATGTAGATTTTCACACTATGATCAAGTTGCACATGTGTACAGTAGTTTGTGATCCAGCTTATGTTTTGCTATTTCCTCTTGAATAGTTCCAATAACCCGTCCAATCGAATGCAAGCGTAGCCATTGAGTTAAGCTCCAGAAGTGTTGCCAGTCTCCAGTCTGCTGCTGCCGTCATATCACAGTGACGCTATGTGCTTTCCTTGTGTATCTGCATCACCAACGAGAGGGAGATGCCCGCATTCCCAAGAACTCAACAATGACAGCCATGCTTGAAGGAGAGTCACTGCAGACGTCATGTGTTTCATGTCAGGGTAGCTGCGTGCCCTCCTCGCCTGCTCCGACTACACGTGGTCTCAGAAGAATTGGATGCTTTGAAGCAGCTCCTTCATACCGACTCCTCTCATCTCCTCTCATCTCCTCTCCTCTCCTGTGGCTCGCTGTCGGAAGAATACGAAGGAATCTCATTGACCTAGTTAATGTTTCTCGTCTCCGACTCCCGCCAGTGGGAAGCGGAGGAGGCGTGAGGAGAGGAGTAGCGTGGGGAGGGATGCTGCAAGTCGAAATCTACCGCAGTGACACACATCCATATGAGCTGATGGTCACGCAGCGGCTGTGCGGTGAGCTCCATGTTGAAGAGGAGGTATTTACAACATGTTGCTGTGGTCCGGATGAAGACCACATGACTTCAATTTTGGCGATTTCCACTTTTACTGGGATTAAAGGATTATAGGAGAAATTTTAGGACCCTGTCCCCTGGGTTTATGAGGCTGTTTCAAAACCCACTGTATAATCAAAACAAGCGCGAGTTTGCAATAGCTGCGACCACGTATGCAAATTTCCAAAATGCAGGATGGCAGGGGCAGCCCAAAGAAATATTATTTCTGTAGAAATAGAGTACTGCAGGGATGATGTATTTTTGTAGGCTTTATCCAGAAATCGCTGCCATTTGGTTCTTCAGTGGAAAAGTTCAATGGGGTTTTAAAATGGGTATTTCACTTAAATGCATAAAATAAGGTCTGTGGTTAACAAAAGTTTATGGGAATGTGAATTTGGGTTCAGCATGATACTCCTCACAAACGTGAATAACTTTTATGCCTTTTGAAGCGTTTTATAAAAATTGCGTAAAAAAATGCATTTACGTTCCAAAAGTCATAAAAGTTATTTGCGTTTGTGAAGATTATCATGCTGAACCAAAATTTGCGTTCCCACAAACTTTTGTTAACCAAATACCTTATTTTATGCATTTAAGCGAAACCCCCATGTCAAATCCCATAGACTTTTCCTCTCACGAACCCAGAAGTATACTTCCGGACTCATTCCTGTGGCTCTCTATTAGGTTTTAACCTAGTGTTATACTAAATATGCTAAACCTGTAGACTACACTACTAGGGTGTAGTTGTAAACCATTTTAGAAGCAATGATATTCTTACCCTATAGGCAAACTATCACTGGCACAAAGCAGATGAGGAATGCTGCATGAAATGCTGGAGTGAAGCATCATTATGGTGGAGCGCTGTCCTTTGAAGTTTAAAATCCTTGTGAAATCAATTTCCATATTTTACATCATCCATATGAATGGGTTGTTTGATGCATGTCATATGATGTTTCGCAAGTGTTCAATTTGCAGTAGTATTAAAGCTACCACTGCATCATGAACCATCCTGAACTGAAGTACGTACATAATACACACAGGCATCACTGTCTTGAGATGCCAAGACGTGTCTTTAAATGTCTTAAGACACATTAGCGAAGTCAACTCAAGACATGTGTTCAGATGTCTAAAATCGGCGTCTCCAGACGTGTCAAAATCCATCTTAAAAATGTCTTGAGAAATCACGTGTTGCATTTAATTTACATCTCATTTTGTTTTACTATCAATCTGTTCAAATTGGATGGCTGAAAGAATCCCTGCAATCCGTTGGGCTGAAGTTCAGCTTGAATAATAGTCTAATAAAAATAACTGATAAATATGACATTATGAATTATGGGCGATAGCTTCTGAGGTTTCCCGGAGGTCTACAGATTACGAGCTCGAGTTATGATTTATGGAAGTAAACAGGACATGAAGTGACATGGGACCAGCTTTCTTCATAACCAGCCTGCCTGTAAGGCCCAAAACTATTTCTACTTTCAGCGCTGGTCTCATAATTCACAAACTTTTGGGTTGTTGTCTGTGTTGAGGAAATGTTATGATCGGGGCATCCGGTAGTGCAGCAGTAGATTCCCTGCCTACCAACACGAGGGTCGCAGGTTCAAGCCCCCATGTTACCTCTGGCCTTGGTCCGGCATCCAAACAGGAACAATGGGCCGGTATTTCTGTGGGTGCGAAGCCGAATTAAGGGTATTATGTCCTGGCTGCTACACCAGTGCCTCCTCTGGTCGGTCGGGGCGCCTGTTCGGTGGGGCAGGGGAACTGGGGGTCACAGCGTGATATGGGTTACGTCCTGCCGGTGAAACACCTCGATGTCAGGTGAAAAGAAGTGGCTGCTGAAAGCACATGTATCGGAGGAAGCATGTACAAGTCTACAACTCTCCACAGATCAGCAGAGGGGGTGGCGCAATGACCGGACATCAGGGGGAATTGAAAATTAAAATTAAACTTTATGATCTTGCTTCCATTGCCTACTAGACCTGGTATTATATAGAGTTTGGATGTAGGCCTATATGCAAGTAGAAAGTTTATGCCACCTTTTTTGATTCGCCAGTGCTAAAAATAAGATAAAATCCCCATAAAGGCAAAGGTAACCCTTTAAATTGCTCCAGAACGTTTAATCATATTTGACAAGAAAAACAAAAATACCAAGTTCACCTTCATCGTGAAAACCTCTCCAAACACTACATGTGATGAGGTGAGGTGTTTTGACAGACAAATAGCTGGGCTGTAGGAGGAAGACAGTTGAAAAAGCAGATATCGAGAAGATAGGAAGGCTCAAGAACATCATCCCATCATCCTGCAGTATGCTGCTAGGCTGGCAGAACATACAGACAGAGAAGAGACAACCAGAAAGCAGATACAGTTCCTCCAGCCAACGTTTGTTTCCTGGATGTGTCTGTCCACTGTATCGAACAGGATTTACAGTTCTATTTAGGACTGATGACAGTAGCTTGGCAGGCTTTGACGCAGGCTGAGTCATGATATTTCTCACCTGTCCTCCAAATATAAGGAATAGACAGGTCATCAGAAAAATAGCGATCCAAATAGGATGCTAGAGGACGTCATCAGCCAAATATGGCCTTCCGCAAAAAAAAAAAAAGCCTTGCAGAGAGTGATAAGATATTGTGTTTGCTCTGTTTTATGCGATCAAGTTATATTTGAATTTTGAAGAATGTTTTTTGGAATCACATGCAGGCCATCAGGGGCCCCACCAATGGGGGGGGAAGGATACTTTCAGGGGGCCCAGCTTCTATGGTTTCCTTTAGAGAGGCAAATACTACTGTACTAAGCTGAATGCATTGAGATGGGAAGGCCCAATGTCACATCTTGTCAAGGAGCTTCAGAATTCATCGCAGCACCGCTGCAGCCCATAACCACAAACCAATGCGTACCAATCAAAGCCCAGTCACAACTGCACACCCCTGTTTGTAGACGGGACTACAGCGTGTGCGGAGATGGTGAGGACGACTGAAGGCTGGCGCATGGTGGGATCTTATTTGATCTGGCAGGGGATGAAGACTGTGTGAGTCACAGGCACTTTGTCACCATTTTCTGGCCAGCAGCAGCAGGGTGGTACAGGCTCTGTCAGCGGCTGGGCCAGGAGTTAGAGTTACAGTATTGATTTTGAGTACAAGAGACTACAGTAAAGTGTCTTTGCAGGATTCTACAGTGCAGCCATTTCAGTAGAATATTACTGTATTTTGTCAGAAAAAAAACATTATCCGCAAATAGGACATTCTTTAGACATGAAGAAGGGATGCTTTTCTAATCGACATCGACACCCAAGTATTTGGAAAGTGTGTAGAGGTTTTTATGTTTTTTTAAATAGGTTTCAACTTAAGTCAACTCAGCTGACAAAGAAACGTCCATGTAAACTTGCAATACAAGTAAGAAAATTGAAAAACACAAAATTGCATGGATCATGTTTTTTATGCCTCCGCCAGCGATAGCCAGGCCGAAGGCATTATGGATCCGGGTTGTCCGTGCGTACGTACGTCTGTACGTCCGTCTGTCCGTACGATGTTTGTTAACGCGATATCTGAGGACCGCCTTGACGGAATTTCATCAAATTTGCCTCAAACATCGACTTAGACTCAAGGATGATCCGATTAGATTTTGGTGGTCAAAGGTCAAGGTCACTGTGACCTCTCGAACGCCATTTCCAAGCTTGTTAACGCGATATCTCAGGAATGCCTTGACGGAATTTAATCAAACTTGTCTCAAACATTGACTTGGACTCAAGGATGAACTGATTAGATTTTGGTGGTCAAAGGTCAAGGTCACTGTGACCTCTCAAACGCCATTTTCCAGGTTGTTAACGCGATATCTCACGAATGCCTTGACGGAATTTCATCAAATTTGCCTCAAACATCGCCTTAGACTCAAGGATGATCTGATTAGATTTTGGTGGTCAAAGGTCAAAGGTCAAGGTGAGCTCTCGAACGCCATTTTCAAGCTTGTTAACGCGATATCTCAGGAATGCCTTGACGCAATTTAATCAAACTTGTCTCAAACATCGACTTGGATGAACTGATTACATTTTGGTGGTCAAAGTTCAAGGTAATAAACATATGCCACCTATATAAAACAAAGAAAAGGATCACATCTTCACATTTGCCACGAGAGATATAAGATAGGAATGGCTGTTTTCAAAAAACCTTTACATCATGCTCCTAAATTCCCATGCCTCCTGTGCTTCTCAACTTTTCAATTCAGGATCACGTGAGCTCCTTGGAAAAATGCAAACACACAGTCCTGCCTGCTCATGCTTGCATTGTCTTTCTGCATCCTCGATCATACTCAAAGTGCTCTATTTTGGGCTCTACAGTATATTGCTCTTGCAAGCTGCATGGTCCAAATCCCATAGGTCTTTTTCTTATAGAAGCACATATAGCTGTAGGAGTCCGTGTTAGCGTTGTGGGAACCTATGGACCAGTGCTGTCGTTTGAAGTGCAGTGCGCTGCTTCTAGAAGATGAGACGTTGTTGTGGGACAGTGGGGGAGGCAGACCGGACTGACGCTCCTTGCTCTATCTGGGGTCGTATGTTGCACGCAAGCAGTCATGGTTTAATGATGACTTGCGCCATAAAGAAAGACAGAGACCTACTGTACAAACACACACATGGCCTGTTATGTGCCAAGGCAAGACTTCCTTCAAACGCTTTGACATCCTGCTCCTCCTGTCACCCTCTCCTTTCCGAGTTATGTCTCCATTCTTCATTCTACCTCTTCTACCAGCTCTTTCTTTGAAAAAATAATCCCTTCTTCCTCTCTCCTTGACTCGTATTTCCTTGCACCTCTCTCTTAAATCATCATTCATGCGTGACAGGAATATTTGCTGCAGCTATTGGATGCTTGTCATTTTTATCTTCTAGGAGTGGATGCTTATTTTTCTCATACACTCATAATTCGCTTCAATGTCTTTTCCCCTTTTTTTTGTCACTGAAATTTGAGTTTCTGCTTTCATTAGCTGCGTATAGATCAAAATACTATTTAATTATATCAGTTGGCGATGTAGAGTAGCAAAACAGATATTTGTTTAGATAAAAATGTTAAAATGTTTCAGATTATTATTTATTTAAAGTGAGATTGCCAAGTTGACTTCAGTTGTGTTGGAGAAGGCTGCTAAAAAGTTGTGCTGGCAACAACCTCCCTTTGTGTTAGCGGTATGGACTCTTAAATTTCACCTGTGTTTCCTATGGCATGAGGGTGAATAGATGATGACCGAATTTTCATTTTTGCGTGAACTATTCCTTTAAAATCCCACTTAGTGCACGTTCACACCATATGCCACGCCAAAGCCACGCAGTTTCAATTCAGCGTCCTTGTTAACAGGCGAGTCCGTTCACACCGGCCGGCGGCCGCACGCCACGCTGATCCGATAGTTTCAGCTTCTGTTCTATTTTCCAAGCGTGCCGCACGCTGATCCCGAGCTGCCAGGCAGGCAGTCAATGCAATTTGTGAGGGGTGGGAGGGGCCGGAGCAGCAGCTCCGAGCCGGCCGCTGTGGAAAAGAGACTGTTTCTGGTGTGACCGCTTTGGTGTCAGATCAGCTTGAGTCTGCTTCAAGCTTCAGTTCGGCATGGCTTTGGCGTATGGTGTGTTCGGCCACTTAAGCTGGTAGCTACAGCCGACAGCCTCGTGACTTTGGGGGCGGCGGGCCATCTGGGCAAACAGGTCCATGTAACGACCCTCTAGTCTAGATAGCCGTGGGCTTCAGCTCCATGTAACGACCCTCTAGTCTAGATAGCCGTGGGCTGCAGCTCCATGTAACGTCCCTCTAGTCTAGATAGCCGTGGGCTTCAGCTCCATGTAACGACCCTCTAGTCTAGATAGCCGTGGGCTGCAGCTCCATGTAACGTCCCTCTAGTCTAGATAGCCGTGGGCTGCAGCTCCATGTAACGTCCCTCTAGTCTAGATAGCCGTGGGCTGCAGCTCCATGTAACGTCCCTCTAGTCTAGATAGCCGTGGGCTGCAGGTCCATGTAACGACCCTGTAGAAAAGGCTCCGTAATGCCCCACCATCAGGCCTACGACCCAATGATGATGGTCATGATGTCAGAGTTCACCTTGTGAGGTCATCGGTGATGTCAGAGTTTCCCCTGTGAGGTCATCGGTGATGTCAGATGGTCTAGGCTGTCTCCAGACTGTGTGATGTGAGACGTGACTTTGTGAGGTCATCAATGATGTCATACCTCCCGGGGACGTTGTGACATCACCAATGATGTCATACCTTGAATGTGGGAGGTATAAAAAGCGATGTTCTACTCTCTCTGCACATGATACACGAGTCTATCTCTCTGCTACATGTAAGCTAGCTACCTATATCTCTACTACTCTGTATGTTACTTCCCCTGCTATCTGCCTGATATTCCCAATAAACGCCTGAAAGACATCTCTGTGGTTCTAACCGATCACTCCTCGCAAGCTCTTACCTAAGATCCAGCGAAACTCAACAAACTTCCTTACAGACCCTCTAGTCTAGATAGCCGTGGGCTGCAGGTCCATGTAACGACCCTCTAGTCTAGATAGCCAATGGGCTGCAGGTCCATGTAACGACCCTCTAGTCTAGATAGCCGTGGGCTGCAGCTCCATGTAACGACCCTCTAGTCTAGATAGCCGCAGGCTGCTATTGTAGCACAATATTTCAAATCTCTCTCCCTCCCCGTAGGTTCCCCGCCCACCGTTCTCCAGCCACAAAGGCGTACAGAAGCGCAGGCCCCTCCCCCTTATTACCAACCTATTGTGATCCCTTTGACACAGAAGGGGACAGAGAAGTAGGGGGGGGGTGGGGCGGGGGGCTAAAGGAGGTGCAGACCTCATTATCAGCCAGCTGGATAGCCGTCCATTCCTGCCCTGTAACACCCTCACCACCCCACCACCCCACCACCCAAGCTGGTGTGATAGATACGAATATAAGGCTCCATTGTCTGGGTCCCATTAGCAAGCAAAAGAGTCATGACTGGAGCCCAGACAGACAGATCCAGGGCCACTCCTGTTCCAGCGCCAGATAGACTGATAGAGGTTTACGGTTAGAATTGTACGGGTGTTATTGGTTCATGACTTATTTCCATAGATGTGCTTAATGATCACAGAGCGCAGACCCAGACACCTGAAAACCGATGTGAGTCACACTAATTAGGAATACTCCAGATAGACTTATAAGTGGCTCTGATCTCTAACTATATGATAATCGTGGGCTGAAGGGTAATAAGCCACTGATATGTGCTTAATTAAAGCCCGGTCGCTGTCTTGAGGAGGCTGTGTAAAGAAACGATCCGATTGGATATAGTCTGGACTCTGGACTCTGGAGTAAATGCGATGATTGTGTCGCTCACTGTTATCCTGAAAAGAGATTTGATCCAGTGATCATTTTAACTCATTGAGTGCCAAGGACGAGTATGTTCGTCAATTGGTTTAGTAACGTAGAGTGCCAAGGACGAGTATGTTCGTCAATTGCGTTTTTTGACGGTGGGACGTGGATCAAAGCCAGATCCATCTCCTGTGAAAGTATGGTGGATGTTGAATGTGTAAAAGCTATTTTAGGGACCCATTAGGTGGCGACAGTACTCTCCAGATTAGAGAAAGGCGAGGAAAAAAGAGAGAAGAAGTAATGGGGAAACGGAAATCGCATCGATATGCATGAAGCATAACGTTAGCTGTGCCTGTGAACAGCAGTCAATCTGCTGCCACAATTGAGCCCCTCCGTGTCCGCTGCGATAGCCCCTCCATATGATTTAGTTGCCGACACCAGCGTCTTTCTGAAAAGTTACATTATTCTCAGCTGGGAGCCGGCGACAGGCTGTGAAAAAGCGGGGGGATGCAGCGCACTTTTCAGTGCAGAGCAAACGCAGAGCAAGCAGCAGAGCCCCAGAGACACTCCCACGGAGGAGGAGGAGGAGGGGGGGTGGGGCACGCAGGGCACTACAGCATACAACCATTGACAGTAAACACAGACCCAGGCAGCAGCAGGCTCGATGCACAGAGACAGGCAAACAAGCTAGAATAGGCTATCTGATGCCCACCAGCAGTAAATCAAGACCAGCAAGAAGGTGTAGGGTCTGCGCACGCAGGGGCCAGCGCTGCTGGTTGCAGCTAAAAAATATTATTTGGCCAAACAAAATTCCTTTGTTTTCACTCTTTTATTGAAGGAAATTATTTTTGAGGTGTCATTACATCAGAAAATATTAGCTTCAGAGTCAATGATGTGCTTGAAATGCTTCCTTTCACAAAAGGCTGAATATCTCAGATTCTAAATTGAAACGTGTCTTTTTGCTCAAAACAACCTATCTTCTCCGGCTCATAACTAAAGAACGGAAAATGGTATCAATAAACTTTTTTTTGCAGATGATAGAAGAGAGTCTCATCGTTCTTTGTGCGTGTTCGGTGTTTACATAGTAATATCACACAATATTCTGTGGGCCTCGAGAAATCACTGAAAACGCTCTGAAACTCTGGCACTGGGAGCGTCCGTTCTCCAAAAGTGGCTGGCACTCAATGAGTTAAGACGCACTTGCATCGTAATTCTGTTGTCTGGTCCTTTACTGAGGGCCTGTTCTTTCACTGAGGTGCCTTTTCAATTTCTGTTGTACAATTGTTGTACATTGGGGTTTTTTCTGCAACTTTTACATTCGTCTCGGTGCTGACTGTCTTTGCCAAGTCTCACTTAAAAAAAGAAAATTCTCAGTCAGACCAACTGGTTTAAGAAAGGTTAAATGAAAAAAAATGACTATTCCCTATTCGTTACATGTCTGAGCCTAGCCTATGACATTTGTTGTGGCAGGAACAGCATGGGAAACTAAGTATCTCTTTCCATCGGGCGATTTGTCAGTGTTATTTCGCCTCGGGGCTGCAGTCAAGGGTAACCCTCCCATCTTATCCTTTTCCTCCGTGTGTCATGATGAGTGCCGAGCGCCACCGCCTCGCCCGCCCCCTGCACATGGCTCTCTCTCTCTCTCTCTACACATTACGCACCGCTGGCACGCCGCCAACCTGCCATCCCAGAATACCCGGCGGACTCGCTGAGGAGTTTGCAGGCAGATGACACGGCAGCTCTCCCCTCCTCCCGGCCTGTCATTTAGAGCCATTAGCCACGCTCCACAAACGGAAAGACGCACTGTAGCACGACTTCGGACGTGCTGCGGTTTTTTATAGCTTTTGCTTCGAGCCGCGGGTGCGAATTGTAGTTGAGGGTGCAGACTCTTTTAGATTTGATGTGAGGTGGCTGCAGTCGACCTCTAGACAGACGGGTGGAGTAAATGCCTTTCACTATATCGGCCTCTCTCTTCTTTTTTTTTTACCCTTATTTACCTTGGGAATAGTTTGCTGAGCCTGCATTCACTTTTGCACCAGCATCCCCGCAGCTCATTCACTCATGCACTTACACACTTTCCCACCTGGGAGCAGCCCAGTGCACCCGCAGTGCCAAGGCAGCCATACGGATTATAGCTGTTGAGAGGCAAGAGTGCTACTCATTCATATTCCCTATCCGGGGTATACACAGCCTGGGAATACAGATGAGGTCGCCTCGCTTATCTTTATCTTTGTGTGATATAGGCTTTTCTCACTTTGTTTGACTTGGAGCTTTCTACTAAAACAACATACTAATGATATTAGCAGACCTGGGTCAAATGGGGTAAATAATCGTTTGTTTTACGCTGCTTGAATAATCTGATAAGGACAATACAGTAAGCACCAGAAAACTGATATATTGGTTTGGCGATATTGGCCTTTGAATAAAAATCTGATATGATGGCAGGTATGACGGAGGTGAATATCTGGTTTTACTCAAACCCAAGATACAGTTTATTAGCATGGATTTCAGTGGAGCGTTTTAGTGTCATATGGTACAAATGACAATTCAGAAGCTTTCCACCCTCACCCTGCCAATAATGAAAGTCTGCGGGAAGCACTGATTACTTGTCATTGTTTGGCATGAAAATGGTCAAATTAAAAGATAATAACTATCAGCACAAAATACCAGCTATTGGCAGCTTCAATCTGAAAACATTGGCATCTGTATCAAAACCCATCAACTCAGACAATCATAGGAACGCATTTAAAAGACCTGACTCTGATGAAGATGTAATACACATCCAAACATTAGTCTTGTAATTGCACCTAAATAAAAAGTAATTTAACTGTCCGAGCTGCTCCAGTGATTTCTCCTCATCTTTTATTTAAAAGTCCAATCAGAGTACTTTTCTTTGACTGACAAATTGCCTTACACTGGCCCACTCAGATGATACAATAAGCACATCATAAGACACTCATGATTATTTATTTATTTATTTATTTATTTATTTATTTGTTTGTTTGTTTGTTTGTTTGTTTGTTTGTTTATTTATTTATTTATTTATTTATTTATTCATGTATTTATTTATTTATTTATTTATTTATTTATTTGGTGGTTTGTTTGTTTGTGTAACCTTTAGTTAACCAGGCAAGTCAATAAGAACAAATTCTTATTTACAATGGTGCCCTGGCAAATACAACTTGTCCCACGGCTGATATTACATTTGCAAAGCACTCTGTGTAGCATGCCTCATGTGTTCACTGAGGTTGGGTCATCCAGCATCACTGTCCCTTTATATTCCTTTTAAAGCAGGGGCATCACACTTTCCACATAATGCCCCGCCCCCTCCCCACTAGCTGTCCCACAGGGCCATGCAGGGAGGTTGCCAGTTCTGCACTTGTCAGCCCTCTCCATAGGCGAGGCGACTAAATCAGGTCCACAGCAGCTCACAGTTTCTCATGGCTGCCTCCAGCCCAGCTCAGTGCCACTTTGCTTTTTAAGGCTGTAGTGTTTGATGAAGAATCACACACTCCCATGTCCAAAGCTCAAGAACTTACTGTAGTTGCTGTTGCCTTGGGCCATGTAGGGTCTCGGTATTGGATGGTCATCCTATTCAATCATGTAGACCTTTGGTTCTCAAACGTTTTCATGTCAAGGCCCCAAATAGATATGTAAAAGGTCAGGGATCCCCATTTGGTATGACTTTGTCTAATGGACCCCTATCTAAGAAGGTATTTGTTGTCCATTTGATTTAGCCCAGAGTGTAGATGGGGGAGATAACAGGAGAGAGTGAAAGCTATGACCAGTATATGCACTACATTCTCTCCTTGGGGCTAATGTCTAGTCATTGAAATCATAGTGGGGAAAAAACACACAATTACTAATTTTGTTGGGGACGCCCCCTGGCTGTCGTTTGAGTATGACGAATGTCCCAATGTGAGGTTCACGTTGAGGCATATATCTCACTTTACAGTACGTCCTTATAAGTACTAGTCATGGACTGTGTACTAGTCTAGCATCAGGACTCTCCAAAACTGGAGCGATTGGTCTCTATAGCAGTGGTTTTCAACCTTAGGGTCGCAACCCTAAGTGGGGTCGCCTGGAATTCAAATAGGGTCGCCTGAAATTTCGATATATATTTTTGTTACACACCACACACAATTTAATACTACCGAAGATGATTAGGGTCACTTGTGATTTTTTTTCTTCTTAGTTCTGAGTTTAAAGTGATAATCTCTAAGATTTCACTTTTGTTCTCTTGGGTGACACCTATGGCGATGAGTGGTAATTGCAGGTGAGAACCAAACAGTGTTGCATCATGTGACATTACTAATGTCACATGTCACTATATACTGTAAAGGCTTCCATCAAAGGACCATAGCTCCAATCAACATTCTGAGTGACTCTTATTTTTTATTTTTTTTATTTAGATGAAAATCTTTGAGATTATAAAACTTTAAATCAGGATTCTGAGAATGAAGTCAGAATTTTGAGATTAAAGTCAGAATTCTCAGATTAAAGTCAGAATTCTGCTGGAAAAAAGAAGCGTACTATGTCACATCACTGACAATGTCACTGATTATATTATCGATGGTGTACCGGAATTTGAATGTCTCGGGTCCCTAGATTTTTTTGACGTCAAACTAGGGTCACAAGCCAAAAAAGGTTGGGAACCCCTGCTCTGTACTCGTTCAGAGTACTTCTTGAAGATACATTACATAGGGATTGCTCTTGTTTTTCTGAATGTTTTTTTTTATCACCTTTAGGGATGTTCATTTTGAAAATTTTCCAAAATCGATAATCGGTGAGAATTAACGATCAATTATCGATTATCGATTTTATTAATACTTAGAAAATTTTCAATATTTTCAATTTTTTTTTTTTTTTTTTTTTTTTTTTTTTAACAAAATGAATGCCTATGGTAGAAAATACGAAAGACAACGTGTTCTCCTCAATGAACTCTTTATTTCAATGTGTCTCCTCTCCAACACTGCTGTCCCCGGCGCATGCCGGTGTGAATTTCTCATGTTTAAAACAGTTTTGTTGGCACAAAGGCCCGTGCCCAGCCAGAAAACTAGAGACTATATGAAGCTCCACCTCACGTTAGTCGGCTGTGCAATGGAGTGGGGCGAGGAGGAACGAATTCCACCCAAACCTAGTCCAAAAAAAAAAAAAAAAAAAAAAAAACTTTTTTTTTTTTTTTTTTTTTTTTAATAATTAAAAAATCGATCCAAATGCCACAGGATCGATTCCAATCCTTAACGATCGATTATCGATTTTCGATAATTGATGAACATCCCTAATCACCTTATCTTCTTATCTATTTGTACTGTAATTTTGTAATTTCTTGGAAATGTTTCAATGCACTGTAACAGGGTGTCCTTGCAAATGAGAGCTTGCTCTCAAGGGCCTCCCTGTATAAATAGAGGTTAAATAAAAAATTCGATTTTGCCAAAAAAAATTACCTTTAAAGTGATAATCTGCAACATCCCCCCCCCCCCCCCCCCCCCCCTTTTCCCCCAATAACACCTTTGCTGCTAAACGCTCGTTGGTGTTTTGTTTCTGCACTGCACTTCCCACAGATCACCTGTCCATCAAACAGTGTCGGTGGAGCTTGGATTTTCTATTGATAAAGTTTGCGTTTCAGTAGGTGGCGCTCTTTCCTTTGTCTGTTCAGCCATGATGGCTATCACTGCTCATGCTAACCGCTAACTACCCAGAGAGCCAGAAATATAAAACGCATCACTTCCTGTGCGCCTCCACATTTTCCCCCGAGGAAAGACCTACCAGGCTGTCTTTGTTTAGAACAGCACATTTAGCAATAAAAGCAAACTGGGTAGCCTGTTGAATCACAATTGCCTTATATCAATTGGTGAGAGATTGTAGCATATTGAGATGTATCTATATGAAATGCCAATATGCCATGTATCATTACTTTAAATCTAACCATATCCATTATGCTAAATCAATCACAGAGGCCCCCACTCCTAGTTTCGGTCCTGCTATTTCCAGGTCCGATTGTTCGATTTCCCTGTCTGAAACGGTCCGTCGCCATGGCTGCCAGTGATGGACAACCCAGCCAGGCGGTGGGTCATTAATTACTGTGAATTAAGCTCAGGGGGTTCTGACTTTACTACTGTTCACAGGGTAACCAACCAGTGAAGCTTCTGACTGTCAGCCAGCGAAGATACTTTTACTGTTACTGTCTGGAATTACTAGACCTGAGTCCAATAGCGTGTAAATGACACCTAGAGGTTGTTCTTTTGGATAATATACAGTACTGTACTGGAGCTACATACATACTACTGTATATCATCCAGAGTTACTTACAATGAGTTGGATAAGCTTAAATAGAGCAACAACAGTACAAACCAGTGATGGGAAGTAACTAAGTACAACTACTTTGTTACTGTACTTAAGTAGGTTTTTCAGGTATCTAATTTTATGACGACTTTTTACTTTTACTCCCTACATTTTAACAGAAATATCAGTACTTTCTACTCCTTACATTTTCAAAACAGTCTAGTTACTTTAGTTATAAATAATGCACAACAGGTGTGGCCGATTATGTCACAAATAAATCACGGATGATGTCACAGATGATGTCATCAGTGATCAGTCACTCGAGCAATTGCATCAGTGATGTCGAGCATAGTAATGTCATCAGTGAGTGATGTCACTTTGTTATGATGTCATGTTATAATGTCATAATGTCCTTCGGCGTCGCATACTTTTTTAGGGCACAAGGCCACATGCGAGGGCACAAAGGCAATTGCTCTATTGACATTGTGAAGGGCGATTTTTCTGAAATGTGTGTTAAAATGAGCCAATGACACACATCCTTTGCATAGAGCAGGCTACATTAAACTGATACCACTGATGCTTTTAAAGCAACTGACAGTAGCAGGCTGGTTGCAAGGCACTGCCAAGGTGGCCTTAAGGATCTCAGGGCATCACGGCCAGAGGGAGGGGCAACGGAGGCCCCCGTGTAATTCCCACCCTGCAACCCACATTCAGTCCCTTCATAATGCCCTGCGTTGCCAGGTGTACGATATAATTATCATTTGTACAATAATTTCGCCCTCTGTACATATGGATCCTATGTCTGTCTGTTTATACATGTCTTCTCAAAACGTCTTTGCAGACAATCATGGATTCATGTCCCCTAGGACAAAGTAATTTTAGTTCTGTGGTACATAGAGTGCTGGAATTTCCTACTCAAGTAGTATTATTATTATTTTGCTGTTGCTTTACCTCAGTGAAAGTACTTACTGGTGTAAAATGTACTTTAAAAGTAAAAAGCACCTAATTTAAAATGGAAAGTTGAATGTTGTGTTGTGATTTAAAAAATGATATTTAAATCATCATCAGGATCATCTTCATTATTATTATTATTATTATTATTGTTATTATTATTATTATTATTAATAAAATGGCCTAAGTGGGCGGGCGGTGGTTAGTCACAATTTTGCGGGCTGTGTCTGTTTGTGACATCATCAGTGATGTCATAAATCAGGGATTGTGATTGTGATGTCATCAGTGATGTCATAAATCCTTCCATAAGTGGTGGAGAACGCATGCCGTAAAGCCATAAGAAGAAGAAGCCACTGCTCGCGTACGATAATTCCCGTCAAAACCCTCAGGTACGATAATTCAACATTTCCCGCCTGGCAACACTGATGATACCTTCTGTTTGAGACACAGCATACAAGTCGGTGTGGTACAGTGACAGATCTGAAGGAATGGCTGTTCAAGCAGGGCATGGAGACTGGCAGCAGCTCCACAATCCCGCCAGGGCAGGAGACCTGGACAAACTGAGGAGCCTGCTGCAGGAAGACCACTTCAGAAGGCACATCAATGAGCAGTGTTTTTGTGGGTGTCGGAGGAGCCCTCTGGAGCGCGCAGCCTGGGGGGGTCATGCTGCCTGTGTGGAATACTTGATCACACAGGGAGCACAGGTAGACCTAGCTGATGAGGATAACTGGACGCCTCTCTATTCGGCCGTGCGTCGCGGTCACCTGGACTGTATCCGGATCCTCCTGGAAGCCGGGGCCGACCCTAACAGAATCATACGCGGCTCATCCACCATTCTCTACATGAGTGCTGAATACAACCACCTGGACTGCTTCCACCTGCTGCTCCAGGCCGCTGGCGTTCTGACCCGTGACGTGGCTTCTCTCCTGCTGGAGGCGGTGCTGCATAACGGGTGCAACACGGCCTTCGTCCAGCTGCTGCTGGACCACGGCGCCGACCCGGCCCTGGTGACCACAGAGCAGGCAAAGCTGGAGGAATCTGCAGATCCTGAGGCTCTCAGGGTCTTTCTGGAGGCCAAGAGATGTCCTCCCAGTCTGGCCCACATGTGTCGGATCCGGATTCGCCAAGTGCTGGGCACACATCGCCTGAACCAAGTCCACTCCCTACCACTAACACAAGTGATGAAGGACTTCGTGCTCCACCAAAACTGACTTGAAGGACTATCAGTTTATTTATTTTCATTTCCTAGATTTAGTTCTTCAGTGTTTCAAACAAATCCAGGAGCAGAGATTATATACCATCAGCATACACCAACTGTAGCCAATCTTACAACTTGGAGAGCGTTAATTGGAGTGTGTCCGCGTGTGCTCGGTTCATCGTCTCCAGAGTTCCCACCCCAGAAATTCTGTTTATCTTAATATGACGTGAGGTTCAGTTAGCTTTAAAAAAATAAATACCTGATTACATTTCAGAGCCTGTAATTTGTAACTTTTACTTGATAAAACAAGTTGAATCAGTACTTCTACTTTTACCAGTCTTTATTTAGACAAGTTACTGTACTTCTACTTAAGTAAAGAATGTGTGTACTTTTCCCATCTCTGGTACAAACAAACAAGGAGTGTGATTGTCCAAGCCACTAAAGCCAAGTTTTATTTCTAATAACCGTGAGATGACTCACTATGAGTTGGACCTCACCCCTGGACGTCTCATCCCCCTGTGTGGCACAGGTGGTCTTGGGACAGAGTTAAGGAGCCTGGCAACTCCCCTTCGGGTCGGAGCGATGAGCTGTCTGACATACAGGAGCTCTCACATCCCATAGTGAGTGAGTCATCTCACAATGATTAGAAATACAACTTAAGGTTATGAAAATAACCCTGGTTTTATGAATAACACGAGTGAGATGACTCACCAGACAACCCTTCTTTCCAGGGTGGGTGTGAAGAATGCTCATCAAGAAAGGCGTTATCCATCGCCAGGTCCTCATTGCCAGCCATGTTGTTTTCTAAGCTAGAGGAGCCTGGGACTTTGAAAGGTTTGAGTTTTGTTGTGAAAAACTCTGTCAGAATTCTGAATCAGGTTAAGAAAGTTTTGAATGTACCAGATGTTTCTGTTCACACACCAATCTGTTTTAATCATTCTTTTTTGCCCTCATGGTCAGATAGAATTTGCCATGCCTGGAGTGAAAAGGGGCTGGTCTCCATCAGTGACCTGTATATTGATGGCCAATTTGCATCCTTTGATCTTCTGAAGAGAGCATTTGAGTTGCCCCAAACGCATCTTTATAGATATATACAAGCTAGACCATTATGTCCGATCCAAGATTCGCCATTTTGAAGTTCTCCCAGATGAACATGTTTTTTTTTAGGTTTTGTTAAGCCCTCCCAACTCCAGGCATCTTATTTCTAAGTTTGTGTGTTTGTTCGACGATTGCATTAAGGCCCCCACTGAGAGGATCAAAGAGGCGTGGCAGGAGGAACTTGGTGTGGATCTGTCTGAAATCATATGGGACAGGAGTCTGTCTGTGGTCCAGCTCTGCTCAGTTAATAGTAGACATCAACTTATCCAATTTAAAGTTGCTCACCGTCTTCATTACTCCAAGCATAGGTTACACAAGATATATCCTTCGGTCTCACCACTATGTGATAGGTGTCGGGTGTCGGAGGGCACACTGTCCCATGCTTTTTGGTTTTGCCCTTCACTATCAGGATTCTGGGCCAAAATATTTGACTGGTACTCTAAGGCCTACAAAATAGCCCTCCAACTGGAGGCGGAACTCGCCATCTTCGGCTGCTCGGAGTCCTCTTTGCTCCTCCCAACGGCCGTGCAGCAATCTCTGACACAGGGAATGACAGTTGCCAAGAAACTAATTTTGAAGGAATGGAAGTCCTCCTCTCCACCTTCTTTTCAGCTGTGGCTGACAGACATGATCTCAGTTATACGTATGGAGAGACTCAGGTTCCAGAGGTCAAATTCTTTAAGGAAATTTTTCGTTATTTGGGACCCGTTCCTGACCTATTTTGATCAGGCTAAAAGCGCTATTTGAGTTTCTTTTGGATCCTTTGCACAGTATATATATATATATATATATATAAAAAAAAAAAAAAAAAACGTTTTGTAAGCACATTTTGTAGCATTGTAATGTTGAATGTATGTATATGTTTTTTCTTTTCTTTTCTTTTTTCCTGTTCTTGTTTTGTTTTCTTTATGTTCTGAAAAAGTAAAATAAAATATATATATATATATATAAAAAAAAAAAAGGCGTTATCCCACTCCACCGCCCTCATATCTAGGGCAGGGCTAGTGCCCCTAACGGCGGAGGGAGGAAAGAATTGTATTCCTCCAAACTCAAATATGGATATTTGGTGTAGGAATATTAAATGTGCTTCTCTCTGGGGCCCAGAGAGGATCCGGTCCCATAGTGAGTCACCTCACTCATTATTATTCACAAAAACTAGGTTATATTCATAACCTTAAGGTTTATACCATTACTGGCCAGCGAGACTAATACCATTACTACCACTCCATATATCTTGAAAGAAAATTATTGATTTTGTTTTTGGCAGTATAGTGACAGGAGCACAGTTGCTTGTCCCACTGTTTCCCCTTTCTTCACAGGCTTAAGCTATAGTATATATGCACAGGTCACTAAACACAGGGCCATGTTTGATATATAATAATGTATCTCCACTGACTCTCCCATATCTTCCTCTGCTTGCACTTTGCACTACACTAATATGTGCTTATCTTAAGTTGTCACAAAGTCCCTGCTGCCTCTCTCCTTGCTCTGATTTTTATTTCTACTTCTTACTAACGGCTCTCAGGTATAAGGCACTATGGCTCTGACGCTTGCACCTTGCTCCTCGTTGTTTGTTATTTGTGATGGTGTTGATATGGGGACTGTGAGTACTATTCTACTGCTGCAAGCATCGCAAGTCAGTGGGTCGAGCACAAAAATGGCTGAAAATGTAAATTAGACCCCAAAAAATGACTGGGCAGTCGGTGTGTCATGAACGACCATGAGGTTGATTATAATTAATGCATTTCAAGGAAGCTAACCCTGCCGATGGGAGCTTACTGAAGTGTTGTGCACGCTCTCTCTCTCTCTCTCTCCCCCCCCCCCCTCTCTCTCTCTCTCCCCCCCCCCCCCCCCTCCTCTCTCTCTCTCTCTCCCCCCCCCCCTCTCTCTCTCTCTCTCTCTTCCTCCCTTACCGTGGGACCTGCTGATTCAGCACTACATAGGCATTCAGGATCCAGTTGCCAGCGAGTGAATGTATCATGCACGTGCAGTGTGCAGTGTGCACGTGCAGTGTGCAGTGTGCACGTGCAGTGTGCGCTGCACACACATGCACACACCACATGCTTCACAGTGCACGTGCAGTGTGCGCTGCACACACATGCACACACCACATGCTTCACAGTGCACGTGCAGTGTGCGCTGCACACACATGCACACACCACATGCTTCACAGGCACTGAAACAAGCGCACACCTTTAAGCGCAGTGGTGTTTGCTCCTTATCCTGTCATCAAGAAAATGGGCGAGTATTAGTAGCTAATAAGCCTATCGAGATCTTTTATTTCCGATTAGCATGAAATAGCAACGTTATTGTGCACCATTCTGTTCTGTACAAGGGTTTAGTGTAGAAGCTCATTGTGAAACAATGAAGGGCCCGATGTCCTCCTATCTTTGGTGCCAGTTGGCGCAGTGGCATCGCTCTGAGCGGCCAGGCAAGTCGTTTCACACAGCGCTGCTTTCTGAGCGCAGCATGCCAGGCTGCTGTGTTGTGCCGGCACATTAGTTAAGCGAGAGTGAAAGCGGAGTGACGGCTCCGTCAAAGCTCTTTTGTGCCGTTCTTTAATGCATGTTGGGTCTCAGACTGAGGTCAGAGTCGGCTTAGTGAGGCGGAAGCGCATGGGAGTGGCCCTCTGTTGCTCACACGCGCGACCTCACTCATGCATTATACACACATGCACATCAACACACACACACACACACACACACACACACAGCCATGCATTGTGCGTGTGTTAGGGATGCACGATGATATCGGTCATCGGTATCGGCCGATAAAGGCTTAAAATGAAATATCGGCTTGAAACAGGCAGAACAAAATTACGCTTTAATTATGGCCAAATGCTTGATGCTTGAGTAAATGCTCAACGCCATGTCCCCAGCCCCGAGGGTGCACACAAAATTAAATTTAATATAATAGGAATACTACCATATGGATGGTGGAAGGATGAATCTTACACTTTTACTTGAAAGAAAATGTTACATAAAAAAATATGGCATGCTTTACATAACCAAAGTTGAAGTGGTTTTCTGTGTTGCCCAGTGAATGTGTACATTTTGAAAAGCATTGTATTTCTGTCTGCATCTGCCAATGGGCCATCATAATAAGAGTACGCATAATAATGTGTTAATTCCACTACAGGAGAGACTTGATGTTCTCTGAAATTAGGTGGTAAAACATTTGTGGATATATCGGTATTTGCATCGGAAATCAGCCAAAAGAATTGGAAAAAATCAGCATATTGGATATCGGCAAAAAACAAAACAATATCGTGCATCCCTCACATGTGTTACTGTACAGCATGTGTTAGCATGTGTTACTGCACAGCATGTGTTACTGTACAGCATGTGTTACTGTACAGCATGGTGTTAGCATGTGTTACTGTACAGGATAGCATGTAGCCTCTGGAATCTATGCCAGTGTAGGTCTCTATAGCTACCAGTGTTAATCCCTACGAGAATTAGTGTTTTCCCAATCTATGGCCCACTATAGGCTCTGTACGTCTCTAGCAGCGCTAAACCAGTCTGTTGGCACCTCATATAACACACCTAGGCCTATGTGCTAACAACTTGGCACAGTTCACAGCTTTAATAGACATAGGTTTACTGCATGGTCTGTGAAGCAATAACAAGCTACACATGTGAATGCTGAGGTGCTGCTTGGGTCAGTAGTGTGAAGACAGGTGATGTTTGTTTGGGGAGCAGGTTTTGTTGACAGGGCGACACCGGCCGGGCGACCCTAATAAAAACCTTACCGTAGTTGGTTATGTGTTGGTGCTTTTAGATGATTTATTCTGTTGAATTATAATTTTTTACCCCTGTCAATGCAGTTGGAAGGTTGCGTTTCCATCCCTGTCTGTTTGTTAGCAAGATATCCTGGATCGGTTAATTGGATTTTGGTGATGATCTGGATCTTGGATTTCCGCCATTAGAAGATTATTGGTTTTAGCCACGACTATTATGTTATTTTCATTTGCTATTGGTGGCTCATCCAGAACTTCCAAGTCAGCTACTGAACGACATTGAATTCACGTGATATGTTGTGGCAAAATCAAACTCGTAAGACAAATGAGAAGCACATGTAAACCATTACAGATCCTGCCGTTTTTCAAATTGAAGAATTGTTCAGTCTTGTTGGAGATTTGCTCTGCTATAAGTGCATTCTAGTTAGTGTTTTTACCGCTGCACACAGGGAACCCGGGTTCATTTTGGAATAACATGCTTTTAAATATTAGTAATTCCTAGTGTGCCTGTTTACACATAACATTTGGTGGATGCATTTAACCAAAGTGCCTTACAGTACCATGGCCTTGTTTCGCATGGCTGGCCCCAGTGGGTAAAACCCAGGCAACCCATGCAATTTGAGTGAACCATTTCTCAGGGTTCCCACGGGACTTGAAAATCATTGGAATTTTGTGGCTTTGAGAAAAATAAAATGAGGAGTTAATGTTTTTTTAATGAATGGATGGCATTTATTTTTATTATAATATAGCACCCAAATTCATCACTATATTCCTCAACTCCCTCAGTGGTACGCAACCTTGCCGTACTCAGGAGCCACGTTGAAAGAAAAAAACAAACATTGCAAGAGCCACAATCGAAATAAGTGCCTTTCCTCCCTTTATTTATTTAATTTAAGTAGGACATAAAATAGCCTCAACTACCCATAAAGGAGGCTCTAGAGCCTCGGGTTGAGTATCACTTTGTCCTTCCCAAAATCAACACTTCACATGCTGAGTAAAACCCTGTGATGGATATTTGCATTAATATACTGTATCAGCGGTTTTTATATGGAATTATCTCATCATGATTTCTTGAATAATTGAACAAGATCACGAGTAAAAATTAAGCCTCTATGATGTCTAATGATGACCAATGGCACATCTTACCCCCAAACATTCCAATTTTGAGTCATCATATTCAATCAAACAAGACCTTGGTCCTGCATTGAAGAGTGAGTTTCTTTGGCATCTGTCAATAAGGATTTTTCACCGCAGAGGTTGAGAGCGCACTCTGGACAGCTATTGATGTCAAGATGGAGGAGCGATAGTGAAACCAGTGGCTGTTTGCAAGAAGCTCGCATCCGCTGGGGATGATGGTTTGACATTGGAATGACCTCAAAGTGCTGCATCCAGCCTGTCTGTTTGCCAAATGTGTGCATGCCACACACACACACACACACACACACACACACAGACACACACACACACACACAGACACACAGACACACACACACACAGACACACAGACACACACACACACACACACTCACACTCACACACACACACAGACACACACACACTCACGCACGCACGCGCGCGCACGCACACACACACACACACACACACACACACACACACTCACACTCACACTCACACTCACACACACACACACACACACACACTCACACACATACACACTCACACACGCATGGCAATATACAAATGCACATATGTACAGCCGCAGACGCAGCCGCATTTGCCAGGGCGATTAGTTCACACGCATACACAGACAAGCACCACATTCAGAGAGACATAGACATATGGGAGAGCGATGCAGATTCACATGCGCGTGGCGTGCACGCAGACACACGCATGCACACACACACACCATCTGAGCAGTGCACTCTACAGGATTATTTTAATGCAGTTAGCTTTGATTGGTTTAGGACTGATATATCACCACCACAGCTACTCTCATGTAGGCCCGCTGTAGCGTCAGCATGCATATTGTGCGCAATTTTCAACGGTAAATTGAATTCCAATGGGTTTGCAGGGTCCATATTTGGCCGGTGGAGCGTATCCAGATGCAGTATATTTAGACTGTGTAGGCCTACTGCAGGTGCCTGATGCCAAAGATTGATCGTCCCTATAAAAATAACACAGTACCGTAAATCATGGTGTAGAGGGGGCTTCAAAAAATGCTTAGGCAGCATCAGCATGTGTCCTTGACTGTAAAGAAATCCAATCAAAACATTAAAGGAGAGTGCTTGTCACTTATATGCATTTATCAGTGTGTGTGTGTGTGTGTGTGTGTGTGTGTGTGTGTGTGTGTGTGTGTGTATGCTGTGTTAATTCATTTATCGTAATGGATTATGGTCCAGATTTGGCGCTCATTCATCCGGATCTCCCTAATATAATCTGCCTCTAAACATTTCAGCGCGACTTATCCCTCTGAGCTCTCTCGGGGGCTGGGTCAACGATATTTATTCTGTTGTACTGGCTTAGTCTCCGCTGTCATTGGGTTTATCTGCAGCCCGGGCCAACGGCCGTCGCGCCTCCTTTTTGTGTTCGACCCTCCAACACCCCCCCACGCCTTCGCCGATCACGCCATACTTCCTGTTCAATCCCATTACCACAGCCAGAGGCGCCTCTCTCTATACCACGTTACAGTCTTTGAGCCAAATCATAAATAGGCCAAGCTGTTGAGTACAGATGCTGCCGAAAATACACTGTGTTCCCATTCTGTGTCTTCTCACTCCTCCCCTCTGCTAAAATAGTTTTTTTCTTGTCACCAGATCGGGTGATGTCACCGTGTGATGTCATTCAGCATATCTTTCCAAAAATTGCCTCAGTGTGTTATGCAAGCATAGGCGTGTTCGAAAACAGCTTATACTCAGTTTCCTTTGGGGAGTGAACACACCGCTTCTTCCAAGTTTCCAAGATGTTGCAGCAGGAGTCTAACAGCAGTGTGTGTTTTTCACTCAATTAGCAAGCTCCACTCAGCAGCACATGGTACACTAGGCTACCTACTGAATGATGTGGATTTACT